>NC_135826.1:19767087-20121297 GCF_964213995.1 Mustelus asterias
GAATATGAAGCAGAGCCGGCCGATTCCACAGTGGATCCGCATGAAAAACTGGCTACAAGATCAGTACAAGTCCAAGAGGAGACACTGGAGAAGGACCAAGCTGGGCCTGTAAAGGGATACACCATCACTGGTACACTACCAGCCACAGCCATCTCTCCCGCTCTCTTGCCCTGCAGGGAAGAGTAATATGTGGCTGGTAGTGTACCAGTGATGGTGTATCCCGCAGAGTGGCGGTGGACCCCACTGCCCCGTCCCTCCCCACCGATCGGCCGCAGACTGGCAGCGGGCCCCCCTCCCCCCGACCAGAGGATGATCTGGGTCCCACCCCCCCTCCTCCCACCGCCCCCCCCCCCCCCCCCCCCCCCAACCAGAGGATGATCTGGGTCCCACCCACCCCCCTCCTCCCACCGCCCCCCTCCCCCCCCAACCAGAGGATGATCTGGGTCCCACTCCCCTCCTCCCCCCCCCCCACCCCCCACCCCCGACCAGAGGATGATCTGGGTCCCGCCCCCCCTCCTCCCACTCCCCCCCCCCCCCCCCCCCCCCCCCCGCAGAGGATGACCTGGGTCAGAGAGCCGTTGCAGTCTCTGACCCCGCTCTTCGGAAGCTGCAGCGACGACTTCAGACTTTTATTTTGCAGGTCGCTTACAGCGCGGATGCGGAACGGGCCAGAAGACGGTAAAGTGGGATTTGGCGGTAGAGTTGGGCGCGCGGTTCATTAAGTCGATTTAAATGCATGCAAATGTATTTAAATCGTAGGCCGCCCGATTCGGGCGTGGGCCGGACCCGCACCCGAATCGGGTGTCGGTAAAGCCGCGATCTGCTCGGAATCAGGTTCAGATCGCGGTATAGGCCCGAAAACGGGCACGAAGTTTTGGTAAAATTGGGCCCACAGTGTTACAGTCACAGGTCGGGTGCAGGGAAAGATCAACTCAAAACATTGGACAGATTTTACCCCTGCCCCATCCTCCCAACCCTGCGATGTGTTTTTTGACAGCGAGGGCAGCTCGCCAGTGGCCGGCAGTGGGATTTTCCAGTCCCGCCGATGTCAACGGCATTTTGTGTTGTTTACCAGCCACACTGCCAGGGAACCTGCCACAGGGGATCACCGCGGGATTGGGGGATCCCACCAGTATGATCCTCTACAGAATTCAGCCAGTTAAAGCTCTGTTTCTCTCCCACCATTGCTGCCAGACCTGCTGAGTCTTCCCAGCACTTTCTGATTCTGTTTTACCCACAGCATTTTGCTTTTATATTAACATATTGAGAGTTCATTTTCCGTACCATGTCACTCGCAAAGATGAGCTCCCTTCTTCTTACAAGCAAAAAAACAAAATGTAAATTGAGCTCACTGGAGTCCAGGTTGTGACCCAGGCAGCTGGAACCAGTCAAGTTCAGGTAAATTTCAATTTTGGCCCAATTCCACACCTGCCCTAATATGGCTTCTGTAGCTTAGGAACGAGTTGTTCCTTGGGAAAAACAGATAGCCCCAGTCATACGCTGCATTATTGAAAATGAATCTGTTCACACTGTTAAAATATCTGCAACTGTCACGAGAAAGAGGTGAACAGACACAGCGGGGACTTAATGGGGAAATGGCTGTTTAAGGCTACTCAGTAATCTGTGTGCCTTCCAGGGAGGTCAACTAATTACCGAGGTGGGATCACTACGATCACTCAAGCCTTGTTTATGTAGAGTGGGTTGGAAGGATGGGAGAAATTTGATTTTAATGATTGGTAATGCTCTTCCGATACTCATATAAGCATTTTGGTTCACTGAGAGATCGCACAGTGGCACAATGGTTAGCACTGCTTCCTCACTGCGCCAGGGACCCGGGTTCGATTCCTGGCTTGGGCCATCTTCTGTGTGGAGTCTGCATGTTTTCCCCGTGTCTGTGTGGATTTCCTCCAGGGCTCCAGTTTCCTCACACAGTCTGAAAGACATGCTAGTTAGATGTACTGGCCATGCTAAATTCTCCCTCAGTGTACCCGAACAGGCGCCGGAGTGTGACAACTAGGGGATTTTCACAGTGGCTTCATTGCAGTGTTAATCAATAAACTTCAAAACTTCTCCTTTTAAATCCAAAGTTCAGATGGTCATAAAACTGCAAGGAACATACCGACAACTAGTTCTGGACGCCGGACTGTACGAAGATGTGAAGGCATTGGAGAGAGTGCAGAAGAGGTTCATGAGAATGGTCTCTGGAATGAAGAACTTCAGTTATGAGGATAGATTGGAGAAGTTGGGACTGTTTTCCTTGGAGAAGAGAGGGGTGAGAGGAAATTTGATAGAGGTGTTCAAAACCATGAGGGCTCTAAGCAGGATAGATAGGGAGAAACTGTTCCCATTGGTGGGCAGGTCAAGAACGAGAGAGACACAGATTTAAGGTAATTGACAAAAAGTGCAATGGAGACACCATAGAACATAGAACATAGAACAGTACAGCACAGTACAGGCCCTTCGGCCCTCTATGTTGTGCCGAGCTTTGTCCGAAACCAAGATCAAGCTATCCCACTCCCCATCATTCTGGAGAAACCTTTCACACGGTGAGTGGTTAGAGTCTGGAATGCATTGCCTGAGAGTGTGGTGGAGGCAGGTTCAATCAAAGCGCTCAGGAGGAAATTGGATTGTTATCTGAAAAGGAAGAACGTGCAGGGTTATGAGGAGAAGGCAGGGAGGGGATTGGCACTCTGTAAATTGCTCCTGCACAGACATGATGAGCGAAATGGCCTTCTGTGCTGTGACAATTCGGAGAGTCTGTAGTGAAATTGGACGCTCAAAGGGCATCCTCTGCACCAGCTTCAGCTCTCTTTACCTACAACCACCCAATCCATGGACATCAACAGGAAACCAAAGCGCCAATATTGTTCCACTGGAGCAAGCAGAGAGGGAGTGATTGGAGGCAGGAGTGCTGGTGAGAGATTGATTGAATTATTTATTTATTTAATTAGTCAGTTAGTGTGTGTTTTTTTTCTGGCCTTTACTTTTGTAGTAGTATTTTTCTAAAGTTTAAAGTGAAAACCGGAAGTGGGCTGCTAAGGAGTCTGGGAAGGGTTTTTAAGTGCGTGAAGTATAAAAGGTAGGCTGCAGTATACAGTGGGCAGCGTCGGGAGCGGGCAGGGGAGTGAGTGGGAAGCAGAGTGTGAGCTATAAGGGCTTTGGCTCACAGGGCTTAGGCAGAAAGGGCGAGCAGGGATGAGTTTAATTCATTTTTGCTGTTTCTCCCTGGTACTGGCAAGGTATCTTGAGGGGATGGGTGTGCAGACAGTGCTATGTTCCTCTTGCACTACGTTTGAGGTGAGGGACGATGACAGTGTCCCTGCTGATTACATCTGTGTGAAGTGCACCCATCTGCAGCTCCTCCAAAACCGTGTTAGGGAACTGGAGCTGGAGTTGGATGAACTTAGGATCATTAGGGACGCAGAGGTGGACATAGACAGAAGGTATAGGGATACATTTACTCCGAGGAATGAAAACAGATGGGTGACGGTGAGAGGGGCTGGGAGAAAGCAGTCAGTGCAGGGATCCCCTGTGGTCGTTCCCCTTAGCAACAAGTATTCCGCTTTGGATACGGTTGAGGGGGACGACATACCAGTGGTGAGCCGCAGTGAGAGGATCTCCAGCATTGTGTCCATCTCTGTGGCTCGGGAGGGTAAGGGGGAGAGCGGGAGGGCAATAGTTATTGGGGACTCGTTAGTGAGAGGAATAGATAGGAGGTTCTGTGGCAGCAAAAGAGACTCGAGGATGGTATGTTGCCTACCGGATGCCAAGGTCCGTGACGTCTCGGACCGTGTTTTCCGGATTCTTAAGGGAGAGGGGAAACAGTCACAAGTTGTGGTACACATTGGTACCAACGACATAGGTAAGAAAAGGGACGGGGACTTAAAACAGGAATTTCGGGAGCTGGGCTGGAAGCTGAGAGCCAAGACAAAACATGTGGTCATCTCTGGTACGTTGCCGGTGCCACGTGATAGCTAGTTGAGGAACAGGAAGAGAGCGCAGTTAAACATGTGGTTGCAGGGATGGTGTAGGAGGGAGGGTTTCAGATATGTGGATAATTGGAACATATTCTGGGGAAGGTGGGACCTGTACAAACAGGACGGGGTGCACCTGAACCAGAGGGGCACCAATACCCTGGGAGGGAAATTTGATACGGCTCTTCAGGGGAGTTTAAACTAATTTGTCAGGGGAGTGGGAAAAGGAGTTGTAGTCCAGAAGTCAGTGTTGAGGGTGGTGAGGTATTGGGGAAGGTATCAGGGTCAAAGGTGGGTACCGGTAGACAGAAAGAGTGTGTCTACTTCAATGCAAGGAACATCCGGAACAAGGTAGATGAACTTGAGGCATGGATTGATACTTGGGACTACGATGTTGTGGCCATTACAGAGACGTGGGTAGAACAAGGACAGGAATGGTTGTTGGACGTTCCGGGGTATAGATGTTTCAGTAAGTGTAGGGAAGCTGGTAAAAGAGGTGGAGGAGTAGCATTGTTAATCAAGGATAGTTTAACGGCTGCGGAAAGGCACTTCGAGGGGGATCTGCACACTGAGGTAATATGGGCTGAGGTTAGAAATAGGAAAGGAGCGGTCACGTTGTTAGGAGTTTACTATAGGCCCCCAAATAGTAATAGAGATGTGGAGGAAGAAATTGCTAAGCAGATTATGGATATGTGTGGGGGTCACAGGGTAGTTGTCATGGGGGACTTTAACTTTCCAAATATTGATTGGAACCTTTGTAGGTCAAATAGTTCGGATGGGGCAGTTTTTGTGCAGTGTGTGCAGGAGGGTTTCCTGACACAATATGTGGATAGGCCGACAAGAGGTGAGGCCACATTGGATTTGGTACTGGGAAATGAACCGGGCCAAGTGTTAGATTTGGTTGTGGGAGAGCACTTTGGAGATAGTGACCACAATTCGGTGTCTTTTGTTATTGCAATGGAGAGGGATAGGGCCATACGGCGGGGCAAGGTTTACAATTGGGGGAGAGGTAATTATGATGCGATTAGGCAAGAATTAGGGGGCATAAGTTGGGAACAGAAACTGTCAGGGAAAGGCACTAATGAAAAGTGGAACTTTTTCAAGGAACAAATACTGGGTGTCCTTGATAGGTATGTCCCTGTCACGCAGGGAGGAAATGGCCGAGTGAGGGAACCATGGTTCATGAAAGAGGTGGAATGTCTTGTGAAAAGGAAGAGGGAAGCTTATGGAGGGATGAGGAAACAAGGTTCAGATGGCTCGATTGAGGGTTACAAGTTAGCAAGGAACGAGCTGAAAAAGGGGCTTAGGAGAGCTAGGAGGGGACATGAGAAGTCCTTGGCGGGTCGGATCAAGGAAAACCCCAAGGCTTTTTACTCTTATGTGAGGAATAAAAGAATGACCAGGGTGAGGTTAGGGCCGGTCAAGGACAGTAGTGGGAACTTGTGTATGGAGTCAGTAGAGATAAGAGAGGTGAACAAAGAACAACAAAGAACAAAGAACAGTACAGCACAGGAAACAGGCCCTTCGGCCCTCCAAGCCTGTGCTGCTCCTTGGTCCAACTAGACCAATCGTTTGTATCCCTCCATTCCCAGGCTGCTCATGTGACTATCCAGGTAAGTCTTAAACGATGTCAGCGTGCCTGCCTCCACCACCCTACTTGGCAGCGCATTCCAGGCCCCCACCACCTTCTGTGTAAAAAACAGTTCAGATGGGGCAGTTTTTGTGCAGTGTGTGCAGGAGGGTTTCCTGACAGGAAAGGCACTAATGAAAAGTGGAACTTTTTCAAGGAACAAAGACTGGGTGTCCTTGATAGGTATGTCCCTTTCAGGGCCAGTTACCTATCCAATCGGCCAACTTTCCCTCTATCCCATACCTCCTCACTTTCATCATAAGCCGATCATGGGGGACCTTATCAAACGCCTTACTAAAATCCATGTATATGACATCAACTGCCCTACCTTCATCAACACACTTAGTTACCTCCTCAAAAAATTCTATCAAATTTCGCCCCCCTCAGCTTGAGCCCGTGACCCCTCGTGATCGTCACCTCCGACCTGGGAAAAAGCTTCCCACTGTTCACCCTGGTGATGAATGAATACTTTTCTTCAGTGTTCACCAAGGAGAGGGGCCATGTTTTTGAGGAAGAGAAGGTGTTACAGGCTAATAGGCTGGAGGAAATAGGTGTTCGGAGGGAGGATGTCCTGGCAGTTTTGAATAAACTGAAGGTCGATAAGTCCCCTGGGCCTGATGAAATATATCCTAGGATTCTTTGGGAGACAAGGGATGAGATTGCAGAGCCTTTGGCTTTGATCTTTGGGTCCTCACTGTCCATGGGGATGGTGCCAGAAGACTGGAGAGTGGCGAATGTTGTTCCTCTGTTTAATTAAGGGAATAGAAATGACCCTGGTAATTATAGACCGGTTAGTCTTACTTCGGTGGTTGGTAAATTGATGGAAAAGGTCCTTAGAAATGGGATTTACGACCATTTAGAAAGATGCGGATTAATCCGAGATAGTCAGCACGGATTCGTGAAGGGCAAGTCATGCCTCACAAATTTGATTGAATTTTTTGAGGAGGTAACTAAGTGTGTTGATGAAGGTAGGGCAGTTGATGTCATATACATGGATTTTAGTAAGGCGTTTGATAAGGTCCCCCATGATCGGCTTATGATGAAAGTGAGGAGGTGTGGGATAGAGGGAAAGTTGGCCGATTGGATAGGTAACTGGCTGTCTGATCGAAGACAGAGGGTGGTGGTGGATGGAAAATTTTCGGATTGGAGGCAGGTTGCTAGCGGAGTGCCACAGGGATCAGTGCTTGGTCCTCTGCTCTTTGTGATTTTTATTAATGACTTGGAGGAGGGGGCTGAAGGGTGGATCAGTAAATTTGCTGATGACACCAAGATTGGTGGAGTAGTGGATGAGGTGGAGGGCTGTTGTAGGCTGCAAAGAGATATAGATAGGATGCAAAGCTGGGCTGAAAAATGGCAAATGGAGTTTAACCCTGATAAATGTGAGGTGATTCATTTTGGTAGGACTAATTTAAATGTGGATTACAGGGTCAAAGGTAGGGTTCTGAAGACTGTGGAGGAACAGAGAGATCTTGGGGTCCATATCCACAGATCTCTAAAGGTTGCCACTCAAGTGGATAGAGCTGTGAAGAAGGCCTATAGTGTGTTAGCTTTTATTAACAGGGGGTTGGAGTTTAAGAGCCGTGCGGTTATGCTGCAACTGTACAAGACATTGGTGAGACCACATTTGGAATATTATGTGCAGTTCTGGTCACCTCACTATAAGAAGGATGTGGAAACGCTGGAAAGAGTGCAGAGGAGATTTACCAGGATGCTGCCTGGTTTGGAGGGTAGGTCTTATGAGGAAAGGTTGAGGGAGCTCAGGCTGTTCTCTCTGGAGCAGAGGAGGCTGAGGGGAGACTTAATAGAGGTTTATAAAATGATGAAGGGGATAGATAGAGTGAACGTTCAAAGACTATTTCCTCGGGTGGATGGAGCTATTACAAGGGGGCATAACAATAGGGTTCGTGGTGGGAGATATAGGAAGGATATCAGAGGTAGGTTCTTTACGCAGAGAGTGGTTGGGGTGTGGAATGGACTGCCTGCAGTGATAGTGGAGTCAGACACTTTAGGAACATTTAAGCGGTTATTGGATAGGCACATGGAGCACACCAGGATGATAGGGAGTGGGATAGCTTGATCTTGGTTTCAGATAAAGCTCGGCACAACATCGTGGGCCGAAGGGCCTGTTCTGTGCTGTACTGTTCTATGTTCTAATATTGTAGAAACATAAAAACTAGAAGAACTAGAACAGCGTGCTCTGCCATTCACCTTGATCATGGCTAATCATCAAATTCAATATCTTGATTCCCCCTTTCCTCCATATCCCTTATTCCCATTAGCCCCTAAAGCTATATCTAATTTCTTCTTGAAATCACGCAATGTTTTGGCCTCAACTACTTTCTGTGTAGAATTCATTATTTTATTTATTTGTCACAAGTAGACGGACATTCACACTATAATGAAGTTACTGTGAAAACCCCCATAGTTGCCACACTTCGGCGCCTGTTCAGCTACACTGAGGGAGAATTTTTAGCATGGCCAATGCACCTAATGTGCACATCCTTGGACCGTGGGAGGAAACCCACGCAGACACGGGGAGAATGTGCAACCTTCACACAGACAGTGGCCTAAGCCGGGAATCGAACCCGGGTCCCTGGCACTGTGAGGCAGCAGTGCTAACCACTGTGCCACTGTGTCGCCCTGGTAGTGGCGACAGTGAATAGTGGTAGTGGTATAGTAGTATGTGGTAGTGAATTCCACAGATTCACCTCTCTCTGGGTGAAGAAATTTCTCCTCACCTCAGTTCTAAAAGATTTACCCCTTATCCTCAAACTATGACCCCTAATTCTGGACTCCCCTTCAAAGAAGAAATATTCACTTCCTGCACCCAACCAGCAGTCTCATTACACACAAAAATAGAAGATGCTGGAAAATCTCAGCAGGTCTGACAGCATCTGTGGAAAGAGAATAGAGCCAATGTCTGGATGACCCTTCGTCAGAGCAGTCTCATTAGCTTTCTGATTCCTCTTCCTGACGAAATTCCTTCCTACTGGAGTTTCACAAGTTCCATGGGTCCCAAATGCCCTTTGGCTCTGTGCCCAAGTGACCAGTCTTGATGTGCATGGCTGGAAGGTGAGTGCATGGCAATACAGTCAGGCGGGGCAGCACAGCCAAGACTTGATGGGCGGGCTTTTATGGCCTCACTTGGCTCAAAACCACATAATCCTGCCTGAAGTCAATGGACTTTCCATAGTCCGCCCCTCACCCACTCCGTTTCCCGTGGTGGGCGGGGCGGTAAAATTCCAGCCATTGAATCTGATGCTCACGTACATGTATTCTCCATCAAGGTGTACTGGCAGAGGACCTGTCCCCACTTAGCACGAGGGCACTGAAACAGGTTGTGGTGCCCCAGGTAACATGAGCTCTGACAACCAGATTTGCAATTCAAGCAAGTTTACCTTGGGGCTGTCATCCACCACAGAGGTAGAAATGTCAGGAACCAGTAGGGCCAGTGGCAACGCAGGTGGAGAAGGTAGTCAAGAAGCCATACATCATGCTTGCCTTCATTGGCCGGGGCGTTAAGTTTAAAAATTGGCAAGTCATGTTGCAGCTTTATAGAACCTTAGTTAGGCCGCACTTTGTGTTCAATTCTGGTCGTCACACGACCAGAAGAATGTGGAGGCTTTGGAGATGGTACAGAAAAGATTTACCAGGATGTTGCCTTGTATGGAGGGGATTAGCTATGAGGAAAGGTTGGAGAAACCAGTCCAAAGATGTGTGGGTTAGGTTGATTGGCCATGCTAAAATTGCCCCTTAGTGTTCTGAGATGCGTAGGTTAGAGGGATTAGCGGGTAAAATATGTAGGGATATGGGGGTAGGGCCTGGGTGGGATTGTGGTTGGTGCAGACTCAATGGGCCGAATGGCCTCTTTCTGCACTGTAGGGTTTCTATGATACCTATGATATGAAACTTGGTTTGTTCTCACTGGAATGACGCAAGTTGAGGGGCGACCTGATAGAAGTCTACAAGATTATGAGGGGCATGGACAGAGTGGACAGTCAGAAGCTTTTTCCCAAGGTGGAAGAGTCAATTACTAGGGGGCATAGGTTTGAGGTGCAAGGGGCAAGGTTTAAAGGAGATGTACGAGGTAAGTTTTTTACATAGAGGGTGGTGGGTGCCTGGAACTCGCTGCCGGGGGAGGTAGTGGAAGCAGATACGATAGTGACTTTTAAGGGGCCTCTTGACAAATACATGAATAGGATGGGAATAGAGGGATATGGTCCCCGGAAGGGTAGGGGGTTTTAGTTCAGTTGGGCAGCATGGTCAGTGCAGGCTTGGAGGGCCGAAGGGCCTGTTCCTGTGCTGTAATTTTCTTTGTTCTTTGTTCACTGTAACCACTTTAAGGTCATTATGAAAACCCCTTTGTCAACACTTACACAAAGTTTATGGTCCATTTACCAAAAAGATCTGAGGATATCTCTGAAATTCTGCTGAATTTACATTGTCAGCATAGTTTCTCAAATGATGCTTGAAACTGTCAGATTGAAGGTGCCAATGATTTCCAGCAGGTGGCAACTACTTAGTTGAAAGTTAGCATTTCACAATCACAGCGAATCAAACACATAATCTAAAAACACAAGCAAAGTAATGCGGATGCTGGAGATCTGAAATAAGAGCAAAAAAAATTGGAAAACTCAGCAGGTCAGGCAGCATCTGTGAGGAGGAACAGAGTTAACGGGTAGAATTCTTCCCAACCCCCCCATTGGTGGGTTCGATGGCAGGCATAGGGAAGACGGAGGGGATAATATGGCAGGAGACCCAGAAATTGCTTCATGCCGGTGTGAATTTACAGCGGGGTCTTCCGTTGGTACCCGCCATGGCGGGTCGGAAAACCCGCCAGATGCCGGCGTGAACTTCATTCCCACTCCGTTAATGGGATATAGATGAAGGCCCGAACACCACCACCCACTCCCCCGCCCCTCAACCGTTCTGCCATTCTCTGTGATACCAGCAGGAAAACCCACCGTTGGGGGGGTGTGAAACGCTTTCGGAACAATATGGCATGCAGATGTCAGCACTCATCTGAACAATGTCTGGAGCTCCCTCCGGAGTTTGGGATGGAGGTCACCCACAACTCTGCACCCTGGAATGTCCCAGCAACGGGGTTGGGGGGAGGGGCGGGGTTGCTTCTGCAGATGGACCTTCCAGATTAGGTGACCTGGGGGTCTAACAAATTTGATTGAGGAGGTGACTAGGTGTGGAGATGAGGGTAGTGTAGTTGATATAATTTACATGGACTTGAGTAAGGCTTTTCAAAAGGTCCCACATGGCAAAGTGTTGGAGAAGGTAAGAGCCCATGGAATCCAGGGCAACTTGGAAGATTGGATCCAAAATTGGTTTAGTGGCAGGAGGCAGAGGGTGATGGTTGAAGGTTGTTTTTGTGACTGGAAGCCCGTGTCCGGTGGTGTCCAAATAGAAGAGGGGAAAGCCCAGTTACTGACATGTGATCAGCAGGGACTCCTGCTGGATTTGGGCAATCAAGTGGGGAAATGTGTCCAAGTACAAGTACATAACTTCACAACTGGAGAAAAGACCATTCAGAACAAAAACATATATTGTAGGGCTGAACTTTCTCAAGTGTCATAATGGCGACCTCTCATCGTAGCCCCTCTGCATAGCCCCCCGATCATAGCTCCCTGCATAAACCCCCGTCATGGACCCCACTCAAGCCCCACCCCCTTGGCACTGTCCCTGGCACACTGCTGGGGTGCCTGTTACCACTCCCTGGGTCTCCAGTGGGTACTGCTAGGGTGTCTAGTGCGCACTGACACATGGGGCACTGCCTGATGGGCACCATCTGGCCCTGCCCCCGACCAACTGGGGGCTTCTATGGCCTCCGCGCCTCTCGGCGTGGCCATCGTGCCAGGTCTCTGCGAGTGGAGGCCAATAGTGATTCTTGCCATTATTGCGCCTTGCTCAAAGATGGAAGATTCTGTGCGCTGGGTGTAGAATGGACTATGCAGATTTCAATGCTACTTTAAATATGCTAATCAGCCTCATGCCCTTTCTGGGCACAGTTTGGTTCACATCATTGGAAAGGAGCTGGGAGGATCACAAACTGTTTGGCGCCGGGGGCCAAACCCATTTTACGGCCCACACGCATTCTCCCGGATCACTGAGACCCGCGCCAGGCATGGTGAAGTGGGGAAAATCGCCCCCATATTTTATTGATTCAACAAGCACTCCACATGGTACAGTTACAGTGCAATACTCATTCTACGCCGCCTGTAACATTAATGACATTATTACAATTTGAGCAGATAGAATCCGATAAGCAATGAAGGACAAATCCCTGGGGCGGTTCCCCTCCATAATAGGTTTTCGGTGCTGGAGGCTACAGTTGAGGAGGAATCAACTGAGCATAGAGAGCAGATCTCTGGGGGTGAGCCGAGTGAGAAAGCTCAGGTGGTTAGGGGCTGTAAAAGACTGGGCCTTGTGATTGGGGACTCCACAATTAAGGGGACAGATAGGAGGGTCGGAACTAAAGGTAGGGACTCAGGGTTGGTGTGTTGCCTACCAGGGGCTGGGGTCCGGGATGTGTCTGACAGGGTATTCAGGACTCTTAGGGGGGAGGGAGATAAACCACAAGTTATTGTACATGTGGGGACACACGACATAGGGAGGATAGGGGAAGGGGATATTAGGCAGGGATTTATGGAGTTGGGGTGGAAACTAAAGGCCAAGACTGACAGAGTGGTTATCTCTGGACTCTTGCCTGTACCACGGGATAGTTTAGAGAGGAATAGGGAGAGGGAAGGTTTGAATTCATGGCTGAGGGGATGGTGCAGGAGGGAGGGGTTCAGGTACTTAAGCAATTGGGGCTCGTACTGGGGAAGGTGTGACCTCTATGAGAAGGATGGTCTACACCTTAATCAGAAGGGGACCAATATCCTGGGGGGTAAATTTGCTAAGGCCATGCAGGGAGGTTTAAACTGATTCGGGGGGGGGGAGGGATCCTGAGTAGTGGGGCTGAAAGTGAGGGATGCATGGATGGGGACTGCAATGCACGGCATTGCAGAGGTGGGGTGGAGCAGGGTTTGAAATGTGTATACTTCAATGCCAGGAGTATTCGCAATAAAGTGGGTGAACTTGCAGCGTGGATCAGTACCTGGGACTTCGATGTTGTGGCTATTTCAGAGACATGGATAGAGCAGGGGCAGGAATGGATGCTGCAGGTCCCGGGGTTCAAATGTTTTAGTCGAAGTAGGGAAGGAGGTAGAAGAGGGGGAGGGGTAGCATTATTGGTCAGAGATTGTATCACAGTGTCAGAGAGGAGGTTTGATGAGGACTTATCTGTTGAGGTAGTATGGGCGGAGATTAGAAATAGGAGAGGAGAGGTCACCCTGTTGGGAGTCTTTTATAGACCTCCTAAAAGTTCTAGAGAGGTTGAGGAAAGGATTGCGGAGTCAATCCTGCTTAGGAGTGAAAGTAATAGGGCAATTGTTATGGGGGATTTTAACTTGACTAATATTGACTGGAATTGTTATAGCTCTAGCTCGTTAGAGGGGTCAGTTTTTATTCAAAGCGTGCAGGAAGGTTTTTTGACTCAGTATGTAGACAGGCCAACTAGAGGTGAGGCTATATTGGATCTGGTGCTGGGAAATGAGCCAGACCAGGTGCTAGACTTGGAAGTTGGTGTGCATTTTGGTGATAGTGACCACAATTCGGTTACGTTCACCTTAGTGATGGAAAGGGATAGGCATGAACCTCGGGCCAGTGGTTTTAGCTGGGGGAAGGGTAATTATGAGGCTATTAGGAGAGAATTAGGAAACATAGGTTGGACTAGGAGATTACAGGGACTGGGAACGTCCGACATGTGGAGTTTTTTCAAGGAGCAGCTACTGCGAGTCTGTGATAGGTATGTCCCTGTCAGGCAAGGAGGAATTGGTAGGGCTAGGGAACCGTGGTGCACCAAAAAAGTTTCTTTGTTGGTTAAAAAGAAAAAGGAGGCTTATGTTCGGATGAGACGTGAGCACTCGGGTAGTGCACTAGAAAGCTTTAGATTGGCTAAGAGGGAGTTGAAGAGCGAGCTTAGAAGGGCTAAAAGGGGACATGAGAAGACTTTGGCGGATAGGGTTAAAGAGAATCCTAAGGCGTTCTATAGGTATGTCAAGAACAGAAGGTTGGTTAGGGCAAGTTTAGGGCCAGTTATAGATGGCAGAGGGAAGTTATGTGTGGAACCGGAGGAGATTGGTGAAGCATTGAACCAATATTTCTCTTCGGTGTTCACGCAAGGGGACATGAATATAGCTGAGGAGGACACTGGGTTGCAAGGGAGTAGAATAGACAGTATTACAGTTGATAAGGAGGATGTGCAGGATATTCTGGAGGGTCTGAAAATAGATAAATCCCCTGGTCCGGATGGGATTTATCCAAGGATTCTCTGGGAGGCAAGAGAAGTGATTGCAGAGCCTCTGGCTCTGATCTTCAGGTCGTCGTTGGCCTCTGGTATAGTACCAGAAGATTGGAGGTTAGCGAATGTTGTCCCATTGTTTAAGAAGGGGAACAGAGACTTCCCCGGGAATTATAGACCGGTGAGTCTCACTTCTGTTGTCGGCAAGATGTTGGAAAAAATTATAAGGGATAGGATTTATAGTTATTTGGAGAGTAATGAATTGATAGGTGATAGTCAGCATGGTTTTGTGGCAGGTAGGTCGTGCCTTACTAACCTTATTGAGTTTTTTGAGAAAGTGACCAAGGAGGTGGATGGGGGCAAGGCAGTGGACGTGGTATATATGGATTTTAGTAAGGCGTTTGATAAGGTTCACCATGGTAGGCTTCTGCAGAAAATGCAGATGTATGGGATTGGGGGTGATCTAGGAAATTGGATCAGGAATTGGCTAGCGGATAGGAAACAGAGGGTGGTGGTTGATAGTAAATATTCATCATGGAGTGCGGTTACAAGTGGTGTACCTCAGGGATCTGTTTTGGGGCCACTGCTGTTTGTAATATTTATTAATGATCTGGATGAGGGTATAGTTGGGTGGATTAGCAAATTTGCTGATGACACCAAAGTCGGTGGTGTGGTAGACAGAGAGGAAGGGTGTCGTAGTTTGCAGGAAGACTTAGACAGGTTGCAAAGTTGGGCCGAGAGGTGGCGGATGGAGTTTAATGCGGAGAAGTGTGAGGTAATTCACTTTGGTAGGAATAACAGATGTGTTGAGTATAGGGCTAACGGGAGGACTTTGAATAGTGTGGAGGAGCAGAGGGATCTAGGTGTATGTGTGCATAGATCCCTGAAAGTTGGGAATCAAGTAGATAAGGTTGTTAAGAAGGCATATGGTGTCTTGGCGTTTATTGGTAGGGGGATTGAATTTAGGAGTCGTAGCGTTATGTTGCAACTGTACACAACTCTGGTGCGGCCGCACTTGGAGTACTGTGTGCAGTTCTGGTCCCCACATTACAGGAAGGATGTGGAGGCTTTGGAGAGGGTGCAGAGGAGGTTTACCAGGATGTTGCCTGGTATGGAGGGGAGATCCTATGAGGAGAGGCTGAGGGATTTGGGATTGTTTTCGCTGGAAAGGCGGCGGCTAAGAGGGGATCTTATTGAAACATATAAGATGATTAGAGGTTTAGATAGGGTGGATAGTGATAGCCTTTTTCCTCTGATGGAGAAATCCAGCACGAGGGGGCATGGCTTTAAATTGAGGGGGGGTAGTTATAGAACCGATGTCAGGGGTAGGTTCTTTACCCAGAGGGTGGTGAGGGATTGGAATGCCCTGCCAGCATCAGTAGTAAATGCGCCTAGTTTGGGGGCGTTTAAGAGATCCGTAGATAGGTTCATGGACGAAAAGAAATTGGTTTAGGTTGGAGGGTCACAGTTTTTTTTTAACTGGTCGGTGCAACATCGTGGGCCGAAGGGCCTGTTCTGCGCTGTAATGTTCTATGTTCTATGTTCTAAATAGGATTAGTTACTCGGCTTCTGTTAACAGAGTTGACCTTTTCCAACGTTGACAGACCCAAAGCAGAACTTGCACATTGACATCATCATTTCTCAAGCAGTGTTCCAATACACAAAACCTGTTGCTTTGCTGCTGGGTTGCAGAATTCATCCAAGCAAAACGAAGCTCGAGAACCATTCCGGGCTGAAAACACAGCAACAGCGGATGATAAATGATCTTCAACAAGCTGAAGTAAATGCGCATGAATTTCAACTCTCCTGTAGTGGTTTCATTTCAATTAAATGTGTGGCTTTGTCTCCCACTTTCTTTGTACTGATTTTTCTCCCCATCTTCCTTTTAGGCTGCTGTACTCTCAGGAACCATTCAGCCTGTCATATTCTGTACATAGTGTGAGTTCTTTATGCTGGTGGTGGCTCACTGAGAACCTGTGTGTTTAAACATACACACCTTTATTGGTAGGCTTTAACTATTTGAGTTCCAATTATGGTCTTGCATGGGGTTGCTACCACCATGTAGGCTAGCTTCTTACAGAGTTCTGTTCTAGACTGTTCTTTGACCATGTGACTACATACGTCACACTGTGGGCTGTGCCACTCGCCAGTCCCATGTTAACCCTTGCTCCGACATTATAATGCATGCAGGTCCATAGCATCCATCTTGCCGTCCATTAATCTTGTGCTACGGTAAGCATTTCAAATGGGGCCATCTATTCTAAGCCTGCCATTATTCTCTATCATTTTATAATCTACCTTTTCAATCCTCACCCAGATCTATTTTAAATGATTTAATAGACTCGGCATCTTGGTCATTTCTGCGAAAGTCTACCAGGGCGGCACGGTGGCACAATGGTTAGCACTGCTGTCTCATAGTGCCAGGGACTTGGGTTCAATTCTGGCCTCAGGTGATGGAATTTGTATGTTCTCCACGTGTCTCCGTGGGTTTCCTCCGGGTGCTCCAGTTTCCTCCCACAATCCAGAGATGCGCAGGTCAGGTTGATTGGCCATCCTAAATTGCCCCTTGGTGTCCCAAGATCAGTATATAATCCATGTTAGGTGTGTGTAAATCCTATACAGTTAATGTATGTTAGGCCTCCTTCTGCACTGTAAGATTCTCTGATTTTCGGCCACATCCATCATTTTCACCACAGTGAAAATCTGGGCATCTGTATTCAAAGACCTGACCTTTAGTGAGGCAATGTCATGTGACCAGACAAATTGTTACTCGCCTACTGGTTTTGCATCTAACAAATACAGTCCACCCTTAAGTCAAATAGTACAGCAAATTCCAGTCCTCTCCCATTGGTGTAATGTTCTTTTTATGTTATTGCCACTTTCCAGCTTTCAATAGCAACAACTTGAATCTGTGTAGCACCTTTAACAAAGGAAAATGTCACAAGGCACTTCACACGAGCACTGTCAACCAAAATTTGATGCCCAGCCACCTAAGAATATGTTTGGGCCAATGACCAAAAGCTTGGTCAAAGAGGGAGGTTTTAAGGGCCATCTCAAAAGAGGAACGTGAGATCGAGAGGCCAAGAGGTTCAGGGAGAGAATTCCAATGTTTAGAGCCCAGGCAGCTGAAGGTACAAACACCAATGGCTATACTGTATGAGAAGAGAGTTCTGATTGCTTGGCAAGTTAACTCCAATTGGTAAAGGTGTTGTCATGGAGAAGGCAACAGGAAACAGTTAACTGCCAAGTTTTTGCTCAAAATTTAAACTGGGCAGGTTGACTCTGATTGGTCAAAGCATTGTCATGGAGAAGGAACCAGGAAATGACAATCCCTCAAGCTTTTGTTCAGTTGAAAAAGGCGCAATGAGTGAACATGCTCTTTCTGCCTGCAAAGGACAGAGCCCTGTGTATGTGACTATGTAACTTCCAGCGCGTGTAAGTGAGCCACACTGAGAACCTGACTGATAATCTTAAATTCATTTTCAATGTAATTCTTAATGCAATTAAGACTGTTTAGTGAGTTTGGCCAATTGTGGAATCACATGTTTTGAGTTTTGCAAGCATTGGCTGGTTGGGTATGATCCACACTTTTCCTGTTGTGAACAGCCAAAGGGATATGCTGTTTGATACGATCCACTAGTCATTGAGGAAAATGACCTATGTGTCTGGCATCACACCAGCACTGAAATTCATATACCACATTACTCATTTGTGTGAGTAAGTGAGTTTTAGGCAGAACATCTTTTTGGCTTGATGGCAGCATCCTGTCAATGGAGAATACCACTGGTGTTGCTACTGCACAGTAACAACATGCAATGGTTTGCTTCACCTGTTGTTCAGATTTTTGAGACATTTTCAAGTTCCCCTCCAAGCCACTCACCATCCTGACTTGGAAATATATCGCTGTTCCTTCGCAGTCCCTGGGTCAGAATCCTGGAACTCCCTCCCTAATGGCATTGTGGGTCAACCCACAGAACATGGACTCCAGCGACTCAAGAAGGCAGCTCACCACCACCTTCTCAAGGGCAACTAGGAATGGGCAATAAATGCTGGCCAGCCAGCGATGCACATGTCCCACGAATGAATAAACAAAAGGTGAGGTAGAGCGAGGTGTCGTCTGTGTATGTGCAGAAAAAGTGATTTTGTATCATGGCGCTGAGGTGCAGCATGTGGATGAGAAATCTCAGGCAGCCAAGGAGAGGGTCTTGGGGCACACCAGCGGTAATGGCGGGGAGTGGGAAGAAAAGCCATTACAGGTGATTCCCTGACCAAAAACTGGACATACAAGAATGGAAAGAGGGAAGTCCATTCCCACCCAGCTGGATGATGGTGGAGGCGTCTGCGGAGGATGTTGTGACCAAGGGCAGCAAGGTGGCGCAGTGGTTAGCACTGGTGCCTCTCAGCGCCAGGGACCCAGTTCAATTCCGGCCTCGGGTCACTGTCTGTGTGGAGTTTGCACATTCTCCCCGTGTCAGCATGGGTTTCCTCCGGATGCTTCAGTTTCCTCCAACAGTCTAAAGATGTGCTGGTTAGGTTGATTGGCTATGCTAAATTGACCCTAGTGTCAGGGGGATTAGCAGGGTAAATGTGTGAGGTTGTGGGAATAGGGCCTGGGTGGTCGGTACAGTCTCGATGGGCCAAAGATACTGTAGGGATTCCATGATTCTATTAACCATGTCAAAGTCTGAGGTCAGATCGAGACGGGGGGGAGGTGATGGTTCACTTTCATCACAGTCATGAAGGATATCAAGTGTGATTCTGATAAAAGTCTTTGTGGATCTGCAAAGGGGGGAAAAAACCTGATTAGTGAGGGTCAAGTATAAAGGGTGTGATCTTCTGGTCCTGCCAGTGTCGATGGCACTTTGTGTGGCTCACCTGTCCTGCCATGGGGGGGTCACCTTTGCCAGGACTTGAAAATCCTACCATCAGGAAGGGCTGGAAAATTCCAGGAGGTGTTGAGGCCTTTGGAAAGGAAAGGGAGATTGGAGATGAGGCAGTAATTTCCAAGGATGGACCACATCAGCTAGCATTTATGATTCCATGTTGAGCACATTTTTTTTGGAAAGCAATTTATTATTCCAGTTGAATGTTCCATATACTAATAAATCAGTGGCAGTCTCTTAGAATCCCTACAGTGTAGAATGAAGCCATTCGGCCCGTTGAGTCTGCACCAACTCTCTGATAGCGCACCAACTTTCTGACAGAGCATCTTACCCAGGTTACCCCCACCCTATTCCCATAACCCCATAGATTTACCTTGCTGATCCCCCTAACTTATACAGCTTTAGACACTAAGGGGCAATTGAGCATAGCCAACCCACCTAACCTGCACATCTTTGGATTGTGGGAGGAAACTGGAGCATCCGAAGGGAACCTATACAGACATGGGGAACAACATGCAAACTCCACACGGACAATCACCTAAGCTGGAATTGAACTCAGGTCCCTGGCGCTGTGAGGCAGCAGAGCTAACCACTGTGCCACCATGCCGCCCTAAAGCCATGTGCCGTCTTTAGGTCAGTTACTAAACCAATAAACAATTATTAACATTGATTTGCTTTCTAAACTGGTGACATGCAGCAATTCTAATGCCAGTGTTTTTCTCCAGCGATTGACCATGAGAGGGACTGAATCTGAATACTTGAGTGTACAACCCCCAAGCTGTTAGCGGACAAATTCACTTGATCAGCGTCATGTTCCAGACTCCCGACTGATGGTAAAAAAGCATGCCCAAGGAAACCTCATTAAATGGACACAATCTAATGCAGGGTATGAAGTGATTAAAGTGGTTTCTTAATATGTGTTCTCAATGGGTGAGGCTCGACACTGTCAGTGCCACATCAGAAAACTATTCTTGTATAGCTGTAGCTTGCCTTTGGTGGTAATAGACGAGGCTGCCTGCCGTTCTCTAATGAGGATTGTGATTGCTACCCTTGGTGTAATTGGAAATGCTCTTAACTTTATACAGTTTATACACAATCTGGAGCCCATTAGTCCATGAAAAATCTTGCAGTACTTGTCTTTTACTTCATTAGTGCTCAAGAAGACAAATTTCTAGTTCCCCATCTAATTACAAACCCATTAAATCTTCTCGATGCAGACTTAAAATATTGGCATAGAGTACCTCTTCAGATAATTGAGAATTGGATCCCTTAAATTGGTAGTCAAACTAGAATGGACTTTCACTGAAGGATACCTAATAGACAACATTTGTTGTCTTTCAATTTGTTATTTATGCCTCCTCTTCTTACATAGGGGATCTTTCTTAAGAGAAAAAGACTTGTATTTTGGCACCTTTAATGAGCTAAAGACTTGGTAGGGTGCTTTACAGCCAATCAGGTACTTCTCGAGTGTAATGTCTGTTATGATGTGGGAAATTTGATGGTCGATTTGCACAGGGCAAGGTAGAAATCGCACTGTGAGAATGATCAGATAATCTGTTTTAGTGATGTTAGCTGAGGGTTAAATGAACAAATTGACGGATTTAAGCCTACATGCAAGCAAAGCAACCTAGCATGAGATACCAGTGATAGCTCAGGTTTATATTCTGAAATGTATGCATTTCCACTATTTCAGTTTTAATTTTTCTGGGCTAACCGGGAGGAGGCCTTTCGCCTTCCAGCCTTCACAAACATGATAAAAGCAAATTACTGCGGGGGCTGGAATCTGAAACCAAAAAATAAATTGCTGGAAAATCTCAGCAGGTCTGGTGGCACCTGTAAGGAGAGAAAAGAGCTGCCGTTTCGGGTCCAGATGACCCATGCACCAAGTTCCATTCACTCCTGTGCTTAGAACATAGAACATAGAACAGTACAGCACAGAACAGGCCCTTCGGTCCACGATGTTGTGCCGAGCTTTATCTGAAACCAAGATCAAGCTGTCCCACTCCCTATCATCCTGGTGTGCTCCATGTGCCTATCCAATAACCGCTTAAATGTTCCTAAAGTGTCTGTTTCCACTATCACTGCAGGCAGTCCATTCCACACCCCAACCACTCTCTGCGTAAAGAACCTACCTCTGATATCCTTCCTATATCTCCCACCATGAACCCTATAGTTATGCCACCTTGTAATAGCTCCATCCACCCGAGGAAATGGTCTTTGAACGTTCACTCTATCCCCTTCATCATTTTATAAACCTCTATTCAGTCTCCCCTCAGCTTCCTCCGCTCCAGAGAGAGCAGCCCTAGCTCCCTCAACCTTTCCTCATAAGACCTACCCTCCAAACCAGGCAGCATCCTGGTAAATCTCCTCTGCACTCTTTCCAGCGCTTCCACATCCTTCTTATAGTGAGGTGACCAGAACTGCACCAATATTCCAAATGTGGTCTCACCAAGGTCCTGTACAGTTGCAGCATAACCCCACGGCTCTTAAACTCCAACCCCCTGTTAATAAAAGCTAACACACTATAGGCCTTCTTCACAGCTCTATCCACTTGAGTGGCAACCTTTAGAGATCTGTGGATATGGACCCCAAGATCTCTCTGTTCCTCCACAGTCTTCAGAACCCTACCTTTGACCCTGTAATCCACATTTAAATTAGTCCTACCAAAATGAATCACCTCACATTTATCAGGGTTAAACTCCATTTGCCATTTTTCAGCCCAGCTTTGCATCCTATCTATGTCTCTTTGCGGCCTACAACAGCCCTCCACCTCATCCACTACTCCACCAATGCTTGTTGAACAACACTGGCTCCTGGTCCAGCAACAACTTGCCTCCAAAATGGTTTATCCTTGTTTCAAGTGCCTCGATGGCCTTGCCCCTCTCCTTACCTTTAACCTCCTCCAGCCCCACAACCCTTTGAGGTATCTGCACTACTCCAATTCTGGCCCCTCGAGCATTTCAGTACTGTGCAACTCTGTCTTCTGTATCACTTCAGTGTCTTCAGCGGCTGAGGCACTAGGCTCTGGAATTTCCCTCCTAGGCCTTTCCACCTTTCTCTCCTCCTTTCCTATTCTAATATCGCTTCATATGTCTCGATGTCAAATTGTATTCAATAATGTACCTATTAAGCACATTGGGATGTTTTACCACAGTGAAATGGTGAACAATTACAAATGTAGGAACATACAAATTAGGATGCAGACCATCTGACACCTCGAGCCTCTTCTGCCATTTGGTAAGATCATGGCTGATCAGATCGTAGCCTCAACCCCACTTTCCTGTCTGCCCCCACAACAACCCCCATAACTCTTTGATTTCCCGGACAATTAAAAAACCTGAATATATCCAATAACCCAGTCTCCACTGCTCTCAGGGGCGGCACGGCGACACAGTGGTTAGCACTGCTGCCTCATAGCGCCAGGGACTTGGGTTCAATTCTGGCCTTGTCTTTGTGGAGTTTGCACATTTTCCCCATGTCTGTGTGGGTTTCCTCTGGGTGCTTCAGTTTCCTCCCATGCCCCAAAGATGTGTGGGTTAGGTTGATTGGCCATGCTAAATTGACCCTAGTGTCAGGGGGATTAGCAGGGTAAATATGTGGTGTTATGGGAATAAGGCCTGGGTGGGATTGTAGTCGGTGCAGACTCAATGGGCTGAATGGCCTCCTTCTGCACTGTCGGGATTCTATGATTCTATTCTAAGAGAATTTCACAGATTAACAGCCCTCCGAGAGAAAGAATATTCTCCTCATCTCAAGTTGTTGTTGTAACTGACAGGTAGTTGTTTAAAATCTATTGGCTATCAACTTTTAAGGGGGAATAAACATTCAACAGACTTTCTTAAAGATTACTTATTAGTGTCATAAATAGGCTTACATTAACACTGCAATGAAGTTACTGTGAAAATCCCCTAGTCGCCACACTCCAGCACTTGTTCGGGTACACTGAGGGAGAATTTAGCATGGCCAATGCACCTAACCAGCACGTCTTTCGGACTGTGGGAGCACCCGGAGGAAACCCACGCAGACACAAGGAGAATGTGCAGATTCCACACAGACAGTGACCCATGCCTGGAATCAAACCCAGGTCCCTGGCACTATGAGCGCTAGCCACTGTGTCACCTGCACCTGTAGGCCACACATTCCTGAAGGTCACGGATGTCCCACCTTTTGTTGGGATAGATTATCTTGTCATTTTATTAGTGGTAACGTCTCTGTGGGCCGCACTCATAGCAGTTCTGGAACTATTGGGTTTTGCTTGATGTCACCTATTCATCGATTTGCACAAAACAGGATGCTAAAGCTCAGCTCTCTTCTCTACAATCTCCTTTTTGAACTACTCGCTGACATGCTTCTACGCGTCAGAGTGCCCCCTTGGCTGAATGTGCAGCTTCTAACCTTTGTTAGGGACCAGTTCAGAAACTTCGAGGTATATTATGAAGTTAGCATAGATCCCAACTATTTTTGATTTTGGGATTAGTGTGAGCATAAGGTGTTCCGCTCCAGATGTGATTCCATTGACCCACTAGGGAGCTTTTACTAAAACAAACTTTATTTAACAACACAATTAGAATATAACAAAAGAATTAGCATAACTTTTACCAATTGAAATACATGACAAGATATAATTCTTAACTGCTAGCTTTTTCTGTTAGTTCCAATTTAAACAATATCCCCACAGACACAAATTCCTCTTCAGAGTCAGAGCATCTCAGACAGCATCCTTTACTCTACCGCGGTGCTAATTCCTTCATTTCCACACTGAGCATCTTGCCTGGTTTTTGGGAACCATCAGATTAACAGAGGTTTCAGTATCTCTGACCTGGAAATGGGCTGTTGGTTCTTCACGAGCAATGCGACTGCAAGCACATCTTGTTGGCATTCTTAATTAGGGCAGCACGGTGGCACAGTGGTTAGCACTGCTGCTTCACAGTAAGAAGTTTAACAACACCAGGTTAAAGTCCAACAGGTTTATTTGGTAGCAAAAGCCACACAAGCATTTGGAGCTGCAAGCCCCTTCTTCAGGTGAGTGGGAATTCTGTTCACAAACAGGGCATATAAAGACACAGACTCAATTTACATGAATAATGGTTGGAATGCGAATACTTACAACTAATCAAGTCTTTAAGAAACAAAACAATGTGAGTGGAGAGAGCATCAAGACAGGCTAAAAAGATGTGTATTGTCTCCAGACAAGACAGCCAGTGAAACTCTGTGGGGGTTACAGATAGTGTGACATGAACCCAATATCCCGGTTGAGGCCGTCCTCGTGTGTGCGGAACTTGGCTATCAGTTTCTGCTCAGCGACTCTGCGCCGTCGTGTGTCGCGAAGGCCGCCTTGGAGAACGCTTACCTGAATATCAGAGGCCGAATGCCCGTGACCGCTGAAGTGCTCCCCAACAGGAAGAGAACAGTCTTGCCTGGTGATTGTCGAGCGGTGTTCATTCATCCGTTGTCGCAGCGTCTGCATAGTTTCCCCAATGTACCATGCCTCGGGACATCCTTTCTTGCAGCGCCAGGGACCTTTCTTCACAGTGCCAGGGACCCAGGTTCGATTCCCGGCTTGGGTCACCATCTGTATGGAATCTACATATTCTCCCTGTGTCTGCGTGGGTTTCCTCCAGGTGCTCTGGCTTCTTCCCACAGTCCGAAAGACGTGCCGGTTAGGTGAACTGGCCGTGCTAAATTCTCCCTCAGTGCATCCGACCAGGTGCCGGAGTGTGACGACTAGGGGATATTCTCAGTGACTTCATTGCAGTGTTAATGTAAGCCTACATGTGACTAATAAATAAACTTTAATTGTGCCATTTTGTTTATCCTGGCAATTGAACTCTTTGCAGATTACTTCAGACTATTATCGTTTGAGGTATTTACATAACTGTTTACCTCCTCGGCACTTCACCAGGAATTGCATATTGCAGACGTCATTCCTCAGGGTCTGTTAGATGCTTCTTCCTGATAACCTGGATTTATTGAAGATGCGTGGCTCAAGGATGATCAATTCTGTCACTTGGTTTAGATGTGGAGATGCCGGCGTTGGACTGGGTTAAGCACAGTAAGAAGTCTCACAACACCAGGTTAAAGTCCAACAGGTTTATTTGGTAGCAAATTTGCTACACATTCCACATTCCCTCCCACAACCCCCGCCACCCACAGGGACCTCCTTCCCATGCACATGGGGATCTCACCCTATGGACATGGAGAAACTACCCCCCAATGGAGCTCCCCAGAGAAACCCCCAACTAGCACTGTCCTCTGGCACTTCCTGAGCAATGCCTCTTTGGCACTCTATTTGCTACCAAATAAACCTGTTGGACTTTAACCTGGTGTTGTGAGACTTCTTACTTGGTTTAGACACAGTCTCTCAATGCACTACCCAAATCTCATTGAATTAGCAGAGATTAAAAACAGCCTAACATTGTCCAAATGAAGACAAGCCATCTGCTTTTTTAAGACTAACTATAAATAGGAGCCAGAAACATTCAGTAAATGGTAAAGTATAATTCACTTGAATAAACGTGTAATGCACAATTAGCATTTGGTTAATTTTTAAAAATAATTGTTCATGGGATGTAAGCATGAGGCAACATCGTGGTAATGTCACTGGACGAGTAATCCAGAGCAATTCAGAGACTCTGGGTTACTGCGCTGGGAGCAAGGGTTCAAATCCCACCACAGCGGCTGGTGAAATTTAACTTTAATAAATCTGGAATTGGAAGCTATTCTCAGGAACGGTGACCATGGATGGAATTTTCCTTTTTTCCTTCTAAATGCTGGCTTAGGCGGGAAATGCCAGCTATGAAGTCGGCGAACTGCTTGCCGTTTTACTCACCAGACTGTCCAGTATTTAGAAGAAAAGAGTCCTGGGAGTGTGTCCCGTTGATGGGAGAGGCCTGAAAAAGCCTTGACTTTTAAGTTTAAATGTTAAAGTTTAAATTTAAAATTTACGTCTTGTAAAATTACACTTAGCACGTCAGATGTACAAGTTTCAAGTATCATTTCGAACATTATACAAGCTCAAAGGTATCCAAGTGCAGTCTACTTTATTATACAGTGTATTCTGGCCCCTCATCACAGTGGATGACTTACTCCACTGTTTCCATTTATTACTTTGACAAAAATGTCATCAAGTATTTATTTTCAGGTGTCCATTTTTAAAGAAACAGATATGTGATAAATGTTGAGAAGAATATCAGGCTTTGGATTTCAAGGGATTGGGGTGTCCTGATCTCCGGTTAAGAAAAAAGAGGATTTTTCCCCCCCACCTTCCCCCCCCCCCCACCTCCCCCCCCCCCCCCCCCCCCCCACCTCCCCCCCCCCCCCCCCCCCCCCCCCACACCCCCCGCCACACCCTCCCGACAGACACAGAGACCCCACCACACATGCATGGGCAACACATTCCACATTCCCTCCCACAACCCCCTCCACCCACAGGGACCTCCTTCCCATGCACATGGGGATCTCACCCTATGGACATGGAGAAACTACCCCCCAATGGAGCTCCCCAGAGGAACCCCCAACTAGCACTGTCCTCTGGCACTTCCTGAGCAATGCCTCTTTGGCACCCTGGCAATGCAGGCAGTGCAAGGAGCAATGTCAGAGGGCAGTGCCAGGGTACTGTCCGGGCACACCCCTCTCCCCCCAGGGCCCATAATTAACCATGTGCCCCTGGCAGATTCCCTTTGTTTGGTTCATGTTTCCAATTTGTTGTAAACCTTACCGACGTGATGCCACGTCAGCGAGAGGGGAGATTCCAATAGAGTCATAGAATCACAGAGTCATAGAGATTTACAGCATGGAAACAGGCCCTTCGGCCAACTTGTCCATGCCGCCCTTTTTTTTTAAAAACCCCTAAGCTAATCCCAATTGCTCGCATTTAGCCCATATCCTTCCATACCCATCGTACCCATGTAACTATCTAAATGCTTTTTAAAAGATAAAATTGTACCCGCCTCTACTACTACCTCTGGCAGCTTGTTCCAGACACTCACCACCCTCTGTGTGAAAAAATTGCCCCTCTGGACACTTCTGTATCTCTCCCCTCTCACCTTAAACCTACGCCCTCTAGTTTTAGACTCCCCTACCTTTGGGAAAAGATATTGACTATCTACCTTGTCTATGCCCCTCATTATTTTATAGACCTCTATAAGATCACCCCTCAGCCTCCTATGCTCCAGAGTAAAAAGTCCCAGTCTATTCAGCCTCTCCTTATTACTCAATCCATCAAGTCCCGGTAGCACCCTAGTAAATCTTTTCTGCACTCTTTCTAGTTTAATAATATCCTTTCTATAATAGTGTGACCAGAATTGCACACAGTATTCCAAGTGTGGCCTTACCAATGTCTTGTACAACTTCAAAAAGACGTCCCAACTCCTGTGTTCAATGTTCTGACCGATGAAACCAAGCATGCCGAATGCCTTCTTTACCACTCTGTCCACCTGTGACTCCACTTTCAAGGAGATATGAACATGTACCCCTAGATCTCTTTGCTCTGTAACTCTTCCCAATGCCCTACCATTAACTGAGTAAGTCCTGCCCTGGTTCAATCTACCAAAATGCATCACCTCACATTTGTCTACATTAAACTCTATCTGCCATTTGTCAGTCCACTGGCCCAATTGATCAAGATTCCGTTGCAATTGGAGATAACTTTCTTCACTGTCCACTATGCCACCAATCTTGGTGTCATCTGCAAACTTACTAACCACGCCCCCTATATTCTCATCCAAATCATTAATATAAATGACAAATAACAGTGGACCCAGCACTGATCCCTGAGGCACACCGCTGGTCACAGGCCTCCAGTTTGAAAAACAACTCTCTACAACCACCCTCTGGCTTCTGTCAAGAAGCCAATTTTGTATCCATTTAGATACCTCACTCTGGATCCCGTGAGATTTAACTTTATGCAGCAACCGACCATGTGGTAACCTTGTCAAGGGCCTTGCTAAAGTCCAGGTAGACAACATCAACTGCACTGCCCTCATCTACTTTCTTGGTTACCTCTCCAAAAAACTCAATCAAATTTGGGAGACATGATTTTCCACTCACAAAGCCATGCTGACTGTCACTAATCAGTCCTTGCATCTCTAAATGCCTGTCGATCCTGTCTCTCAAAATACCTTCCTACAATTTACCCACCACAGATGTGAGCAGCAGGGAAGCTCGCTACATTTAAATGTATTTAAATGAGGTTCCTGACCTTCCTGGGCAGGAACCTTGTTACGTTAATGGTGAGGTGGGGGTGGGGGTGGGTGGGTGGGGTGGGTGGTGATGGGTGGCATTGGCGATCATTCTTCGAGATCTCACTGGCGTGAATCTCGCTTTTGGCCTCTCGTGGGATTTTGTCATGGCTCCTTTGTCACCACCATGGGCGCAAAATCTCGGTCCATGAAACCTTTGTCGATTGCAGCGAAAATCCATCTGGTTTCCTCATGTCCTTTAGGGAAGGAAATCTGCCGTCCTCACCTGATTTGCTCTGCATGTGATTCCAGAGCCACAGCAATGCGGTTGACTCTTAACTGCCCTCTGAAATGGTCTACAAACTACTTAGTTCAAGGGCAATTAGGGGTGGGTAATAAATGCATGCCTTGCCAGTGACATCCTCATCCCATGAGAGAATAAATTGTGGGCAAGACTGGCATTTATTATCCATCCCGATTTGCCTTCAAGGAAATGGCGGTGGCCCACCTTCGTGAACTGCTGCAGTCCATGCGGCACAGGTCGTTGATCAATTCCAGGTGGTCTGTCCAGTTTTATTCGTGTTATAAATTTTCACAGTTGTTTGGTATGACTGGGTGCCCTGCTGGCCCATTTGAAAGTGCAATTAAGAGTCAACCATAATATTGCGATTCTGGAGGATTCTAGAGGAACGTGCAGGACAGACTGGCTAAAGACAATAGTGAACCAGATGCTTTATTTTCCTGACAACGCTGTAGTTTCATGACCTGATTTTGGCTTCTTAATTCCATATTTATTCACTTAACCGAATTTAGGTTACTCAGCTGCCATATTGGGATTTGAACTCTGTGATAACTCCCAGGACTTGCATGGGGATTCACTGATTGTCCTCCCTGTAGGACATGTTGAATGGAAGCTCCATGGGGATTGGTAATTAACTCACCAGGTGGAGTTCGTATACTGAGCCCTGAGCCCTGTATAAAGCAGGCCCCTGAGTGGGTCCATTATGGCATTGTCCCAGTTGGGACCTGTTTGTGTTTTGCTTTATTTTGTGCAATAAAGCACTGTTCCTTTACAGCCGACTCCTGGAGTTATTATAAACTCCTGAGGCCCAATTTTAACTCTGTGTAATTGAATGGGCTTTGAATGAGTTAATAATAAGGCTGAGAGATTCAGGCCTCTGGAGCACTAGTCCAATAACATAACCATTCTGCTACTGTACCAAGCAGTTGTCAACTATCCTTCATAAGAGCAATTTAAAAACATGAAAGCAATTCACAAAGAAACTGGAACAGATTCCCATTTTAATTTCTAAAATGTTACATTTTTTGGAATCTTGCTGCTTGTATTGGTGGGATTTTTAAAAGCTAAATCTAACAGTGCCACATTTATATATTCAGTTCAGTATGTAATGTACAAATATGCTACGAAATTGATGATACATATGTATAGCAAGACTAATTCTTGTTATATTCAGTGAAAAACATATGTCCTGTCTATTGGATTCCAGACATGGTTAATGAGCCTTCATTGTGCAATCAATGGATAAATAACCACATTGATCTTTGGATCACCAGACTCTGTTGGTTCATTAATTAGCAATATAATGAGCAACTGCATTCAAGCTGAAGCTTGCTTCATAGAATCCCTGCAGTGCAGGAGGCCATTTGGCCCATCGAGTTTGCACAAACTGTCTGCTTCAACGCTGACCTTCTTTCCAAATGTTGTTGCATGATCAGGTGAAGGACCCAAATTCATACTTTCTCCCGAGATGCTATGTTGCATCATGATATGATACACCAAAATGGAAAGTAACATCCAACTCTGAAAGCTTCACTGTACAGCTACCTAGACATCCCTCAATGAAACAACAGATTTTCATATCCCTCCCAAAGTTGTCCCTCAAACTGTAAATTGCACATTACACACTTCACATTAAATGCAAGTTCAGGTACTATACATTTGGTTTTTATGGTGTGACAATCCACAGTACTTACATGGGAATCCCTAATTGACCTCCCAGTAGGACTTGTGGAATATGAGTTCTCATGGTGAAAGGTAATTACCTAAGCAGGTGGAAAGCGTATCCTGAGCCCTTGATAAGGCAGACCCCTGAGCGGGTCCACTATTCATGTACATGTGCCACAGGATTGTGGTTTAATTTTTGCTTTGACAAATGTAACATCATTCCTTTCCAGTTGGCTTCCTGAGTTATTACAAATGGAAAATATAAATTTTAAGTGAATCTTATAAATGCAAGTGAAATGAGCTATTCTGTAAAATTTGACCCTCTAAAAATACGGTGCCTTTGGTAAAGCAGGTGAAACTTTTCCCAGTTCCAAGCAGCCAACAGTATATTGTGGCTGAAGTTTGCAAATTATAAAGCTTTACTTGTATTTTGTTAGAAAAACAAAAGAAACATGACTGGCTGATTTTGTGAGGGAAGACAAAGTATCCAATCAATGAAAGACAGCACTCCACAATTTTTTTAAGCTAGATAAACGATGTTGGGATGTCATGTGGAAGTGACCCATATGATTGACAGCTTTTTGGTAAGGAAGGTGGTGTAAACATTCTTGTGATAGGAGTGTGTTATATATTTAAGTGGTTGCATGATTGCTTTAAGAGCAGGTCACATGACTTGATCATGAGGTCATTGGGGTGTTCCACAGGATTCTATCTTAGTTTCATTTTCCGCTCTGTGCAGAGGACATTTCTTTCAATAAACTTGCTGCGTGTTACTTTGAATCCACACGAGCAAACCATGTTTTTTTTTAAAACCCATAACCCCTGACATAGTTAAGACATTATAAGACGCCTGTCAAAAACCCATGGAACACAATTCAAGATGACATTTCTTTTGTCTGCTAACTTGGATTAGGGAGCATTACTTAATGAACTGCTGCCATTTCAATTTGAGCTCCATGGTCTAGATTGATTTCAATGAGAAATAGGATCATAGAATCATAGAGCAGAATTTCACACGTGACTTGCGCACTCGGCGGGTGGAACTAGAAGAGACTGTGATTCCTGGTCGCACCCGAAATCAATTGAGAATCTTGATATTGCATTAGCCACTTACGTGGCAGCCAGCATAAACTGTGGGCCAGCGGGGTAGGCAGGGACGGACGGTGCTGTGTTCAAGGGCAGCCTGCTGTAGCATCACTGCCAGCAGAATGGACAAGGCTGGGAAACACAGCAGGCAAGAGGGGAGGGAGTTCCTGCAACCACCAAGCCTCCTCCATCTTCATTCCCTATCCTCCTCAGAGGAGGAAGTGTTACCTGCTGAGATAACAATACCAGAAAGGGCTGACCTGTGCACATAGGGTGATAGAGGGAACCAAACCTAATGTCCTGAGAGCGCCACACTGTGCCAAGCCCAACACCACCTCAACTCACTCCCTGAGTCTCCCAAATTTCCCATAGATAATCCCCCTAACCTACACATCTTGGGACACTCAGGGGCAATTTAGCATGGCCAATCAACCTAACCTGCACATCTTTGCACTGTGGGAGGAAGCCGGAGCCCCCAGAGGAAACCCACACAGACACAGAGAAAATGTACAAACTCCACACAGACAGTCACCCAAGACCGGAATTGAACCCGGGTCCCTGGCACTATGAGGCAGTAGTGCTAACCACTGTGCCACCCAGGCAACATGCTGCCCTACATTACAACAGTGACTATATTTCGGAAGTACAGTGTTGGTTGTAAAGTGCTTTGACGTCTGGTGGTCATGAAGAGCTCTGCATTAATGCAAGTCTATCTTTTCTTTCTTTAACCCTTTAACATTTTACCAAATGAAACTCAAAACTGGATAAGTGAATACTCTCTCTCCAAGCCACACAAACATTCTGACTTGGAAATATATTGCCATTCATTCACTGTCACTGGATCAAAATCTCGGGGGCGATTCTTCCTTCCCGTTGTGCTAATTCTTTTTGTGAAGTGGGCTGGGAGAATCTCGTGGCGGCCAATCCACGGGATCCGCGCATGGCGTTCCTGCCCCGATAGCGTCTCCAAGCACCGGATTTCCAAGCGGTGCCAGCTCTATGCTGGAAATGAGTGGGGAGGCGCCAAAATCATTTTAGGTATTAGTTTACATATAATTTAAATAGAATTAGCGGGCCCGGGCTGAAGCCTCCGGGCCCACTAGCCTCTCCCCCCTCTGCCAGGAGTATGTCACTCCAGTGGGGCTTACAGTAGCTCCCCTCTTTCGGGGAGCTGGCGGCATGCTCGGGGGAGTGGGGGAGCAGCGTTCAGGCCGTGGTGGGGGAGGGGGGGGTCGGAGCTACTGCAGGGGATTGGAGGGCTGGCCAGCAATTGGAAGGCCGGCAGTGCGCAGCTCCTGCACATGTGCCGATCTCAGTGCTGACAGTTTGGTGCATACGCAGTGGCCCACTCAGCGCTCTGCTGCCGGCCTCTCCAGTGGGAATAGACCCCACCCACTGATTCTTAATGATATACACGCTAGTGCACTCTGCAGTGCACAGCGTGTGGGAGATTCTTCTCTGAACTCCCATTGGAAAAAAAGCGTGAATTACTCCAGTTTTCAGGCGAATTCGACACTTCTAATTTTTTGGGGAGAATTCCAGCCCTAGTGTGGATGTTCCGACACCACACTGACTGCTGTGGTTCAAGAAGGTGGCTCACTCCCCACCTTCCCAAGGGCAGTTAGGGATGGGTAATAAATGCTGGCCTCGCCAGTGAGACCTCCTTGCAAATCCTCTCCTGAATATCATGCACTGACTTCGAGGAACGATGAGGGCAGCCGCCCTCACCTCTGGGCCAACAGTTCCCTCCCCTTATTCACCAACTGCGGGTCAACAGCACTCGGCAAACACATCTGTAATTGGAATTTGCTAAAAAAAATGGAGTGGTGAAGAATTTAAGGGCAAGTCAAATAATTAGGATATGGTTTGATGAAGGAAGATGGTTGGGGCGGAGGCTCTGTGGGGCATGAACACCAGCATGCACCCGATGGGCCGAATAGCCTGTTTCTGTGCTCATCGACTTATTGGGTTGGAACGTTACGGCCATTCACACCAGCGGGATTTTCCCATCCCGCTGCGGTGAATGGAGATTTGGCTAGGCGCTAAATTCTCTGACCTCGCTGCAATGGGGTTGTGGTGTGGACAGTGGGCATCCCATGAAAGAATACATTTTAAAAAGAGCAGTGACTGTCCAGACCAGTGCATAGAATGTACAGCATTTATGGTAAGGGGCAGGAGACTTAGAAGGGATTTGAGAAAAACCTTTTCACCCAGAGGGTGGTGAGAATCTGGGACCCACTGTCTGAAAGCACGGTAGAGGCGGGAATCCTCACAACATTTAAGAAACATTCAGATGCGCACATGAAATGCCATAGCATGCAAGGCTACGGGCCAAGTGCTGATAAATGGGATTTGAATAGATAGGTACTTGATAGCTGGCACTGACACAATAGGCCAAAGGGCCTCTTTCTGTGCTGTGAAGCTCAATGGGTGCAATCCTGCCCACTGTCCACACCACAACCCCATTGCAGCGAGGTCAGAGAATTTAGCGCCTAGCCAAATCTCCATTCACCGCAGCGGGATGGGAAAATCCCGCTGGTGTGAATGGCCGTAACGTTCCAACCCAATAAGTCGATGAGCACAGAAACAGGCTATTCGGCCCATCGGGTGCATGCTGGTGTTCATGCCCCACAGAGCCTCCGCCCCAACCATCTTCCTTCATCAAACCATATCCTAATTATTTGACTTGCCCTTAAATTCTTCACCACTCCATTTTTTTTAGCAAATTCCAATTACAGATGTGTTTGCCGAGTGCTGTTGACCCGCAGTTGGTGAATAAGGGGAGGGAACTGTTGGCCCAGAGGTGAGGGCGGCTGCCCTCATCGTTCCTCGAAGTCAGTGCATGATATTCAGGAGAGGATTTGCAAGGAGGTGCTAAGGGGAAAACACTGCATTGTAACCACGGGAGCGCCACAGCACAGCTCAGAACAGCACAGTAAACGATGCTGCGTGCAAGGACTAGTCACCTACCTACACCAGCAGGTTAACCTGACTCCCCAAAGCTCAAGCTCTCACCTATTGGCTGCTGTGACCAATTATTCCTGAGTGACAGATCGAGAGGATTAAAACGGTGCAAAAGACAGAGCAAAGAGGCGAGTCAGTGGCACAGTTGCTGAGTTTGAGGTTGCAACAATTATCAGCACTGGAGCGGAGCGACCTCACAATAACATTTAATCTGGTGTTGTGAGACTTCTTACTGAACAAATAAAATGTAAGTGATCTATTTTTTAAAAAAAAAATGTCAAAATACAAAGTGCTTTCTTATTCCCCAAGTACGGTGTTTTGGAACAGGGATATTTTGAAACTTCAATGATGTTTATATATTTTTTAAAAAGTTAATTTAATGAGAAAAAAGCTACCAACACACCTAAAGATTTGTTTTAAAAAGAAAGCAAACGTGCAATAGAATACTTTCTTTAATAATAAATGTAGTTACAGGTGGTGTGTGGGGGTGAGCAAGATGGGTTTACAATCAGATACAATGCAGGGAATGATTGATACTTTAAAGTTAATTTGAATGTTTCACTGTTGTCAGGTCCGTCGGCTGTTTGTGAAATAGACATTGCCACAAAATGCCAGCTTTCAAAACAGAAATAGTTACTTATCAGTAGAGACGTGTCTGATATTGACTTGGTGATCATTAATATCAAGTCAATTTCGCTTGTTATTTGCAACATTCTGTCTGATTTCAATGCCTCAAAGTTTACCTTTCCAATTTACCATGTTTTGTTTTTGCAGAATTGAACCAGTTTTTTTTTCTTTTGGAGAATGTGGTTCTTCGATAAAATCCGAGGCTCGGTTGAAAATAATCTGAACCGAGCCGGCGACCCCGGCGGCAGAGACAAACAGCCCAAGGGTTCCCTGTTCAGTAACGTGCTGACCCCCGATAAGATCCCCGATTTCTTCATCCCTCCCAAGTTCTCCAACAGCGCCAGCAGCGAGGGGCCGTCCGCCGAGCAGCCCGAGAGCCGGCAGCAGCAGTCCAGCCTCAAGCCCTCCTCCTCCGAGCAGGTCCTGGTGGCCAGGAAACCCAGGGGCAGCCCCCGGCTGAAGAGCAAGAGCTCGACCGGCAACAGCAGCAACCTCCTCAAGGTGGCCAACCGCCACATCATCCAGATCGAGAGCGCCGATGACCCCAACTCTGACGACCCCCATGAAGCCAGCTGCAACACCAACTACGACCCCCAGTCTCAGAGTGCCATGTCCCTCCCTTACATGCCTGTGACTCAGACCTCCTATGGCTTTTCCACTTTGACTGAGAGCCCCCACACCAGACGCAAGGAGTCCCTCTTCCACGTGGACCACGGCAGCCCTGTGACTTCCCCCAGCTCCCCCAGGAAGCGCTCAGCCAACCAGAAGAGCAACGGTGAAACCCAGCACCTCAATGCCCCCGACTTCAGCCTGTCGCTGGCCAGCACCTGTAGGTACTTTAGCGGCGGGGACAGCGACACCGCCTCCTCCGCAGAATCCTCGCCCTTCAATTCGCCCCTCCTGTCCCGTTCGGTCTCGGGGGCCTCCCTCCTCAAGATGTTCAGCCACGACAATCTGGCCAAGCATTGCAAACCTCTGCAATCCTTCACCCGCAACAGCTCCCTGTCCACGGACGAGTGCAGTTCCACCGATGCCAGTCCCTGTGTCTCAAGGAGGGTCAGGTGTCCCACCCCACCGGCCGGTGGTCCTCCTGGCCCCCACGGGGTCCTTCCCCTGAGTTTGCTCCATTATCAAGACCGGGTACTCAAAGAACACACTATCCGCCTCAATAAAGGGGGTGCCATCAGGTTGTCTGCTGAGTATGATTGCACTAATGCCCGCCTTCGAATCCGTATCATCACCGCTGAAGATCTTTATGAAAAGACACTGGACAACAAGAGCATCAACTGCTGTGTGATTTTGTACCTGACGCCTGGGAAGGTTCAGAAACAGCGTAGCACCATCATCAAGAACAGCAGAAACCCCATTTTCAATGAAGACTTTTTCTTCGATGGACTCCCTCTTGATGAGTTTAAGCGGGCTGGTTTGAAGTTAAAAGTGGTAAACAAAGCTTCCAGCCTCAAGCGTGACATCGTCCTTGGTGAGAAAGAACTGAAATTGTCCTTATTGCTACCTTTCTTCTGACGCTAGCCACTTTGCAGCACGTCTTGAGGCACATTCCAATTGATAGATGATAAAACAGATAATCTCTCTTGACTCAGGCTCATGTTTTATGAATTCGAGTGAGAAAAGGCATCTTAGCCATTTAAAATTGAGAATTTATAGAATAAGCACACGTTGCAATCCAATTCCAAGATGGATGAGGTAGACTGCTTTCATTTTGAAACAGAGAGATCTTGTAGTCTTGGATTAGGTTGCCTGAGGAGATTCACATATTTCTTTGACCCTTTTATATCAATGAGTGCCACAACTGAAGGAGCTCATCTCAGTATGAGCCAAGGGCACATTGCCGTATGCGGTACAAGAAACTTTTCCACAGTAGAATTGAAGTTACGCTGCTAAGAAAGTGGACTGGCCGTGCCTTGCACTGGTACCGATCCACGCCCACTTTAGCACACTGACAACATCAACTCGGCATCATGAAGACCGGTTTTTCTACAAATATCTTGCGGCTCAGCACAACCCTGTTGCCCTTTCTGTGACTTGCAGCTGGTGAGAAATCTCCAGCAGCTGATTCCCAACTACAGGGTCCTGAGTTTGAATCTCAACTGGGGCCTTGCACTGTGTAATCGTTCATATGTTGAATGCACATTGTAAGGAATCAGTGTGTGGAGGTGATCAAGGCTATCTGAATTGCCTCCAACAGCCAACGTAGGAAGCTAAACAGCTGGAGACAGCAATGAAGGTGAAAGAGGGGAAGCCGAAGATGAAAGGCTGAATATAATTAACCTTTGTAAAAGTTATACAATCGAAGTGTACATATTGTGAAAGTTGGATGTATAATGGAGTCTTCTGTACATTTAATAGCTGACTAGAAATAGACTTGGTTATCATTTGTGGGGTTTGTGTCATCCTAGCTTGTTTGTAAAACATTTGTGATATTATGAATATATTTCTGTTCCCAAGTCCATATTGTATGAACATAGTTTATTAGCAAGATGGTCCGCAAATTATTTTTCAACCAATAGTTTGCTAACTAATTCACTGCCACAAAACTTTGATGTGAGCAAAGTTCTGGCTTGACATTCTCATTGGAAGGAAAGCTATACAACGTTGCTCCTTTCCTTCTATTAGATGTTTGTGTATTGCAAGTATGGTATTGTCTAAATAAAAACTGCCTGGTTATTATAGTACCATAACACTTGTGCTTGATTTGATAAAGGTCAGTTTGTAATTTGTGTATGATAAATTACTGTACTGTGTGCACAAGTGGCAGAAAAACACTATTGTAAGCATTTTAAAAAAACAGAAAATGCCAGAAATACTCAGCAGGGGAGAGATAGAGCGAATGTTGCCTGCAGAATATGACCCTTCTTGTGAAGAGTCCTATTCGACTGAACAGTAACTCATTCGTTTTTGTCTCTCCACAGAGGCTGTCAGACCTGTTGATTATCTCCAGCACTTTTTCTATTTCAGATTTCCTGCATCTGCAGGTTTTTGCTTTTATTGCATGTTTGTGTATCTCCAACACCTTTTATATTTCAGATTTCCTGCATCTGTAGTTTTTTGCTTCTATTGCACGTCTGTTGAAAAACAAAGGGAAATTCTCCATTGCTGCTCTTGATACAAATTGCACCAAAGATTCAGATTGTATCTGGATTTGTGATAGTAATAAGCAGCTCATACATAGAATCATAAAATCCCTACAGTGCAGAAGGAGGCCATTCGGCCCATTGAGTCTGCACCGACTACAATCCCACCCAAGCCCTATTCCCGTAACCTCACACATTTACCCTGCTAATCCCCTGACACTAGGGTCAATTTAGCATAGCCAATCAGCCTAACCCGCACACCTTTAGACTGTGGGAGGAAACCGGAGCAGCCGGAGGAAACCCAATGCAGACACGGGGAGAACGTGCAAACTCCACACAGACAATGACCCTAGGCTGGAATTGAACCTGGGTCCCTGGCGCTGTGAGAAAGGGATTTCTGGGAAATAAAGTTATTGGGTCAACATACACTTATTTCTTTTAATTGAATTAATAAAAGAAAGGACGGAGTTAAATTAAATTACCAAACTCTTCTGGAACTCAATACTTTTACAGAAGTGACAGCTTTGGCATTTGAAAGTCGCATTGAAATATTCCTATGACCTGCTCAATGTTTTAGTGCTTACAAATCTAAAACAGGGCAAGGCTAACCACAAATCCACACTGGTGCAACAGAGCATGGGTTTGATTCTGTGCCATTTTAAATATAAATTCTGTGCCTAACTTCAGAGCAGCAAAAGATTTTCTGTTGTGTGTTTATTTAGGGGTGGCACGGCAGCACAGTGGTTAGCACTGCTGCCTCACGGCGCCAGGGACCCAGTTTCGATTTCTGGCTTGGGTCACTGTCTGCGTGGAGTTTGCATGTTCTCCCCATGTCTGCGTGGGTTCCCTCCAGGTGCTCTGGTTTCCTCTCACATGTGCTGGTTCGGTGCATTGACCCGAACAGGCACCGGATTGTGGCGACTAGGGAATTTCACAGTAACTTCATTGCAATGTTAATGTAAGCCTTACTTGTGACTAATAAAAATACTTTTAACTTTAGGTTTATTAAAAAGCGTTCTAAATTTACTGCAATTCCACTTGGTTTTGGAGGGCTATTTAGTCACTGATCTGTGTGGCGTGTGCCCAGGACATTAAGGTCCATTTCAACTGGTATCTGCTGATCGCTTTTGTTGAGTCTTGATATAGAACAGCACAAGCTATTTTATTGAGTTGCTTACACACGAGTAAATCTTTAAGTGTCAGATAATAATTTAAGAGGCCCCTCAAGTTGTACATATTCTTCGAGTAAAGTAGACCTAATTTATTATTTGATTTTAATATTTATGAAGCAAATGAGGATGAATGTTTACATTTTGTGCATAATGGTGTACAGATCTTTACAGTTGTGAGTTGTCTCTTGCAATATTAATTTTGATGGCAGTAATAGTGTAAAAACAATTATGTTAATGACAATGGGGCTTTATGAAGCTGTTCTCCTGTTTGCACTGTTCAGTCAGTCCTGGTTTTGTTATTTGAATTTAAATTTGGAGATCTGGTGGGGAAATCGAGTCTGTGCAATGTATTGAATCCCCTAATTAAAAATCACCTGTGGAATGAGTGGCATTTCTTGTTCTAATTCTTTCTTTCAACACACCAGGGAAATTATCAAAATCATGAATTGCAAATCAACTATGGATTGGGAGATTGGTTTTATTGATGGGACCTCATTTCTTATTTCCATAAGTTCATTACATTAATTTTGCAAGTCGTAATTGTTTGCATTTGTAATGAAGGGCTTATTTGGAGGACATCTATATTCAGACTCCAAATATGTTACTGTATGAGACAGGCAGAGTACAGAATCCCCCAGTGCTTTCGCAAAGCAAAAAAAAACACTTGTTACTTTGCATGGTCTCAGATGAGCAGTTCTGATTTAAGTGAAGCTCCTGAGGCTTGGGAACAAATTATAACTGAAGAAAAAAAAAGTACAGAAGCCCAATTAGAAACTAATAAAATGTGCTGTGTACTCAAACACTTAGTGAGTTAATCTTCAGAAGTGTCTAGATTTCAGAATAAGGGAAGGTTGATGGACTTGCATTTATGTAGGAGTTTTTCAAGTACTGAAATGTCTGATTTTTCCATCATAGGGGTGAGTTACATTCTGGAGCGTTCTAAATGAGGATGGATAACACAAATATTCCCTGAATAGTGTTAAACCAGCTGAGGATGAAGCAGAAAGACACCTAGGGGACTTGGAAAATTCGATACTCATCATATCCAACCAATAAAAAATAGAAATCAATAGAGTGGCATGGTGGCACAGGGGTTAGCACTGCTGCCTCACAACGCCAGGGACCCGGGTTCAACTCTGGTCTTGGGTAACTGTCTGTGTGGAGTTTGTATGTTCTCCCTGTGTCTGGGTGCTCCGGTTTCCTCCCAGAGTCCAAAAATGTGCGGGTTAGGTCGATGGGCCATGTTAAATAGTCCCTTAGTATCAGGTCAATTAGCAGGATAAATGCATGGGGATACAGGCATAGTGACTGGGTAGAACTGTTGTAGGTGCAGGCTTCATGGGCTGAATGGCCTCTTTCTGGCTGTAGGGGTCCTATAGGAGCCAATAGATTGTTGAAATTCAAAGCCAAATCTGTAGAGTACAAGTCATGAGGAAACAATTATACACACGTGGTCTCCCCCCACCACCCACCCTCCGCCACCGCCTCCCTTAAGTAGTGCATCCAGTTCTGATCAGCAAGGTACTTGGAAGAGATTTAAGCCCTGGCAGCTGTGTAGAGTTGATTCTTAAATTTCGATGTTGCAGTCAAAAGGCTTCAAAGCTCAGTGGTTAGTGCATTGGCCTTGTAAACCAGGGGTCACAAGTTCAATTCTCGCTGGGGTCTATAGTTAAACTTTGTTGATGGCACTAAATTAGGTAGAAGGGTAAGCTGAGGGGAGGATACAGAGAAGTTGGAAAGTGATATCAAAAAGAGAAGAAACGACTGGACAAGTTTATGGACTCAATGAGCTGAATGTTTCATCACAGAAGCAGGATGTGGGGTTTGCTTTTGGGTGAGAAACACTCCTTGGGGTGGGGGGGGGAATTGATTAAAGTTAAAAATTTCAAGTGGATATACCCTTACCTGGCATGGAGATGGGTATCCTGTCCAATTACAGGCAAGCGGTGGACTCTCAAAGCTGGAGGCTGAATCAGAGCCCTCCCACCTTCACGGGAGTACCTGACTACACTATGAGTGGGAGCAAACCTCAACAAAAAACACTTTGAAAAAAATAAATTAAAAAAAACACAGCTACTGTGGGCATGAGAGTGTGGTGGAGACTGCTGACATAGTCACCCTTGGCAGTAACTGCACCCAGGCAGACAGGGAGGGCCTATAGATCTACCGGTCCCACAACATCTCGCTGGGTGCCCACCTCCAGGCAGTTGATCTGCCCTCTGTTTTGCCAGGAAATGAGGAAGACTAGAAATTTTCGGCAAGCATCTTAATGGCGTGGTACCCAGTTCCACCAAGACTCAATCCCAAGTTTTCTCCCTGCCCCACCCACCTCACCCCAGGCCAAGCAAACATTGGGGTATGGGGTGGGAGGCATCCCTTATCTCCCCAGAAATTCTAAACTTAAAAGGCCAAAAGGCCACTGGAATTTACGCCGTTTGAGAACTGCAATGAACACCACTAAGGACCAAAGTGTTGGCAAAGGTAACCAATTCCAGAGAAGATAAATGACCTGTGTCTGCGTGGGTTTCCTCCTGGTGCTCCGGTTTCCTCCCACAGTCCAAAGATGTGCGGGTGAGGTTGATTGGCCATGCTGCATTGACTCTAGTGTCAGGGTGATTAGCAGAGTAAATGCGTGGGGTTGAGAGAATAGGGTCTGGTTGGGATTGTGGTCAGTACAGGCTTGATGGGCCGAAAGACCTCCTTCTGTACTGTCGGGATTCTATGAATCTATGATTGATCTACAAGAAAGTGCCTTTCGCTCCCTGAGGCAATCTATTGTGCATTTACTACAAGTCATGAACAATCTGGGTGTCTGCGATGATCAAGTTGCTCTCATGGACAATATTCTGCTGTCAGCTCAGCAATGAGCAGATTTATTGAATTCAAAATTACCTAGGAAGGATTTAAACTCAGGAATTCTGAATTGCTATTTAAGCTCCATATAAAGCAATCGGAGGGTATCTTAATATACGTTTGTTTTAAATTCACAAAATGATCGCGTTAAGGCAAACAAATGGTGAGGCAGTGGCATCGCAGTATTGTCACTGGACGAGCAATCCAGAGACCCAGGGTAATGCTCCGGGGACCAGGGTTCAAATCCCACCACGGCAGATGGTGAAATTTGAATTCAATAAAAAATCTGGAACTAGAAGTCTAATGAAGACCAAGAAACGATTGCCAATTGTAAAAGTCCATCTTGTTCATTGATGTCCTTTAGGGAAGGAAATCTGCCATCCTTATCTTGTTTGGCCTACATGTGACTCCAGATCCACAACAATGTGGTTCGCTCTTAACTGCCCTCTGAAATGGCCCAGCAATCCACTCAATTCAAGGGCTGGGCCACAGCGACACCCACATCCCATGAATGAATGAAAGAAAAGTGTTTCTATATTTTTTGATTTGATTTGATTTATTATTGTCACATGTCTGAGTATACAATGAAAAGTATTGTTTCTTGCGCGCTATACAAAGCATACTGTTCATAGAGAAGGAAACGAGAGAGTGCAGAATATAGTGTTACAGTCATAGCTAGGGTGTAGAGAAAGATCAACTTAATGTGAAGTAAGTCCGTTCGAAAGTCTGATGGCAGCAGGGAAGAAGCTGTTCTCGAGTCGGTTGGTAGGTGACCTCAGACTTTTGTATCTTTTTCCTGACGGAAAAAGTGGAAGAGAGAACGTCTGGGGTGCGTGGGGTCCTTAATTATGCTGGCTGCTTTGCCGAGGCAGCGAGAAGTGTAGACAGAGTCAATGGATGGGAGGCTGGTTTGCATGATGGACTGGGCTACATTCACGACTTTTTGTAGTTTCTTGCGGTCTTGGGCAGAGCAGGAGCCATATATGCGACGTGAGTTGGGGATAAGAATGCTTCTTGAATTTATAGGAAAAATCGAGTAGAAGCTACAGATATCAAACGCAACAGAAATAATTAGAAGTTAAAAGAGAATTAACATTGAGGTAATATTTTCTTTCAGGAAGAACATGCATTAGAGTTTTTAATAATGAGATTAATTAAGCCTGTGTAGGAGGCAACGTAATAACCATTTTGATGGAAACAAGAATCAGTTTTAGTGCCAGTGCATTAAATGTTCCAAGAGAATAATAGTTCTCTTAGGATTGAATTACATTTAGGCCAGATTTTTAGGTTGTTTGGGCAGATGCACGCTCAACCCGAAAACACGTGAAATCGTCAGGCACGCGTTCCAGTGTTATTGGGAATGCCTGTAATATTTTGGTCGCCTGTGAGTTGGACGTGCGCCCGCCGACAGTCAAACAGGCACTTTAGCCCATTAAGTGGGCAACTGAATGCAATTTTACCTGGCCCGTCTGCTTTTACGGTTGGCGGACAGGTCAATTGGCCAGGATGCCTTTATATCTTAGCTTCAACCTCGATGTGGAGTGGGATGAACTGTCAGAGCCGAAATAAAAGTATAAAGGTTTGACTCTGTTGACTCTGTCTACACTTCCCGCTGCCTCGGCAAAGCAGCCAGCATAATTAAGGACCCCACGCACCCCGGACATTCTCTCTTCCACCTTCTTCCTTTGGGAAAAAGATACAAAAGTCTGAGGTCACGTACCAACCAACCAACTCAAGAACAGCTTCTTCCCTGCTGCCATTAGACTTTTGAATGGACTTACCTTGCATTAAGTTGATCTTTCTCTACACCCTAGCTATGACTGTAACACTACATTCTGCACTCTCTCATTTCCTTCTCTATGAACGGTATGTTTTGCCTGTATGGCGCGCAAGAAACAATACTTTTCACTGTATGTTAATACATGTGACAATAATAAATCAAATCAAAGCAAAATCAAGGTGTGTGGGGACTGAGGCTTGTGTTTGAATGTGCCGCTTAGGCACTCAATGCATAGATTTTCCATTGCAATCTATTTGTACAGGTCTACAGCTCACTGCGACAGCTCCGCAGTGGCTGCACCTCCCCCCTCCCCCCGAGGGAGCCCAGTAGAAGCACTAGCCTACACCTTCCCTTTTCTCCACGCGCACTAAGCCTTTCCCAGAACACATTTCACGCTTACTGCTCGTTAATTGTTAATTGCCAAACTATCAGGTGTCACTTCAGGGCAATGAGCTTTGCTCTGATCAGAAGAAAGGGGGAATCTGGTGGAAGAAAGAATATCGCTGTTTTGATAGTTCTAGAAGGGTTTAGTCAAGACAGCCTCCTGACTTGGAACCAGGCACGACCCTGCTTGTTCTCGGGGGCCAAGAGTGGCCTGAAGTGTGTTTTATGCCCATATCCAGGCCGGTCACGTGCGCACGCCCCATGAACAAGAACTTCAGGCCTTAAAATCCAAATCAGAAAATTGATTTTGGACAATAATGTAAACAGGTGACATTGGTTAGCTGCCCCTTAAGATTTGCATGTAAACGAAAATTGGCATAACTGTGTAACAAGTGGTTGATCCAAATAATACGCATTTTTCACAATTAGCCAAACTCAGAATTACCTCCTCAGAGTTTGATCAGGTTTTCTGCCCCAAATATTTTCAACTGGGGTAAAGTTAGCCTCGAAACCTAAGTGGTTCTAGTCAGGCAGGCAATGGTTTCAATATAACATCGGGTAAAGCTAACATTCTTCCAGCTTCTTGCTTGCCCTGCAAAGGTAACGGACCAATTCCATGTCTTGCTTTGATTCTTGATGAAGGCCAAACTACCAGGTGTCACATCAGGACAAGGAGTTTTGTTCTGATTGGGTTAAAGGGGAGATAGTGGTGGGAGAAAGAATATTGCTGTCTTGACAGCCCCAGGAGGGCTGAGTCAAGACAGCCTCCTGACTTGGAACCAGACAAGGCATTGCTTGTTCTCAGTGACCGATACACTTGGACAAATTCTTCAACTGAAGAAACAGGATATCTGGACAGCAATATTTGAATGTTTACCAACATCGCTAAAAATGCTTTGTGTGACTTGAGTCAAAGCTGTGCTGCTTTGAGTTAGTCACATCGGCACTTTCCCTTGCGTTTTACCAATGCTGACAAGGCTGAGGATTTAGTTAAAATCATGGTATTTGTACATTATGACTCTATACAATGACAAAGAAGGTAATCCAACGAGGTAAACATTAAATCCAATGAAAGAGGGTTCCCTGATAGCTAAGTATGGTTAAGCAATAAAATTCATTCAGGTCCCCAGGTGCATTAAGAGCAGTAACATGGAACAGGTTAGTTAGCACTGCTGCCTCACAGCACCTGGGACCCAGGTTCAATTCAAGCCTCGCGTCACTGTCTGTGTGGAGTTTGCATGTTCTCCCCGTGTCTGTGTGGGTTTCCTCCAGGCGCTCTCGTTCCCTCCCACACTCCAAAGATGTGCGGGTTATGTTGATTGGCCATCTTAAATTGCCCCTTAGTGTCTAGGGGACTAACAGGGTAAATACTTGGGGTTATGGGGATAGAGCATGGGTGGAATTGTTGTCGGCACAGGCTCGATGGGCAGAATGGCCTCCTTCTGCACTGTAGGGATTCTATGAGTGACAATTAAGTTCGGGGAAGCACAATTTAAAATTGTGCCAAGCCTAGTTAGTATAGTTTAGTTTATTTATTGGTGTCGCAAGTAGGCTTACTTGTGACACTGCAATGAAGTTACTGTGAAAATCCCCACAGTCCGGCACCTATTCGGGTACACTGAGGGAGACTTTAACATAGCTAATGCACCTAACTAGCATGTCTTTCGGACTGTAGGAGGAAACCCATGCAGACATGGGGAGAACGTGCAGACTCTGCACAGGCAGTGACCCAAGTTGGGAAAATGAACCTGGGTCCCTGGCACTGTGAAGCAGCAGTGCTAACCACTGTGCCATCGTGCCGCCCCAGTTACTGAATAGTAGAGAAATGTTTACAACTACTTGAAGAGAGGCTGCAACAATTACATGAGATTTTATGCCAGTTTAGAAAGATCATTTCGTGTAAAGATTAATTAACAAATTAAATTTATCATCTACTCCTAGAACTGGTCCACAATTCCACTCCTACAGAAGCATTTACAATAAAGAGAATATCACTCAAGGGACTGAGATGTTCCAATTATTTTAACTTGAGAGAAAAGTTTCCTTAATTGCATGCCTTTTACACTCATTTATAATAGTAGCACACTCTTTTAAGTAGAATTCCTTTCTGAAGTGCAAAACGCAGTCATCAATTCGCTTAAAATAAATGTGTTAATAATTGTATAATCAAACCTGTGCACTTCCAGAGCTTATTAAAAACCCATAGTCAAAAGCAACCCTGGCTGATCATGGGCTTTGTTACAAATATTCTCATAAATGGGAAGAGGATAATTAGCCAAACAAATTAATCACTTTTGATAGAACTCACGCCCACCTAGTTCTGGTGAATGACCTGAAACTATTTTGTTCTCCACAGAGGCTGTCTGAATGTTTCTGGTATTTTCTGGTTGACATTTTCCCCCCCAAAATTCCAAGTTCCAAATTCCTGTAAAAACCGGAGTATGTCCCTCTGGTTTTCTAGGATTTTCCAAATGAATCTCCCACACTCGGGGCCCGATTTTACCATCGCGTTGCACCCGTTTTCGGGCCCGAAAACTTGGTCAAGTCAGGCGTGAGACGGGTAGCGCTATCCGCGCCTGCCTCCACGCCGGTTTCACCTTTACCAAGGCCCAAAAATGGCCGCGATCGGGATCGGGCCCGAAACGGGTGCGACGGCCATTTAAATTGACTTAATGGTCTGCACGTCTAACTTTATCGACACTTCCCCCTTTACCATTACGTTCGCCCATCCAGAATCAGCGCAAAACAGACATGCTCCATAGAAGTCCGATTCAGGCGCTCCGGTTAGTGAGGATGTAGGTGTCAAGTGTCCGATGACTCTCTGCCTGAGGTCGGTGGGGTGGGGGTGGAATGGGGGGGGGGGTGGCGGGGGGGGGGCAAAGGTCGGTCCACTGCCACTCTGCCTGAGATCAGTAGAGGGGAAGGGGGATTTGCTGCCACTCTGCTTGATATCAGTGGAGGGGCAGTGGGGGGGAGGGGTCCATGTTCTGTCTGGGTGGCGGGGATGTGGGGGAAAAAGGGGGTCAGTAATGTTGTGGGGGTGGGGCAATGTCTGTGGGGGCCAGGGGGGAGGCATTATCTGGCCCGGGAGGGATGTGGCAGGGCAGCAGCATTCTATCATTTTCTTTTTCTGCGCATGCGCGGTTGGAAGTGCCGATTGGAGCTGCAGGGTTTCGGGCGGGTTAAGCCCCGCCCACTGGCTTCTACAGCACAATTCAGAATTGCTTCTATTTTTCAGGCAGAGTGTGTATGGCGGCGTCTGAGAACGGGTCTAAAAGTCGGATCTGAAACAATCCAAGTTTCAAGTCCGCCCAGCACTTAGAATCAAAATGGTAAAATAGGGCCCTCTGAGAACTGCAACGAGTCCAAGCATGAATCACGATAAAAATCTGTGGGCAGGAGCTATTCCCACTGGAGAGGCTGAAATCAGCTCACTGGTCGGATCACTGCGCATGGGTCGATCTGTCAGAGTGAAGATCGGCACAGGCGCAGTAGCCCCGCACTGCCGGCCTCCCGATCGCTGGCCAGCCTGATCGCTGGTGAGCCCGCGACCCTGCATTGCTGTTCTTGCCGACCCCCCACCCTCCGATCCCTGGCATCCCGGAAGTTTCCGGGCCAGTCCCGACCCCCCTCCCCCTCCTGGTCCGCCTCGATCTCTCCACACTCCCTCCATCAATTCCGGTCTCCTGACACCCGCTCCGCAGCCTCAAACCCCACCACCATCCCAGCAGGCCAACCCCCCCCCCGGCAGGCCAACTCCACCACCCCCCCCCCCCCCCCCCACCACCCCCCCACCCCCCCCCCCCCCACCTTTCTCTACGGAAGGAGAATTTAGAATGGCCAATGCATCTAACCAGCACGTTTTTCAGACAGTGGGGGAAACCGGTGTACCCTGAGGAAACCCACACAGACATGGGGAGAATGTACATACTCTGCACAGACAGTGACCCAAGCTGGGAATCGAACCTGTTTCCCTGGCACTGTGAGGCAGCAATGCCAACCACTGTGTCACCGTGCCGCTCCAGGATAGAATCCCTACATTGCAGAAGGAGGCCATTCGGCCCATCCAGTCTGCACCGACTCTCCGAAAGAGCATCTTACCCAGGCCCACCCTGCACCTTATCCCCGTAACCCCACACACTTACCCCGCTAATCCTTCTAACCTACATATATGGATCCTCAAAAATAGTAAATCCGTATGAATGCAGGCTATACTGCTCTAAGTAATGGATGACTTTGTTGTATTACATGGATGGCTAGGGATACATTACACAGCCATGAAGCTAATACGTGTATGTGGATGTTCAATGCCTGTATTATACTAGTTTTTTCTACTTTTTTAAAGAGGCTTTAACCCATGCATTTTAAGTAATTTAATACCTCTGTTAAAATAAATAATATGGAATACCATATGAACTTCTTACACCTTGATACTAATATCCCAAACAACTATTTCCAGAGGTGAGAAAGAAAGAGGTATTAAGAGCCACTTCTTTAATTATCTGAGGTTGCATGTTTGTTAGTTACCTCATTATTGGAAATACATCTGCAATATTGTTAGATTGTTAAATTATTGGAGCCTTCAGTGATGTTTGACCTTTCTGCTAAGAGCAGTGATTACTCCTTGCTATCAAAATAATGTCCATCAAGCGTTGTTGCGTAGTTTCCCATCTCATGACAAGAAGGGGATCTGTTGACATGGTAAAGACTGTAAACGTGTAATCTTCCCACACGACAGGAAGATAATGTTTTGGTGGATGCTGCCTTTCTCACTGGCTTAAAATTACTGTATATTTTACCGCGACTTAACTGGCAAGCTGAAATCCAATTTTACAAAATCCATGGCAGGCAATTTCCTTTCATAGAGATAATTTCAATCTCTTTATCACGCGATTAAATATTGGGATTTAGATGAGACAGACTTTTATTTTCTGTATCAATAATACAAGTGCTCATTGCCTGTTAGATTGGATAGACTGCCAGGACATTTGTCCATATCAGAAAGGCAATCTGTTTGACTCACTCTGCTATTTGAGATAGATATGATGGACAAATATTACACATTTTACAGGTAAAAGGTAGTAATGATTTCCACTCCAGTCTTCAAATAAACAGCCCCATACCATTGAAAGGAAAGGTTTTTCTTTTGTGTAATTCTAGGAAGCAGTTAGGGAGGATTTGAATGAATTGCAGGTACGTTGTGCAATATTTACCCCTGAAATTACCAATAAGCAGACACATTACATCAACATCAACCTCAGTTTATAATTTTACTGAAAGTCAATTGGAATTTTACCACAGTTAGTCACTATCCAATCCTGTTGGGGAAAGATCCAACCTTTAAAAGACAGCTCAAGTTGTATAGGAAAACTATTTTGAAAACGAGTATTGCTGAAAAAAGGTACATGCTTTCATCCTGCGTTCATCAGGACAACTCACAAGAATACCAACAGCGGGATTCTCCGACCTTGTTCATTCCTGCCCCGCTGCCAGCGAGAATGGAGAATTTGGCGCTCAGCCAAAACTCCACTCACTGCAGCGGCACTGGATGAGGTTGGAAGTTTCCGGGGCAAAGGTGAAGGGAGCAACAGGTTAGAGTGCATGGGAGTGCCGATTGGTTGGCAGGTGGACTCTGATTAGTTGGCAGATGGATTCTGATTAGTCGAGGCATTGCCATGGGCAATCCACCAGTTAACTGACAACAGACAGTTAACTGTCAAGCTTTATTTCAATACAAACCCGGCAGATTGACTCTGGTCATGCATTGCCCAGGGAATGAACGAGAGAACGGCTATTGCCTATTTACCTTCCACCCTCTGTAAACTTCAGGTAATCTAATGCTCTTCTATCCAGAAGCTGATTTGCATCAATCCCCGTTCAAAGCTGTGCTTGCCGGCTGATGTTGACTTCTGGTTCTGGCAATGCCTTGATTTAAAAACTCATATTTCTTGTTTTCAAATCCCTCCATAAACTTACCCCTCCCTAGTTCTGTGAGTGCATCCAATGCCTACAATCCACAACAGGGGCAAAGAAGTTGGGCCAGAATCAAAAACAGGGATAGGTCAGGACAAAGGAGGTATGGTCAATTCCGTCATTGACAAATGATCCGATTTCCAACTATATAGTTCTGTACATTGCTACCTTGCTGCAGTTCTATAAAAGGATCATTTAATCCAAAATATTGGCAGTATTTTCCAGTCGCACCCGTCCCTAAACCACAAAATCCCACCCGAGGTCAATGAACCTTTCTATGGTCCACCCCCCGCCCACTTTGATTCTCATGGTGGGTGGAACAGGAAAATTCACCCCCATAACTCTGTTTCTCTCTCCACAGTTGATTTTCTGTTCTTATTTCAGATTTCCAGCATCCGCAGTATTTTTAATAGCTTTAATCCAAGCGATTGTCACCCGTCCTAATATCTCTTCACTTTTATTCATTCATGGGACATGGGCGTCGCTGGCTGGCCAGCATTTATTGCCCATCCTTAGTTTCCCTTAGAGGGTAGTTCAGAGTAAACCACATTGCTGTGCCTCTGGAGTCACATGGTCAGACCAGGTAAGGAGGGCAGATTTCCTTCCTTAAAGGGACATTAGTGAACCAGATGGGTTTTTCCGACAGTCAACAATGGTTTCATGGTCATCAGTAGACTCTTAATTTCAGATTTTTGTTGTATTGAATTCAAATTCCACCATCTGCCATGACGGGATTCGAACCCAGAGTCCCCAGAACATTAAGCTGAGTTTCTGGATTAATAGTCTAGCGATAATACCACTAGGCCATCGCCTCCCCTTATATTCAATTCACAAGAATACAAAGAGCGGGATTCTCCGATCATGTTCATTCCCGTCCCGCTGCCAGCGAGAAAGGAAAATATGGCGCTTAGCCAGAACTCCGCTCACCGCAGTGGCACCGGACTATTAATGTGGCTCAGTGTCAAATTTGTTTTGATAGCATTCCGGTCAAGTACCTTGGGGTTTTTTTAAAATCACATTAGGGGTGCCATATAAATGAAAGTTGTTGTAAATTGGAGTGTTCTCTTCCTGTTGGGGAACACTTCAGCAGTCACATTCAGCCCCTGATCTTAGAATCATAGATTAGAATAATAGAATCCTACAGTGCAGAAGGAGGCCATTCGGCCCATCGAGCCTGCACCAACCACAATACCACCCAGGCCCTATCCCCACAATCCCATGCATTTTACCCTAGCTAGTCCCACTGACACTAAGGGGCAACTTAGCATGGCCAATTAACCTAACCTGCACATCTTTGGACTGTAGGAGGAAACCAGAGCAACCGGAGGAAACCCACCCAGACACGGGGAGAACGTGCAAACACCACACAGATAGTGACCCAAGCCGGGAATCGAACCTGGGTCCCTGGCGCTGTGAAGCAGCAGTGCTAACCACTGTGCCACCGTGCTGCCCGTCTCTTCGGGTAAGCGTTCTCCAAGGCGGCCTTCACGACACACGACAACGTAGAATCGCTGAGCAGAAACTGATAGCCAAGTTCCGCACACATGAGGACGGCCTCAACCGGGATCTTGGATTCATGTCACACTATGTGTAACCCCCACGACTTGCCTGGGCTTGCAAAAACTCACTAACTGTCCTGGCTGGAGACAATACACATCTCTTTAACCTGTGCTTAACCCTCTCTCCACTCACATTGTCTGTACTTTTAAGACTTGATTGCCTGTAAAGACTCACATTCCAACCATTATTTTGTAAATTGAGTTTGTGTCTTTATAGGCCCTGTTTGTGAACAGAACTCCCAATCAACTGATGAAGGAGCAGCGCTCCGAAAACTTGTGGCTTGTGCTACCAAATAAACCTGTTGGACTTTAACCTGGTGTTATGAGACTTCTTACTGTAAATTGGAACACCGGTGGACTAGAGTTGAATGCAAGTGCAAATCTTGGTGATCATAAAAGAGAAATGGCATAACTAGACCCAGTGAATTAATCATGTTATTGCTAATTCCTTTGAGAAAGGTTCAGCAGGTTAATAAAAACAAGCAAAGACTTGTGGTGCACCGCAAAGGTGGTGCCCTTCCCAACTGGGCTGGCAAGTTCAGTCATTTCCACTCACTGAATTACATTGCTCAATGCATTTAATTACAGTGCTTCAGTAAGAACTTGTTTGGCAGCTGATTGCTTGTGAACTTTTAATTATGTCAATGAAAGCTGTGAATATGAAATTACATGTCAGCCAAGGCTCAATTGGTAAGCTGTCTTTTCTGAACCATCCTTGGGTAACTGTCTATGTGGCATTTGCACGCTTTCCCAGTGTCTGCGTGGGTTTACTCCGGGTGCACCGATTTCCTCCCACTCTCCAAAGATGTGCAGGTTAGGTGGATTGGCCATGCTAAATTGCCCCTCAGTGACCCAAGATGTGTTGGTTAGGGAGATTAGCGGGATAAATATGTGGGGTGATGGGAATGGGGCCTGGGAGGGATGCTCTGGCGGAGAGGCAGTGCAGAGCCGATGGGCTGAATGGCCTCCTTCTGTGCTGTTGGGAGCCTATGAATAGGTTGTAGATTCAACTCCCATGAAGACTTAAATGGAAAAACCAAGGCTGACCATTCAAGTGCAGCACTGAGGGAGCACTGAACTGTCGGAGGTGCCATTTTTCGGATAAAATGTTAAACTGAGGCTTGACGTGAATGTAAGATATCCCATGACACTATGTCGATGAAGAACAGGGGAATTCCACCTCCCCTTCCCCGTGTCCTCTGTAATCGTTATCCCTCAATCAATACCACAAAAAACAATCATTTGATCATTATCACATTGCTGTTCGCGGGAGTTTGCCGTGAGTAAATTGGTTGCTACATTTCCTACATTACAACAATAACTAAATTCTACTGGCTGTAGTGGCCAGAATTCTCTGGTCTCGTACGTCCTGCTACAACTGCCAAATCAGCCAGATCTCCATTCACAGCAGCAGGACTGGAGAATCCCAGCCGCGAGCAAGGTCGGAGAATTCCGGCCAATGTGCCCTAGGTCATTATGTGGTTATGAAACCTTGTACTTCTTTACTGTCTTTCTTTATTTTTCTTCCCCCCCCTCCATTCTTTCCCCCTATTTTATCCCTCTTTCCTTACCTTTTCTTCCCCTTTGCTTCCCTTTCCTCTTTTTCTCTATTTTATCCCCCCCCCCCACCCCCCCCACATCTTCATCTGTTACCCTCTGATTTCAACTCCTCTGCTGTTTGGCCATTCACACCTTCTATTCTCTCTACGGGCTGCCATTAGCAGCCTTTCCCCTTGTTTCTGTGGCTATGACTCATCTTTCATTCCCTCACCCTGCAGTATAAATATCTCCCACTTTCTATGCCTTTTAGCTTTGACAGAGGGTCGTCTGGACTCGAAACGTCAGCTCTTTTCTCTCTGTACAGAGTTGCCAGACCTGCTGAGATTTTCCAGTATTTTCTCTTCTGGAGGTGGTTATGAAATGATGTGGAGATGCCGGCGATGGACTAGGGTAAGCACAGTAAGAAGTCTCACAACACCAGGTTAAAGTCCAACAGGTTTATTTGGTAGCACAAGCCACTAGCTCCGGCTACATTGAGGGCATCCTGAAACCCATTGTACAAAGAACCCCCAGCTTTTGTCGCGACACTACGGACTTCCTACAGAAACTCAGCACACATGGAGCAGTTGAACCAGGAGCACTCCTCGTCACAATGGATGCCTCGGCACTTTACACCAGCATCCCCCATGACGATGGCATTGCTGCAACTGCCTCAGTACCCAACGCCGACAACTGCTTATCTCCAGATGCAATTTTACAACTCATCCGCTTCATCCTGGACCACAATGTCTTCACCTTCAACAACCAGTTCTTCATCCAGACACGGAACAGCCATGGGGACCAAATTCACACCTCAATATGCCAACATCTTCATGCACAGGTTTGAACAAGACCTCTTCACCGCACAGGACTTTCAACCGACGCTATACACTAGATACATCGATGGCATTTTCTTCCTTTGGACTCATGGTGAACAACCATTGAAACAACTGTATGATGACATCAACAAGTTCCATCCCACCATCAGACTCACCATGGACTACTCTCCGGAATTGGTTGCATTCTTGGACACACGCATCTCCATCAAGGACGGTCACCTCAGCACCTCACTGTACCGCAAGCCCACGGATAACCTCACGATGCTCCACTTCTCCAGCTTCCACCCTAAACACGTTAAAGAAGCCATCCCCTACGGACAAGCCCTCCGAATACACAGGATCTGCTCGGATGAGGAGGATCGCAACAGACACCTCCAGACGCTGAAAGAAGGCCTCATAAGAACAGGATATGGCGCTCAACTCATTGATCGAGAGTTCCAACGTGCCACAAAGAAAAACCGCACCGACCTCCTCAGAAGACAAACATGAGACACGGTGGACAGAGTACCCTTCGTCGTCCAGTACTTCCCCGGAGCGCAGAAGCTATGACATCTTCTCCGGAGCCTTCAACATGTCATTGATGAAGACGAACATCTCACCAAGGCCATCCCCACACCCCCACTTCTTGCCTTCAAACAACCGCACAACCTAAAACAGACCATTTTCCACAGCAAACTACCCAGCCTTCAGGAGAACAGTGACCACGACACCACACAACCCTGCACAGCAACCTCTGCAAGACGTGCCGGATCATCGACATGGATGCCATCATCTCATGTGAGAACACCATCCACCAGGTACACGGTACATACACTTGCAACTCGGCCAACGTTGTCTACCTGATACATTACAGGAAAGGGTGTCCCAAGGCATGGTACATTGGGGAGACCATGCAGACGACAACGGATGAATGAACACCGCTCGACAATCACCAGGCAAGAGTGTTCTCTTCCTGTTGGGGAACTCTTCAGCAGTCACGGGCATTCGGCCTCTGATCTTCGGGTAAGCGTTCTCCAAAGCAGCTTTCACAACACGACAATGCAGAGTCGCTGAGCAGAAACTGATAGCCAAGTTTTGCACACATGAGGACGGCCTCAACCGGGATCTTGGGTTCATGTCACACTATCTGTAACCCCCACGGCTTGCCTGGGCTTGCAAAATCTCACTAAGTGTCCTGTCTGGAGACAATACACATCTCTTTAACCTGTGCTTAACCCTCTCTCCACTCACATTGTCTGTACCTTTAAGACTTGATTACCTGTAAATACTTGCATTCCAACATTATTTTGTAAATTGAGTTTGTGTCTTTATATGCCCTGTTTGTGAACAGAACTCCCACTCAACTGATGAAGGAGCAGCGCTCCGAAAGCTTGTGGCTTTTGCTACCAAATAAACCTGTTGGACTTTAATCTGGTGTTGTGAGACTTCTTACCGTGGTTATGAAAGACAGTTATAGAAATATAAGTCATGTCAAATTGCAATATGATACACTGTGGAAGTAATCAAAGCCACAGAGCACACTATGTGGCTTTTCTTCAGATTCAACATTAATTAAACATTTACGGGAATGAAAGCATACAGCAAGCTGAAATAAACGTAATGTTCTTGAAGGCATACACAGAGTCATAGGCTGGAACCTCCACAACTCACTAGGATTGCTAGCAACTCACCAAGGCCTAAAAGCAGGACAGGAACCCAGGCAATTTGGCCGCCGGGGAAACCCCGGATAGCATTTTTTTGGCAGCATCCAATTCAAAAGTAGCAACCGGGTCCACCCTCCAACAGAAATGGTGGCCTGTCGCTCATAGATGCTGGTCCAATCAGAGGACTAACAGCTCTGCAGCACCACCAATCGAGGTGGCTGTTGAAAGCATGGCCCTAACGATCAGAAGAGTGGCCCCTCCAACAGTGGTGTTGGCATGGTGGATGTGATTATTCCCACCAGGGAGCCCATCTGTGGGCAAGTGAATGACATTGAGGAAGGCCCTTGTTGAATCTCTGAATGCTGAGATGTCTCCTCAAGAATTACTCCACAGCCAGGCGCCAGGGAACACATCTTCATTCAGTCTACTCGCTCCACACTCCAAATGTTGACTGCCCACTCAGGGCGGTTCCCAACCAGCTCACTCCACACATGACCCATCCCCTTAAAGGGGCTATGCCCTAACATACATAACAGCCCTCTCAAACTGGAACCCACTGGGAGGCTGTTGTTGTTTGCCTGGCAGTCTCCCCATGTTCTGGGAGCCTGGCCTGACACAGTTAAAGTGTTGGTGGGGTCGGGAAGTGACCCTTAATTGGTCTAATTGCCCCCGATAAATGGTCGGTTGAGCTCTGCAGTTCCAGCCTTGGGAATATTCTGTGGTGGAAGGAAGAAGTCGAGTTCGCCTCCAGACCTCCTTCTACTGCCATTTTGTGAGGTCTCCCTTCCTGTCCTCAGAGTAATTAGAATGATCACAGCACAGAAGGAGGCCATTTGGCCCACAGAGACCATGCTGGCTCTCCATAGAGTAATCCAGGCAGTCCCTTAAGTGCCCATCCAGCCAGCTACAGTGAGAGAATAGATGTTTATTGTTCCACTGGAGCAAGCTGAGAGGGAGTGATTGGAGGCAGCAGTGCTGGTGAGAGATTAATTGAATTGTTTATTTATTTAATTAGTCAGCTAGTGTGTGTTTTTTTTTGGCCTTTACTTTTGCAGTAGTATTTTAAGTTTAAAGTGAAAACTGGAAGTGGGCTGCTAAGGAGTCTGGGAAGGGTTTTTTAAGCGCGTGAAGTATAAAAGGTAGGCTGCAGTGTACAGCGGGCAGCGTCGGGAGCGGGCAGTGTAGTGAGTGGGAAGCAGAGTGTGAGCTATAAGGCTTTGGCTCACAGGGCTTAGGCGGGAAGGGCGAGCAGGGGTGAGTTTAATTCATTTTTGCTGTTTCTGCCTGGTACTGGCAAGGTATCTAGAGGGGATGGGTGTGCAGACAGTGCTAAGTTCCTCTTGCACTATGTTTGAGGTGAGAGACGACGACAGTGTCCCTGCTGATTACACCTGTGGGAAGTGCACCCATTTGCAGCTCCTTCAAAACCGTGTTAGGGAACTGGAGCTGGAGTTGGATGAACTTAGGATCATTAGGGACGCAGAGGTGGCCATAGACAGAAGCTTTAGGGATACAGTTACTCCGAGGAATGAAAACAGATGGGTGACGGTGAGAGGGGCTGGGAGGAAACAGTCCGTGCAGGGATCCCCCGTGGTCATTCCCCTTAGCAACAAGTATTCCACTTTGGATACGGTTGAGGGGGATGACATACCAGTGGTGAGCCGCAGTGAGAGGATCTCCAGCACTGTGTCCATCTCTGTGGCTCGGGAGGGTAAGGGGCAGAGCGGGAGGGCAATAGTTATTGGAGACTCGTTAGTTAGAGGGATAGATAGGAGGTTCTGTGGCAGCAAAAGAGACTCACGGATGGTATGTTGCCTACCGGATGCCAAGGTCCGTGACGTCTCGGACCGTGTTTTCCGGATTCTGAAGGGGGAAGGGAAACAGTCACAAGTCGTGGTACACATTGGTACCAATGACATAGGTAAGCGTAGGGACGGGGATTTAAAGCAGGAATTTCTGGAGCTGGGCTGGAAGCTGAGAGCCAAGACAAAACATGTGGTCATCTCTGGTACGTTGCCGGTGCCACGTGATAGCGAGTTGAGGAACAGGGAGAGAGTGCAGTTAAACATGTGGTTGCAGGGATGGTGTAGGAGGGAGGGTTTCAGATACGTGGATAATTGGAACACATTCTGGGGAAGGTGGGACCTTTACAAACAGGATGGGGTGCACCTGAACCAGAGGGGCACCAATATCCTAGGAGGGAAAATTGTTACGGCTCTTCAGGGGAGTTTAAATTAATTTGTCAGGGGAGTGGGAAAAGGAGTTGTAGTCCAGAAGTCAGTGAGGGTGGTGAGGTATTGGGGAAGGTATCAGGGTCAAGGGTGGGTACCGGTAGACAGGAAGGTGGGTTGAAGTGTGTCTACTTCAATGCAAGGAGCATCCGGAACAAGGTAGATGAACTTGGGGCGTGGATTGGTACTTGGGACTACGATGTTGTGGCCATTACGGAGTCGTGGGTAGAACAAGGACAGGAATGGATGTTGGATGTTCCGGGGTATAGATGTTTCACTAAGTGTAGGGAAGCTGGTAAAAGTGGTGGAGGAGTGGCATTGTTAATCGGCACGGTAGCACAGTGGTTAGCACTGCTGCTTCACAGCTCCAGGGTGCCGGGTTCGATTCCCGGCTCGGGTCACTGTCTGTGTGGAGTTTGCACATTCTTCTCGTGTCTGCGTGGGTTTCCTCCGGGTGCTCCGGTTTCCTCCCACAGTCCAAAGATGTGCGGGTTAGGTTGATTGGCCAGGTTAAAAATTGCCCCTTAGAGTCCTGGGATGCATAGGTTAGAGGGATTAGCGGGTAAATATGTGCGGGTAGGGCCTGGGTGGGATTGTGGTCGGTGCAAACTCGATTAGCCGAATGGCCTCCTTCTGCACTGTAGGGTTTCTATGATTCTATGATTCTTCTATAATCAAGGATAGTTTAACGGCTGCGGAAAGGCACTTCGAGGGGGATCTGCACACTGAGGTAATATGGGCTGAGGTTAGAAATAGGAAGGGTGCGGTCACGTTGTTAGGAGTTTACTATAGGCCCCCAAATAGTAATAGAGATGTGGAGGAAGAAATTGCTAAGCAGATTATGGATATGTGTGGGGGTCACAGGGTAGTTGTCATGGGGGACTTTAACTTTCCAAATATTGATTGGAGCCTTTGTAGGTCACATAGTTCGGATGGGGCAGTTTTTGTGCAGTGTGTGCAGGAGGGTTTCCTGACACAATATGTGGATAGGCCGACAAGAGGTGAGGCCACATTGGATTTGGTACTGGGAAATGAACCGGGCCAAGTGTTAGATTTGGTTGTGGGAGAGCACTTTGGAGATAGTGACCACAATTCGGTGTCTTTTGTTATTGCAATGGAGAGGGATAGGGCCGTACGGCAGGGCAAGGTTTACAATTGGGGGAGAGGTAATTATGATGCGATTAGGCAAGAATTAGGGGGCATAAGTTGGGAACAGAAACTGTAAGAGAAAGGAACTAATGAAAAGTGGAACTTTTTCAAGGAACAAATACAGGATGTCCTTGATAGGTATGTCCCTGTCAGGCAGGGAGGAAATGGCCGAGTGAGGGAACCATGGTTCACGAAAGAGGTGGAATGTCATGTGAAAAGGAAGAGGGAAGCTTATGGAGGGATGAGGAAACAAGGTTCAGATGGCTCGATTGAGGGTTAAAAGTTAGCAAGGAATGAGCTGAAAAAGGGGCTTAGGAGAGCTAGGAGGGGACACGAGAAGTCCTTGGCGGGTCGGATCAAGGAAAACCCCAAGGCTTTTTACTCTTATGTGAGGAATAAAAGAATGACCAGGGTGAGGTTAGGGCCGGTCAAGGACAGTAGTCGGAACTTGTGTATGGAGTCAGTAGAGATAGGCGAGGTGATGAATGAATACTTTTCTTCAGTGTTCACCAAGGAGAGGGGCCATGTTTTTGAGGAAGAGAAGGTGTTACAGGCTAATAGGCTGGAGGAAATAGATGTTCGGAGGGAGGATGTCCTGGCAGTTTTGAATAAACTGAAGGTCGATAAGTCCCCTGGGCCTGATGAAATGTATCCTAGGATTCTTTGGGAGGCAAGGGATGAGATTGCAGAGCCTTTGGCTTTGATCTTTGGGTCCTTGCTGTCCACAGGGATGGTGCCAGAAGACTGGAGAATGGTGAATGTTGTTCCTCTGTTTAAGAAAGGGAATATAAATGACCCTGGTAATTATAGACTGGTTAGTCTTACTTCGGTGTATGGTAAATTGATGGAAAAGGTCTTAGAGATGGGATTTACGACCATTTAGAAAGATGTGGATTAATCCGGGATAGTCAGCACGGATTCGTGAAGGGCAAGTCGTGCCTCACAAATTTGATTGAATTTTTTGAGGAGGTAACTAATTGTGCTGATGAAGGTAGGGCAGTTGATGTCATATACATGGATTTTAGTAAGGCGTTTGATAAGGTCCCCCATGGTCGGCTTATGATGAAAGTGAGGAGGTGTGGGATAGAGGGAAAGTTGGCCGATTGGATAGGTAACTGGCTGTCTGATCGAAGACCGAGGGTGGTGGTGGATGGAAAATTTTCGGATTGGAGGCAGGTTGCTAGCGGAGTGCCGCAGGGATCAGTGCTTGGTCCTCTGCTCTTTGTGATTTTTATTAATGACTTAAAGGAGGGGGCTGAAGGGTGGATCAGTAAATTTGCTGATGACACCAAGATTGGTGGAGTAGTGGATGAGGTGGAGGGCTGTTGTAGGCTGCAAAGAGATATAGATAGGATGCAAAGCTGGGCTGAAAAATGGCAAATGGAGTTTAACCCTGATAAATGTGAGGTGATTCATTTTGGTAGGACTAATTTAAATGTGGATTACAGGGTCAAAGGTAGGGTTCTGAAGACTGTGGAGGAACAGAGAGATCTTGGGGTCCATATCCACAGATCTCTAAAGGTTGCCACTCAAGTGGATAGAGCTGTGAAGAAGACCTATAGTGTGTTAGCTTTTATTAACAGGGGGTTGGAGTTTAAGAGCCGTGGGGTTATGCTGCAACTGTACAGGACCTTGGTGAGACCACATTTGGAATATTGTGTGCAGTTCTGGTCACCTCACTATAAGAAGGATGTGGAAGCGCTGGAAAGAGTGCAGAGGAGATTTACCAGGATGCTGCCTGGTTTGGAGGGTAGGTCATATGAGGAAAGGTTGAGGGAGCTAGGGCTGTTCTCTCTGGAGCGGAGGAGGCTGAGGGGAGACTTAATAGAGGTTTATAAAATGATGAAGGAGATAGATAGAGTGAACGTTCAAAGACTATTTCCTCGGGTGGATGGAGCTATTACAAGGGGGCATAACTTTAGGGTTCGTGGTGGGAGATACAGGAAGGATATCAGAGGTAAGTTCTTTACGCAGAGAGTGGTTGGGGTGTGGAATGGAATGGACTGCCTGCAGTGATAGTGGAGTCAGACACTTTAGGAACATTTAAGTGGTTATTGGATAGGCACATGGAGCACACCAGGATGATAGGGAGTGGGATAGCTTGATCTTGGTTTCAGATAAAGCTCGGCACAACATCGTGGGCTGAAGGGCCTGTTCTGTGCTGTACTGTTCTATGTTCTATGTTTATTTAAAAATGATTTCAATGGAATATTCATTTCTCTAGTAGTTAGTGTAGTGGGATTGACTGGTCCCAAAGTGTGAAAGACCAGTCCTGCATTTTCAGCAAGGGGCTGTGCCCAGAGGGCCTAAGTGTTGGAGAATTGTTGCTTCAAACTTTCAAGGAATCTTGGCTCCATACTGGAAGCACAGATCAGTGAGACACAAAGATATTCTCAGAGAATATTATAGGCAGTATTTTGTGTATTTTGTGTATTTTTTTAGCTAATGCATATGCTAATTGTGTATCAAGATGTAGTGATTCAGCACATTAACATTAATGATAAGCGTGCTAATATTGGCACGCTTTCACATAAAATTGGCCTTGGAAGTAAGCAGCTGCAACACATATGGGCTTGCCTCAATTATATATTAGTTTATTAGATTTGGGGGATTAGAGGGGTAAATATGTGAGGTTATGGGGATAGGTTGGGGGCGGGTCTGGGTAAAATGCACTGTCGGAAAGTTGGCGCAGACTCGATGGGCCGAATGGCTTCCTTCTGCATTGTAGGGATTCTATGATTCTATGATTAAGCACTTGGTAACTTGCCACTTAACTTTTCAGGACTGATAATTCTTTAAGTATGTTTTCGTGTCTTAAGGACTTGTCAGCTGTGGCTCAGTGGTCGTAACCTCAGTTATAAGGCTATGCAGTTCAAGTTCCCGCCCAGGACTTGAGCAACATAAAGGAGGGAATTTTTCCCGTCCTGCACGCCACAGGAATCTTAGCAGGTGGGGGTGGGGCAGACCATGCAAAGGTCCGTTGACCTTGAATGGGATTTTCCGGTTTTGGAGTGAGCGCGGCTGGAAAATCCTGCCCAAAATCAACTGAGAGAGTGCTTTGGATGTAATGCTAAACAAAGGACCTCTCAGGTGAACATAAAATGTTACATGATGCTATTTTGACAAGAACAGGAGCCTTGACCTATACTAATCACTCAATCAACATCACACAAACAAATTAGATGGATTAGATTGTTGGAAATAAAGAAGATAAATGCATGTGGATATAAGGTGACCCGAATGGGGTATAGCTCAATAGATCTAGAGATCACCAGTTCAAATCGGGGTGTCCCATTCGGTTTAAGTTGGGCTGTATGGCTGCACTGCTGCCTCCCAGCGCCAGGAACCTGGGTTCAATTCCTGGCTTGGGTCACTGTCTGTGTGGAGTTTGCACGTTCGCCCCGTGTCTGCGTGAGTTTCCTCCGGGTGCTCTGGTTTCCTCCCACAGTCCAAAGATGTGTGGGTCAGGTTGACTGGCCATGCTAAATTGCCACTTAGTGTCAGGGTAACTAGGGTAAATACGTGGGGCTACGGGGATGGGGGCTGGACAGGATTGCTGTCAGTGCAGATTCGATGGGCCGAATGGCCTCCTTCTGCACTGTAGGGATTCTATGATTCCATGAGGTGGGTAAGTTATTAAGATCATTAGCTTGTGTGACAGATAAATACTTACATGGACTGATTAGATCAAATCGCCTGTTGCTGTATTGTAAATAGTATAAGATAGAACTTCTGTCTGTGTCTATCATTCATTTGAATTTACATTGGTTAAGTCACAGTTCAAATATAATGAATATATTTGGGTAATCACGAACACAACTAAGTTTAAAGTTTATTTATTAGCGTCTCAAGTAGGCTTACATTAACACTGCAATGAAGTTACTGTGAAAATCCCCTAGTCACCACACTCTGGCACTTGTTCGGGTACACTGAGGGAGAATTTAGCATGGCCAATGCACCTAACCAGCCCGTCTTTCGGACTGTGGGAGGAAACTGGAGCAGCCGGAGGAAACTGATGCAGATGCAGGGAGAATGTGCAGACTCCACACAGACAGTGACCTGAGCCAGGAATCAAACCCGTGTCCCTAGTGCTGTGAGGCAGCAGTGCTAACCACTATGCCACCATGCCGCCCTCCCTTCAGTGAACCCACAAAATTAGGCAGTGTTAGAGAACACTTTTTTTTCCCCTTTTCAGGTATTCTTTGATGTATTTAAAAGTGGTAACTTAGTGTTGTTTTAGTAAGATAGTCGAAAATGGATCTATTACCAAAAATAAGTATTTTTATAAAGTCCTTCACCTGTGAGTAACTTGATTTTTAAAAAATGATTTTGAAAGCTAGTCTAAACCATTTAACAGTTTCACTGGTGTAGATTTTTAGTAAGAAGTCTCACAACAACAGGTTAAGGTACAATAGGTTTATTTGAAAGCAAATGCCACTAGCTTTCGGAGCGTGCTGCTCCTTCGTCAGGAGATGTTTAGTACAGTAAGTGTGGAATCTTCTGACCGATCATGCCCTGTTCGCTCTGCAGGTGAGGATGGAGAATTTGGTGTTCAGCCAGATCTCCGTTCACAGCAGCGGGACCAGAGAACCTGCCGGCGTGAATGGCTCGAAGATTCCGCCCTGAGTATAATAATATGAAAGAGCGGTTACAAAGCACTTATTCGCCTAATGCAGAACATCGCGGCTACTGCACTGAAGTGTCAGCATAAGGGTGCACATTAACAAGGAGAGAAAAATGTAAAGTAACAATGGTTTGCATGGGCACACAATTTTAACTAGTTAACACATCTATGGTTTTCACATATGTATTCCTGTTATAGACTGAAGGAGGGTTAATTTAAACAGCACCAATTCCTCCTCTCACCACCTGTATATTAGCAGAAAGATGTTTTTGATTTGCTTCCCCCTTTATAACTGATGGCGTATTCCCAACCCCTCAGTTTTGGTGCAATCCAATTTTCCATTAATAACCCCACAGCAAACTTGAGGTAGGATGAACTCAAAGAGTTAGTTTATTTGCTCACACTCTAAAGTTTAAAGTTTATTTTATTAGTGTCACAAGTAGGCTTACATTAACAGTGCAATGAAGTTACTGTGAAAATCCCCTAGTCGCTACACTCTTGCGCCTATTTGGGTTCACTGAGGGAGAATTTAGGATGGCCAATCCACCTAACCAGCACGTCTTTCAAACTATGGGAGGAATCCAGAGCACCTGGAGGAAACTCACGCAGACATCGGGAGAACGTGCAGACTTCACACAGACCGTGACCCAAGATGGAATCGAACCCGGATTCCTAGCGCTGTGAGGCAGCAGTGCTAAAATAGGGTTTGTATCATCTTTCTCATCTTCACTAATTAAGACTAGCTAGGGTAAATGCATGGGGTTATGGGATAGGGCCTGGGTGGGATTGTGGTCGGTGCAGACTCGATGGGCTGAATGGCCTCCTTCTGCACTGTAGGATTCTATGATTCTATGAAATACTAAATGGAATGATAGAGAAAAGAAAGAATTAGAGTACAGAGGGAAGAAATATTGGGGAGAATATTCCGCCCCTGTGGAGGGGGCGGAGAACTGAGCAGGAGACCCAAACGACTTTTACACCTGTAGACTATCCCCGCCCCCATCACTGACAGCCAGGATCCCCATTTACATCTGCTTGCACATGCGCATCAAGCGATTAACCGCTTATCATGTTATAGAGTCATAGAGGTTTACAGCATGGAAACAGGCCCTTCGGCCCAACTTGTCCATGCCGCCCTTGTTTTTAACCCCTAAGCTAGTCCAATAGCCTGCATTTGTCCCATATCCCTCTATAGCCATCTTATCAATGAAACTGTCTAAACTAAAAGACAGAATTGTACCCGCCTCTGCTACTACCTCTGGCAGCTTGTTCCAGACACTCACCACCCTCTGTGTGAAAAAATTGCCTCTCTGGACCCTTTTGTATCTCTCCCCTCTCACTTTAAACCTAAGCCTTCAAGTTTTAGACTCCCCTACCTTTGGGAAAAGTTATTGACTATCTAGCTGATCTATGCCCCTCATTATTTTATAGACCTCTATAAGGTCACCCCTCAGGCTCCTACGCTCCAGAGAAAAAAGTCCCAGTCTATCCAGCCTCTCCTTATAACTCAAACAATCAAGTCCCGGTAGCATCCTAGTAAATCTTTTCTGCACTGTTTCTAGTTTAATAGTATCCTTTCTATAATAGGATGACCAGAACTGTACACAGTTTTCCAAATGTGGCCTTACCAATGTCTTGTACAACTTCAACAAGATGTCCCAACTCCTGTATTCAATGTTCTGACCAATGAAACCAAGCATGCTGAATGCCTTCTTTACCCCTGTCCATCTGTGACTCCACTTTCAAGGAGCTATGAACCTGTACCCCTAGATAATAGATAGTTGGACTGTCCATTCACGCTGGTGTGTAAATCATGACACGTCCCCCATGGCATGCATCTGATGGACAGAACACGCTGGAGGCACACAGATAAGTACAGACCCTGGGTGGGAGAGAGTCATGCTCAGGCAGTACCATGGCAATGCTCCCTAGCACTGCCCCGGCACTGCCCCGGCACTGCCCCATGACGGCCAGCGGACAGTGCTGTGGCGTTGTTTTCGTGGGGGAAGTGGCAGGAGGTCCCATGATGGGGAGGTTTCTTTGGGGGGTTTTAAAGTTTTTAAAGTTTAGTTATTATTGTCACACATAGGCTTACATTAACACTCCAATGAAGTTACTGTGAAAATCCGCATCTGTTTGGGTACACTGAGAGATAATTTTGCATGGCCAATGCATTTAACCAGGACGTCTTTTGGACTGTGGGAGAAAATCGGAGCACGTGCAGGAAACCCACGCAGGCACGGGGAGAATGTGCAGACTCTGCACAGACAGTGACCAATGCCAAGAATCAAAACTGGGTCCCTGGCACTGTGAGGCAGCCAACGCTAACCACTGTGACCGTGCCACCCACATTTAAGGCTGGGATGGACACATTGTTAGTCTCTCGAGGAAATTAAGGAATATGGGAAGTGATATTCCCATATGGGAAAGTGGAGTTGAACTCAAAATCAGCCATTATTGCATTGAATTATTGATCATAGAATCCCCACAGTGCAGAAGGGGGCCATTCGGCACATTGGGTCTGCACCGACTCTCCGACAGAGCACCTTACCCAGTGACTCCACATTTTTACCCCGCTAATCCCACTAACCTACACATCTTGAGACACCAAGGGACAATTTAACACGGCCAATCCACCTAACCTGCACACCTTGGAGGAAACCAGAGCACCCGGAGGAAACCCACACAGACACGGGGAGAACGTGCAAACTCCACACAGAAGGTCGGAATCGAACCCAGGTCCCTAGTGCTGAGAGGCAGCAGTGCTAACCACTGTGCTACCGTGCCGCCCCTACTTCTGCTCCTATTTCTTACGTTCTGATGTTCCTTCACGAGGACTTCAATTCCTGATAGGATGAATCGTCACCAGTGCTCAGCATTGTGTTATGCCCTACTCTTCTTCTGCTAAGGAGAGCATGACTAACAAATGAACAGCAGTTTGTCCAAAATAAAAATGCATGTCAGTTAAACATTTTAGTGAACAATTGCCAAATTTGTATTATCAACCAAATGTGCACACCGACTATGGGCCTACTCTCCTGTTTCCTGTCACAAACAATAACGTCTTCTTAACAATAACAGGGGATCAGAAAGGCATAAGGTTCTCCAGATACTTTCTGAATAATAATCATAGAATCATAGAATCCCTACAGTGCAGAAGGAAGCCATTTGGCCCATCGAATCTGCGCCGACCACAATCCCACCCAGGCCCTATCCCCTTAACCCCATTTATCTACCCTACAAATCCCCCTGATACTCAGGGGCAACTTAGTGTGGGCAATCAACCTAATCTGCAAATCTTTGGAGTTATATTACAATAATGTGAACTTATTAAAACAATTGTACTCCATCCTTTAACAAAAGTCTTCACTAATGGGGATCGACCAGTGAAATCTTATGCTGTTATCCTGTTAGTTACTGCATTCATCAGAGTCTTTGGAGGTGAATAGTTCAATCGTGCTCTCTGCTTCATTTAACTGGCTGCAATAAATCTATGATGTAGTAACAGCTGGAATGCACAGCTGGCAGATTGTACTTGGTCTCGAAGGTGCTTGTCACCATCAACCAGGATAAAGGTTTTCTCTACAGTTACTTGGCTGTGTAAAAATACTGTCCATCTTCCAAGAAACCCTCGAGATATATCATTGAGACTGCCAGCTCTTAGCAAATAATCTAGCAATTACAATAAAGAGATAACCCGCAATCCCAAAGCATTGTCCTCATTAGAAGAAGGAGCTCCAGTCAACTAGCCATGGTAGACACATGATGAATGGAGGATGACCTAGGCAATTACTTCTTACAATGCGTGTATGGAACGGAATGTCAAAGAAACTGACAGGGAAGTAACAGCTCAACACGATGCAGCCAGATAGTAAGATTTTCCAAGGAATTAATTAGGTTAATGCATTGGAGGACAGGGAAGGCTGATAAGACTATTGACATTCTTAACCTTTGCATCTTAAGTGACAGCTCATTTTTATTCTGGAAGAATTAAGTTAATTTCCTCCTGTTGTGTTTTTTGCAGTGCCCGTTGAATCCAGCAGGTCTCATTATTCAGCATTTAATCAGTGGAATGTTTTGCAATCATTGACGTTTTGCAATCATACGAAGGACTTGCATTTTGTGCGGCACCTTTCATGACCACAGGACACCCTAAATTGCTTCCCAGCCAATGACGGGTTTTGAAGTGTAGCGATGGTTGTAATTTCGGAAACGTATTAGCCAATCTGTGCACAGCAACCTCCTGCCGGCAGCAATGTGATAATAGCGACATAATCCGGCTGGAAAGTTATGGCCCTTCACTCTGGCGGGATTTTCCCATCGTGCAGCAGTGATTGGAGATTTGGCTGGCTGGGTGCTAAATTCTCCGACCTCGTTGCAGCGGAAGCGTGACATGACAGCCGGTAAGATTGCACCCTCCCTATTTGTGACATTGATTGAGGGATAAATATTGGCCAGAACACCAGGGATAGCACCCAAGATCTTCTTGAAATACAGTCCTGGGATCTTTAATGTTCCCCTGTCAGAGCAGACAGGGTCATATTTTAACACCATACCTACAAAACCATTGTCTTTCATGCAACAGTATTGAGATTAATTAACTATAACATACTATAATGTAATAATAATACGGGCGGCATGGTGGCTCAATGGTTAGTGCAGCTGCCTCAGAGTGCAGGGACCAGGTTCAATTCCTGCCTTGGGTGACTGTCTGTGTGGAGTTTGCACATTCTCCCCGTGTCTGTGTGGGTTTCCTCCAGGTGCTCCGGTTTCATCCCATAATCCAAAGATTTGCAGGTTAGATGAATTGGCCCTGCTAAATTGCCCCTTAGTGTCCCAAGATGTGTAGGTTATAGGGATTAGAGAGGTAAATGCATGGGGTCACGGGAATGGGGCTGGGGGCGTTGGGAAAGATGCTCTGTCAGAGAATCGGTGCAGACTCGATGGGTCGAATAGCGTCCTTCTGCAGTGCAGGGATTCTATTCTATGATACTGAGTGAGAAAGTTCTTCTAAGGAGCAGCTTTTCCAATGTAAATCCACTGGAATTCAAAATCTAGGAATGTTTCATCATCTATACTGGAGCTGCTGTGATTATAATAACAATCACAACTTGGAGTACCGTCACAGTCACACTGTTGGAAATAGCAAGAGTTCTTCTCAATATTAATGGTGCTGTTTAAAAATCTAACGAGATGACTTGAAAGGCTGCTTTGTTCTGAAAGAACGCTATTGATCACCATCTTCAGAGCTGTCTGCTTTCAAATTCTCCTGATTTCATTGTCTCCGTCTCTCAGAATTTTAACCTTGGAGATGGCTACAGCCACAGATCAGAGTAAAATGCTGCTGAACTCACAAGAGATCAAAGTGCCTTCATTTAATCAGTAAGTTAATACACCAGATATGATTTTGATTTTCAGTCAACTACCGGATAGAAACTTCACTGCGGTGCTGAAGGATGGATACAATGCCTGAGGTGTTATCATAGAATCCCTAGTGCAGAAGGAGGCCATTCGGCCCATCGAGTCTGCATCGACCACAATCCCACCCAGGCCCTATTCCCGCAACCCCACATATTTACCCCGCTAATCCCCCTGATACTAGGGTTAATTTATCGTGGCCAATCAACCTAACCCACACATCTTTGGATTGTGGGAGGAAACCGGAGCACCCGGAGGAAGCCCGTGCAGACACGGGGAGAAGGTGCAAGCTCCACACAGACAGTGACCCGAGGCCGGAGTTAAACCCGGGTCTCTGGCGTTGTGAGGCAGCAGTGCTAACCACTGTGCCACCGTGCCATGTTATCACTTAGATGAGAAGTTAAACCAAGGCCTGGGTGGAATTTTCACTGAAATCGGCAAAGGTTGATAGCGAGCGGGAAGAGTGGTGTTGAAATCATTGACAACAATGGCGAAAAAAGTAGGACAAACTGAAATGGGCAGGTCCTGTGATGTAACGCTAGCGGGGCAGCTCCGATTCATCCACCCTGCCAGCAACTTAGTCCTTTGATGAGTGGGACACCAGTCTTAAAGGTCGCCCCAGCACGGAGGAGTTCACATGGAACCCCCCCGCTCCCCTACACTGCCCCATAGCTCTGCCCCCTGGCACTTCTCTGGAGCTGCGCAGGTACTACTCTGTGGTACTGCCCGTGACACTGCCCTTGGCTATTGACCCCGGGCACTGTCCCTTTGCACTGCCCCTCGCACTGCCCCCAGGCACTGCCCCCAGGCACTGTCCCTTTGCACTGCCGCCAGGCACTGCCCCCGGGCACTGTCCCTTTGCACTGCCGCCAGGCACTGCCCCAGGCACTGTCCCTTTGCACTGTCCCCTCGGACTGCCCCCGAGCACTGGCCTCAGGCACTGCCGCCAGGCACTGCCCCCAGGCACTGACCCCTCGCACTGTCCCTTTGCACTGTCCCCTCGCACAGCCCCCTCGCACTGCCCCCTCGCACTGCCCCTGGGCACTGTCCCCAGGCACTGTCCCCGGGCACTGCCCCCAGGCACTGTCCCCGGGCACTGCCCACAGGCACTGCCCCCGGGCACTGCCCCCGGGCACTGCCCCCGGGCACTGCCCCCGGGCACTGTCCCCGGGCACTGTCCCCGGGCACTGCCCCCGGGCACTGTCCCCGGGCACTGCCCCCTCGCACTGCCCCCAGGCACTGTCCCCTCGCACTGCCCCCGGGCACTGCCCCCAGGCACTGCCCCCTCGCACTGCCCCCGGGCACTGTCCCCTCGCACTGCCCCCGGGCACTGTCCCTTCGCACTGTCCCCAGACACTGCCCCCTGGCACTGCCCCCAGGCACTGCTCCCGGGCACTGCCCCCAGACACTGCCCTCAGGCACTGCCCCCAGGCACTGCCCCCTGGCACTGTCCCTTCACACTGCCCCCAGGCACTGCTGCCGGGCACTGTCCCCTCACACTTCTGCCAGGCACTGTACCGTGTCACTGCCCCCTGGCATCGCAGTGCCAGAGGGAAGTGGCTGGGCAGTTCCTGGGCATGACTCTCTCTCCCACGAGCGATGCACTCACCTGCGCTTCTCTGCGAGGTCTGCTGAGCAGGTACATGCCTTGGGAGGACAGCCGTGGCTCACACCAGTCTGCCCTCATGCCAACGTGAAGGGATTTTCTGATGGGGGGAGGCCCCAGCATTGAACCTTGTGGAACACCGCTTGTCACAGACCTCCAGTTAGAAAAGTGCATTTCCACTGCTACTCTTTGCTTTCTATACCCAAGCCAGTTTTGTATCCATCATACTAGCTCACCTTGGATCCCATATGACTTCACCTTCTGCATCAGCCTGCCATGAGGAACCTTAACAAAGAACCTTAATAAAGTCCATGTATACAACGTCCACCGCCCTGTCCTGGTCAATTTTTCTTGTCACTTTCTCAAATAACTCAATTAAGCTTGTGAGACATGACCTCTTTTTCACAAAACCATGCTGCCTATTGCTTATAAGCCTATTCTGTCCCAGATGTGAGTACATTCTGTCCCTAAGAATCTTCTCCAATAATTTCCCCACCACTGATGTTAGGCTCACAGGCCTGTAATTTTCCAAATTGTCTGTTCTGTCCTTCTTAAACAGAGGAACAATGTTAGCTACTCTCCAATCCTCTGGTACCTCGCCCGTGGCTAAAGAGGATAAAGATTTTGGCAAGGCCTCAGCAATTTCTTTGCTCACCTCTCTCAGTATTCTGGGATAGACCCTATCTGGCCCTGGGGACTTGTCCACCTTAATGCTTTTCAAAACCTCCAATACCTCCTCCCTTTTTATTCCAACGTGTCCTAGAATGTCAACATCCTCCTTTCTACACTCACCAGCCATCACATCCTCCTCCTTTATGAATACAGATGCAAAGTACTCATTAAGGACCTCACCCCACCTCATCTGCCTCCACACACAAATTCCCTCCACTTACCTTGAGTGGACCTACCCTTTCCTTAGCTACCCTCTTCCTCCTTATGTACGCATAGAAAGTCTTGGGATTCTCCTTAATCCTGCCTGCCAAGGACATTTCATGGCCCTTTTTTGCCCTCCTAAGTCTCTGTTTAAGCTCTTTCCTGCTTTTTGTATTTCTCAAGAGCCTTATCCATTTTCAATTTCCTGAATTTACGTATGCCTCCTTCTTCTTTTTCACGAAGCCCACAATCTCTCTTGTCATCCAGAGTTCCCAAATCTTGCCATCTTTATCCTTCATTTTTACAGGGACGTACTTGTCCTGAGTTGTTAACAACTGACTTTTAAAAGACTCCCACATATCAGATGTGGATTTACCCTCAAACAGCCGCCCCCAACCTACACCCATCTAGCTAGCTCACCTTTTATCCCGTGAGATTTAACCTTTTGCACCAGCCTGCCATGAGGGACCTTGTCAAACGCTTTACTAAAATCCATATAAGCTTTAAGTTCATCTACCTTATCTGTTATGCTCCTTGCATTAAAGCAAACACACCTCAGACCATCTGTCCTGTCATGTTTTGTACACTCTCCCTCTGTTTTATTTCTCTTAGCCTTACTGGACCCATTCACTGATTTCTCTGTACTCAGTACTGTTACCTGTACAGTCTCTGTACTCTGTACTGTGGCCCTAAATCGAGCATGTTCTGTAACGGGCATCTCTGCCAGCTTACCACCCAGGCATTGAAGATGAATATGTAGAGCACTGATTTCTGTGCCTTTGGCAGTGTGAACAGTTTTACAGGTGCACATGCTTGAATGTCTACGAGTTTCCTTGAATGTTCCCTTCGAAATAAGCTACTGTTGCTTTAACAGTGAATAGTGTTTTGTATTTGCACTGGGGAGAGGAGGGGAAGTAGATTTGTTTTTGATGAGATGAGAAGGCCTTCAATGATCCTGGTACACAAAAGGAGCTGTTATTTATTGAGGATTTAGAACAGATTTCTGAAACAGCTGCACATATTAAAACACCATACACACTTTCTCATCAATACTTTTCTCTGAAACGCTTAAGGAGGTGCATTCATGGCCATTTGATACGGCTGTGCTTTGATGCATTTTTGTTTCAATAGAGTCTGAAATTATTCAACGTATAATAGAGGGAGGACGTTTTGGAAACTTGGACATGCGGTATATGTCGAGAAAAATGTAGATATGCTCTATTGATAAATCTAAACACCGGCTTTAGAATTTGGATGTGTAAGGTGCTATTGCCAATGGAGGGAGCATTTTAGATTCTACCCTTAGGCAAGGCATCGCAGTCCGATTTGCTAATAATGGGGAACATAAGGTACAGCAAGGCCATGAGATCGTAGACCTGAAACATTAGCCAGAATTTTACCGCCACACCCGTCCTGGAATCGGGGCGAACGCGGCTCACAGAATGGAATTCTCCATTGGCCTTGGGCAGGATTTTACAAGCCTCGCCTGAGCGAGGACATAAAATACCAGCAATTAACTCTCTTTTTCTCTCCTCAGATGCTGTCAATTCTGATGAGTAGTTTCCAGAATTTTTTGTTTCAGCATCTGTGATATTTTACTATGGTACATCTTGCTCATTCTGCACACATAGAGAATGGGCTGTCCGAATTTCTAATAAGGGTGGGGGTGGGGGGTGGGGGTGGGGGGTTGCTCCTGGTGCAGGAGAAGCACCACTGTTAAGTGACTCAGTCTGGGTCTGAAGCCCACCCTCCAATAAAAGCATTGGCACGGGGTGTCAGGAAGGAGATCATTGATTGGATGAATACAGTCATGTCAGGGTCTGTTCACCCAATCTCGAATGAGGAAGAGGTTTACTGCTCTCAGGACATTGGCAGACATACGAATGCTCCTCAATTTGCACCCATTTCTTGTAAGATAGAATCCTTACAGTGCAGAAGGAGGCCATTCAGCCCATTGAGCCAGCCCCGACTCTGGGCATGTGGTATATGCTGAGAAAAATGTAGATGTTCTCTATTGAAAGACCCGAAGACCTGCTTTAGAACGTGGATGTATAAGGTACTATTGGAGGGAGAGTCAGGTCCACCTCTGCCCCATCCTATCCCGTAACCCAGTACATTTAGCATGGCCAATCCACCTAACCTACACATCTTTGGACACTAAGTGACAATTTAGCATGGCCAATCTGCATAACCTGCACACTTTTGGAGTGTGGGAGGAAACCAGAGCAGATACGGGGAAAATGTGCAGACTCCACACTGACAGCCACCCAAGGTTGGAATTGAACCAGGGTCGCTGGCACTGTGAGGCAGCAGTGCTAGCCACTGTGCCACTGTGCCGCACCAAGTATAAACCTAACTGAACATCGTTGGAGCCTGCAAGACTCCTGTTTTTCCGCATACTCACCAGCTGGTAAATGGTGTGTTATTTTCCCCCTTAATAAGCTGCGTTGAAAGTTCCTACATACAATGAGCACTGGGGGAGCTGCAGCGAATGGAGTTCGAGCAGGGTTGGGTTGTGTTATTTCCCACAGAGCACAGAGCCATATTTTATTCATTGCGTTGCTTCAGGCAAGAGAAAGAAACAAAATCATGTCTTCAGTTTATTCAGTCGTGACAGCCTCTGAGACAGTCAGTGGGACAACTGGGAAACTGCTGTTTGGAAACTCCACATGTCGTGGGTGGTGATAATTCCTGCTGGAACTTGCCTGAATTCAAAGAGCATTCAATGCTTTTTGCAGTCGGCTCTTCATTAGAGTCTTTTAATATTCTTGTCCTCCCAATCATGTTTCTCTCTCTCTCTCTCTCTGGCAGGGTTGTTAGGGTTTTCCACATTTCCGGGTTGCATTTCACACTAATGTCGATGCATTGTTGTTGTGGGATTCAATCAACTTTCTATTGTGACACACAGTTGTTACCAAATTATTCACAGCCTCCAACAGATATACTGACAGGAACTAACAAAGCCTAAACCTGTTGGCAAATGGTGATCTAAGTGAGGTGTGATTAAAGCATTTATAAAGGTAGATAAGGAAAAACTATCTCTGGGACATGGGCGTCTCTGGCTGGCTAGCATTTATCAGTTGCCCGAGGGCAGTTGAGTGTCAACCACATTGCTGTGGCTCTGGAGTCACATGTAGGCCAGACCAGGTAAGGATGGTAGATTTTCTTCCCTACAGGGCATGTGGCATGGTAGCACAGTGGTCAGCACTGCTGCTTCACAGTGCTAGTGACCTGGGGCACTGCCTGTGCGGAGTCTGCACATTCTCCCTGTGTCTGTGTGGGTTTCTTACGGGTGCTCTGGTTTCCTCTGACATTCTGAAGATGAGCTGGTTAGGTGCAGTGGCCATGCTAAATTCTCCCTCAGTGTACCTGAGCAGACACTGCAGCATGGTGATTATGGGAATTTCACAGTAACTTCATTGCAGTGTTAATGCAAGCCTTACTTGCGACTAATAAATTAAACTTTAGTGAACCAGATGGGTTTTTTCCAACAATCGACAATGGTTCCACAATCATCAGTAGATTCGCAATTCCAGATTTTATTTTAATTGAGTTTAAATTCCACTATCGGCCTTGGTGGGATTTGAATCCAGGTTCCCAGAACATTAGCGGAGTTTCTGGATTAATAGTCTAATGATAATACCACTAGGCCATCGCCTCCTAGTGAGTGAGTTCAGAACAAGGGGTTTAACTTTTCAATTAGAGATAGATTGTTAAGGGTGGTGATGCTGGGAAGCACTCCTTCACACAAGAGTCATGGGAATCTAGGAAAATCTCTCCCATAAAGCTATTGAAATTAGATCAATTGAAAATTTTAAATAAGGGATAGATCAATTTTTTTCTTTGGCAAGGTGATGAAGGATTTGGGGTTAAGTTACAGATCAGTCAGGATCTAATTGAATGGTGGTGCAGCTTCCTGGTCCTTTGTTCTCACACATATAATGCTGAACATTAATGGGCCAGACCCTCTGAGGAGTGGCAACCTCCGTTAGTTCGCCACCTCGCTCCTATTTTTATCCTAAGATGGATCTCTGCATTTCTGGCCCAGCTTTCCGAACCCAGCCGCTTCGGAAATGCAGGGGTTATTCCAGGAGTCTCCCCTGTACAGGATTAGCCTCCATATTCCAGGATGTAGAGAGTTTAAAGCGCCTGAAGCCACTTTGAGAAACTACGGAGAGAAGGTGAGTGGTGAAAAGGTAGAGTGGTGGATGGGTGAGGGGACAGGGTGGCACAGGTGGGGGAGGGGGTAGAATGGTGGGTGGGTGAGGGGGTAGAGAGGTGGGTGGGTGAGGGGATAGGGTGGTACAGGTGGGTGAGGGAATAGGGTGGTGGGTGGGTGAGAGGTAGTGTGGTGGGTGGGTGAGGCGGTAGGATGGAGGGGGGGGTGAAGAGATAGGGAGTAGGGTAAGGTATGGGTGGCATGTTGGCACAGTGGTTGGCGCTGCTGCCTCAGAGAGCCAGGGACCTGGGTTCGATTCCCGGCTTGGGTCACTGTCTGTGTGGAGTTTACACATTCTCCCTGTGTCTACGTGGGTTTCCTCCGGGTGCTCCGGTTTCCTCCCACAGTCTGAAAGACCTGCTTGTTAGGTGCATTGACCTGAACAGGCGCCGAAGTGTGGCGACTCAGGGAATTTCATAGTAACTTCATTGCAGTGTTAATGTAAGCCTTCCTTGTGACTAATAAATAAACTTAAAACTTTAGATGGCTGGGTACTTGAGTGAGGGGATAGGGTGGTGGGTGTGTGAGGGGTATTTTGTTGGGTGAGTGAGGGGGTTGGGTGGTGGATAGGTGAGGGGTAGGGTGGCAGGTGGGTAGGTGAGGGAACAGGGTGACTTTGCAGGTTGGGGGGAGTCAGGAGGCTGTGGGAGGGGGGTTAGTTGAGTAGTTGGGGGACAGGGACTAGGTGGGTGGTTGAGTGCGGCCTTGGGAGGCCAGTAATTACCCAGAGTCAGAACTGGTTTTAATCCTAACTTTTCCTGGTGAACTATTCTGCTGAGTGAGTCGGAACCATCCAAAATCTCCGACTCCAACTCCAAGTTTTGGAGGGTTCCAGACTCGGGAGATTTTCCCATCAGATGTACAAACTTCCTGGGCACTTTCCTGCGTGGTCAGTGAATCGGGCCTTCCGAAGGCTTCCCCAGCATATCTAGGTGGGCTTCTACTGGGGCATCCGAGGTTCTGGGCCCATATTTTAAGCCTCTGAGCAGATATCAGAATTGTTCAATGAGCACTGGGGGAGCCGCAGCGAATGGAGTTCGAGCAGGGTTGGGTTGTGTTATTTCCCACAGAGCACAGAGCCATATTTCATTCATTGCGTTGCTTCAGGCAAGAGAAAGAAACAAAATCATGTCTTCAGTTTATTCAGTCGTGACAGCCTCTGAGACAGTCAGTGGGACAACTGGGAAACTGCTGTTTGGAAACTCCACATGTCGTGGGTGGTGATAATTCCTGCTGGAACTTGCCTGAATTCAGAGAGCATTCAATGCTTTTTGCAGTCGACTGTTCATTAGAGCCTTTTAATGTTCTTGTCCTCCCAATCATGTTTTTTCTCTCTCTCTCTGGCAGGGCTGTTCGGGTTTTCCACATTTCCAGATTGCATTTCACCCACTAATGTCGATGCAATTGTTGTTGTGGGATTCAATCAACTTTCTATTGTGACACACAGTTGTTACCAAATTATTCACTACCTCCAACAGACATTCTGACAGGAACTAACAACGCTAAATCTGATTACATGCTTTCTCCCTCCTGTCATTCATTATGACACATTGCACGTTATCTTAAAGACTAACCAGTTTGTGTGCACACTGACTGTCCTTCCGTCCACCACCCACTCTACCAGAATTAAACCGACATTCCAGCGCAGCACTATTGGAGGTGTTATTTTTCGATTGAGACCTTGAACAGTCTACCCGTTGAGTTGGACACAAGATATCACATGGCATCACCCAGAGAAAGGCAAGAAGAATCTCCTTGCAGCCCTGGCCTACATTTATCCTTCAAGCAATGTCAATATCGATAGATTATCTAGGCATTATCTTTGTCCTGGTAGCGGGAGCTTGCTATGTGCAAATTTGTTCCTGTCTTATACTATTACAACATTAAGAAGTCTCACAACACCAGGTTAAAGTCCAACAGCTTTATTTGGAATCACAAGCTTTCGGAGCACTGCTCCTTCATCAAGTGAGTGAGTCACGCACTCACCTGATGAAGGAGCAGCGCTCCAAAAGCTCGTGATTCCAAATCAACCTGTTGGACTTTAATAAAAGCAAATTACTGCGGATGCTTGAAGGTCTTTCTTCATTTTTCTTCCCCCCCAACTCTTTCCTTCCCCCTATTTCATTCCCCTTCCCTTCCCTTTTCTCCCCCCCGCTTACCCTTTTCTACATTCTACCTCTGTTCCATTTCCCCCCCCCCCTCCCCCAACATCTCCATCTGTCACAGCCTGCAGCTTCTCTGCCGTTGGCCATTCACACCCTTTATTCTCTCTGTGGACAGCCATTAGCTGTCTTTTCCCCTGGTTTCTATGGCTATGACTCATCTTTCATTCCTTCCCCCTGCAGTATAAATATCTCCCACTTTCTGTGCCTTTTAGCTTTGACAAAGGGTCATCTGAACTCGAAACGTCAGCTCTTTTCTCTCCTTACAGATGCTGCCAGAGCTGCTGAGATTTTCCAGTGTTTTCTCTGCTGGACTTTAACCTGGTGTTGTGAGGCTTCTTACTGTGCCCACCCCAGTCCAAAGCCGGCATCTCCACATCATTATTACCACAGTGATTATGCTTCAACTGGCTGTAAATTGCCTCAGGGATGTCTTGAAAGGTTGGAGAAGTGAAACTTCTTCTAATACATCTCTTCTCTCCTGGGTTAGGGTTCACAGTTTGCCAAGAACCCAAAAATGAAGAGCTTAGATCCGAGGAGTATTTGATACTGAAGATATATTTTAAGACCTTTTTGCTTCCGGAACACCAACTGCACACCTTGGGAATCTGAATCCATGCTGGGAAAATCTTTCCAATGAATAAAAGTGGGAAGATAAAGATCCAGGGTTACTTTTTTCTTATACCTAAAACAGAATGAGTTTTCTTGCTGAAAGGATGTAGGAAACAGTTTACCCAGCATTGCACTGTATGAAGGTCGATAATTAATCAATGGCTCAAATCTTTCACGTATTTCTCTAGACGCTTTACCCTGTTTCCCACAAATTATTCTTCATAACTGAAAAGTTCTCAATTTTCTCTGGTTAAAAAGTTAAACCCTTGTTAGAATAGTTGACCACAATTCAGAACAACTTCACTGGATGTAAAACACTTTTGAGACAATGTGAAACCATGCAAAGTGCTATATAAAGGCAAACCCTTTCTTTTCCCCCATCTAAAATGGAATGGAGGGCGGAACCTTCTGCTCTGTTTGATGGTGGGTGTGGAAAGGGCTGGGGTTGTGTGGGAGAGCAGAACATACATGATCTTTCGCTGCTTAGCCCATTACTTATGCATCCATGCAGGGCACGGCGAATCTTGTGGCAGGGACAGGCAGGAAGTCACCCTCCCCACTGATCCCTCATGGGATCCAAGGTCTGGGTATCATATTTAAAGGGCAGCGGGACAACCTCCTTCACTTCCGCGCACCCCCCCCCCCCCCCCCCCCCCCCTTAGCCGGCTTCCCAGGTCCAGCCTCCACTTCCTCTTTCCAACTAAGCCTCAATTCCAGCCTTCTCACAGCTTTCGTTACTAATATGAGTGAAATTATGAGCGTCTTCAAGAAGGCAAAAGCAATGTCCACTGAGCTCAAAGTCATGGAAGATGTAAAACTGACCAGTTGCACCCCACTTATACATTATGGGTGGCACAGTGGTTAGCACAGCGTCAGAGACCTAGGTTCAATTCCGGCCTCGGATGACTGTCTGTGTGGAGTTTGCCCATTCCCCCCATTTCCTTAATCTTCTGAGAAAGTAGAGGCGTTGGTGGGCTTTCTTAACTATAGTGTTGGCATGGGGGGATCAGGCTGTTGTTAGTGATCTGGACACCTAAAAACTTGAAGTTCTCGACCTTTTCTACTTTGTTCCTGTTGATGTAGACAGGGGCATGTTCTCCTTTACGCTTCATGAAGTCAATCACAATCTCCTTCGTTTTGTCGACATTGAGGGAGAGATTATTGTTGCCGCATCAGTTCACCAGATTCTCTATCTTATCCCTGTACTCTGTCTCGTCATTGTTTGATATCCGACCCACTACGGTGGTGTCATCATCAATCTTGAAAATCGAATTGGAGGGGAATTTGGCCACACAGTCATAGGTGTATAAGGAGTATAGTAGGGGGCTGAGAACACAGCCTTGTGGGGCTCCGGTGTTGAAGATGATCGTGGAGGAGGTGTTGTTGCCTATCCTTACTGATTGTGGTCTGTGAGTTAGGAAGTTCAGGATCCAGTCGCAGAGGGAGGTGCCGAGGCCCAGGCCGCAGAGTTTGGAGATGAGTTTTGTGTCATGTGTCAGCACAGGCTTGGAGGGCCTGTTCCTGTGTTTTACTGTTGTTTGTTCTTTGTTCTTTGAAACATTTCCTCTATGTCTACTCTTCCGAACCCTTTCATTATCTTAACGGTTTCTATCTGGTTTCCTCAACCTTCTCTGTCCTAGAGGAAAGAGCGGCAGCCTGTTTAACCTTTCCTGATGGATATAGTCCCCTCTGTTCTGGTAACAACTTTATAAACCGATTTTGTCGGCTTCAGGACTGTATACCGACTCAGCGCTTTGTGTTTTTTATGTGTGAATGTTTTTTTAAAATAATTAACACAATTTGGAAGAAATGTGCCTGTGAAGATTGCTAACATTCCACTCACTGTGTGCGAATAATAGTGTTGAAGGCTGAGCTGTTGTCAATAAATAGGAGTCTGACATAGGTGTCCTTGTTATCTAGGTGTTCCAGGGTTGAGTGCAGGGCCAGGGAAATGGCGTCTGCTGTGGACCTGTTGCAGCGGTAGGCAAACTGTAGTGGATCCAGGTAGTCCGGGAGGCTGGAATTGATTTGTGCCATGACTAACCTTTCGAAGCACTTCATAATGATGGATGTCAGAGCTACCGGCCGATAGTCATGAAGACACGCTGCTTGGTTTTGCGGCCTTGGTTGGAGGCTGAGGGGTTATAGAAATTTATAAAATTATGAAAGGCATGGATAGTCTTTTTCCCACGGTCGAAATGTCAATTACTGGGGAAAATGGGTTTGAGGTAAAAGGGGGAAAGTTTAAAGAAGATGCGAGAGGTAAGTTTTTTACACAGAGGGTGATAAGTGCCTGGAATGCGCTGCCAGAGGAGATGGTAGAAGTAGACATAATAGCAATGTTTAAGAGGCATCTTGACAAATACATGAATAGGCAGGGAATAGACCATGTAGAGGCAAAGAGTCTTTGGTTAAGAAAGGTGTCATGTGTCGGCGCAAGTTTGGAGGGCCTGTTCCTGTGTTGTACCGTTGTTTGTTCTTTGAAACATTTTCTCTATGTCTACCCTTCCGAACCCTTTCGCTCTCTTAACAGTTTCTATCTGGTTTCCTCAGCCTTCTCTGTCCTAGAGAAAAGAGCGACAGCCTGTTTAACCTTCCTTGATGGATATAGTCCCCTCTGTTCTGGTATCAACTTTATAAACCTATCTTATCGACTTCAGGACTGTATGCCGACACAGCGCTTTGTGTTTTTAATGTGTGAATGTTTTTTTTAAATAATTAACACAATTTGGAAGAAATGTGTCTGTGAAGATTGCTAACATTCTACTCACTGCGTGTGAGCTCAGATCAATTGTGACTGTATAGGTTTACCTCACTGTGTAATTGTCTAAACACTTCAGCCTTAGGGGAAATGAGTTTCTTTATTGGTAAAACACATACACACCTCTCACAATGTTCAAATCTATCCTGGACACATTCTATGATAGAAAATTTGCCCATAGGATGAATTTTTAAAAACCATAACATCTGGAGCAATCCTAAGCTTGGATAAGAGAATGAAAAGGTTGCCACACGATGGGTTACTTAACCAGTTGGTGGAGCTTTATTAGCTGCTTGCTTACAGTCCAGGATGGAAGAGAGGGAGAATCTCCCAAATCACAGAATCCATACAGTACAGAAGGAGATCATTTGGCCCATCGAGTCTGTACCGGCCACAATCCCACCCAGACCCTATTCCCTTAACCCCACACATTTAACCTGTGAGTCCCCCTGACGCTAGGGTCAACTTAGCATGGTCAATCAACCTAACCCACATATCTTTGAACTGTGGGAGGAAACCGGAGTAACCAGAGGAAACCCATACAAGTACAGGGGAATGTGCAAACTCCACACAGACAGTGACCCAAGGAATTGAACCTGGGTCCCTGGTGCTGTGAGGCAGCACTGTGCTACCGTGCTCCCCAATAATGCCTCTGATGTCACCATGTAATCATGTGACACACTACAGAGGGATGCATTTGTTTACCAGACATAACATCCCTCCCCCTTTGTTCCAGTAAAATAACAACTCGCATTAACTTTAACCCTTACTCACTATGAACAATAATTATTTTGCCAAGTATCATTATATAGCTTTATATATGTATAGTCAGTACAAGAGTGTTTTTGGTGGGCGTTAGTTCTGCTTAGGCAGAATCCACCATTCAGGAGTCTTTGCTTTCATACTTTCAGTAGTCTGGTTGCCACTTGGTTCAGGCACATAATCTGATAAAGTCGGTTCTTCTTTAGTTTCTACAGATGCTGTTGGTTCAACGGGTGTAGGATCTACATTTGAATCAACTGTGATCTTAGATTCAGGCATTTCCAAACCTTGAGTGTCAGATGTTGGCCTTTTATATGCCAACTTTGCAAGTTCTCTTTTTGAAGTGAGGATTTGATCTGTGTGCCCCCTCCAAACTCTCTGGTCATCCATTTCCACCACATAACAAATCTTTGCGAGTATTGTGGCTTCTCACTTGAAGAATGGTTTCTCACTAAAACTCTTTCCCTTTGATCAAAACTTCTTGGTTTCGATGCCTGTTCGGTTTTGTTCTTGTTGCTCTGCTACGGTAGAAGTGTCAGGCGATGAAGAGAAAATCAAATTTGTTTCTCAACTTCCTTTTCAAAAGCAACATTGCTGATGGGTTTGGGGTTGTCGCATGGGCTGTGTTTCTGTCGGATATGGGGAAGTTGCTTACTCTTTTGGTTAACTTTCCTTCATCCTTTGATGTCTGAAGGGCATTCCTCAGTGACCGTACCAACCTCTCAGCCAATCCATTGGTGGAAGGATGATGAGAAGCAGTTCTGAAATGCTGGATGCCATGGTTTCTGAGGTAGTTCACAAAATCCTTTGACATGAACTGAATTGTGTTATCGCTAAGTGATTGCTCCAGGTTGACAAATCATGCAAATACTTTGTCTAGTCGGTCAATTGTCTTTTCTGTAGTCGTCGACTTCATCATCACGATTTTGGGTCATTTGGAATGTGCATCCACTCGGATGAGGAACATATTTCCCATAATTGATTCCGCGGAATCAATATGAACTTTTTGCCATGGTTGTCTCGGCCAATCCCATGGTTGGAGTGGTTGAAGAGGTGGAGTGTTTCGTGTCCTTATACAAGACTGGGTGTCCTACCCTTTCTTCAATCTGTGAGTCTAGTCCTGGCCACCAGAAATAACTCCTTGAGAGTTCTTTCATACGTACGATTCCTGGATGTGCTTTGTGAAGTTGATCCAGTATACGACTCCGCAAGCATGGAGGAAGGATCACTCTAATCCCCCATAGCAGTATTCTGTTCTGTACCATTAACTCAAGTGTGGCTTGAATTCTGGATTCCTCCTCTGTTTATCCAGTGGTATTCCTTTCAGAATCATGCCCATAATCTTCCCCATCACCGGATCTGACCTGGTGTGTCTTTACACCTAAGAGGCTGTAGTAGGTACACAATTAACCTGGAAAAAGTACAAGATGTTCACATCGTTCTCCTATGATTAGGGTGTGCCCCAAATTGATTGATGTGACAGCGCATCGGCGTTCATATGTTGCTCAGATCTTCTGTATGCAATCTCACAACTATGCACTGATAAGGCGGCACAGTAGCACAGTGGTTAGCACTGCTGCCTCACAGCGCCAGGGACCCGGGTTCAATTCCAGCCTTGTGTGGAGTTTGCATGTTCTCCCCGTGTCTGCATGGGTTTCCTCCGGGTGCTCCGGTTTCCTCCTACAGTCCAAAGATGTGAGGGTTAGGTTGATTGGCCATGATAAATTGCCCCTTAATGTCAGGGGGATTAGGAGAGCAAATATATGGGGTTACGCGGATAGTACAGGACCTGGGTGGGATTGCGTTGGTGCAGACTCGATGGGCCAAATGGTCTCCTTCTGCACTGTATATTCTATGATTCTAAGATGAGGGGCCATCTCTGCAGATGACTCGCAGCAAGAGACAGAATTCGTTTGCATGGACCAAAGATTGTTGTTACACTCAGGAAAGTTGCAACTATAATTTTGTCTGGTATCCTGTTGCAGCAAGGTAATACTGAAATCTCTCCTCATAGGTACCCCACAATTCCACATTCTCATCAAATGGTTCCATCGCGCCAACATTTCCCACCATTGCAGTTACCTGTTCTTAAATTGCAGCACTTTCCCTTCTCTCTAATTTCTTTTCACAGCCAATTTAATTTGTATTATTTCCGTTGTTGTATTTTTTTCTTGGTTGGACTGTAGCTTTAAGAAATTATCTTTTCTGCAGCCACCAAAGCTTTGACAAAGGGTCACCTGGACTCGAAACGTCAGCTCTTTTCTCTCCTTATAGATGCTGCCAGACCTGTTGAGATTTTCCAGCAATGTCTCTTTGGGTTTCTGGATTAATAGTCTAGCAGTAATACCACTAGGACATCACCGAGTGGTAATCATGTGACACACTACACAGAGGTCATAGAATCATAGAATTCCTACAATACAGAAGGAGACCATTTGGCCCATCAAGTCTGTACCAATCACAATCCCACCTCGGCCCTATTCCCGTAACCCCACACATTTACTCTGCTAATGCCCCTGACACTAAGGGTCAATTTAACATGGCCAATCAACTTAACCCACACATCATTGGAGTGTGGGAGGAAACCGGAGCACCCGGAGGAAACCCACACAGACACTGGGAAAATGTGCAAACTCCACACAGACATTGACACAAGGCTGGAATTGAACCTGGGTCCCTGGCGCTTGAGGCAGCAGTGCTAACCACTGTGCCACCGTGCCGCCCCATGTGTTGGTTTATCACACACAGCAGAACAGAGTTTGTGACAGGGACTAAAGACATTGACGATAATTTCACTTCAGTCAGTACCTGGTGTCGGATAAACAGTCTGACAACTGAGAGACAGTGGAGGGTTTGAGGACGGTGCTGATGGGGCAGAGTTGAGTGTTTTGACATATGACGGTGAACAAACTGCATACACTTTTGTATTTGGTGCCTCAAGGGTTTTGGATTTGTAACAGCAGCAATCTCATCATTATTAAAGCTAAGTTAAGGTACACAGCCCCATTATCATGTAACCTAATGGGGCTAACACGGGGCTAACCAATACTTCTGTCAAACAGTAAGAAGACTTACAACACCAGATTAAAGTCCAACAGGTTTATTTGGAATCACGAGCTTTCGGAGCGCTGCTTCTTCATCAGGTGAGTGGAGGTTAGTTCTCAAACACGGCGTATATGGGCAACATAGGCAAACAGGGAAGATCAGGTTTAGGGAGTGCTGGAGTTCTGAGGCGTGCACCACGGCCATTGCACAGGATGAACCATGGAGATGTTCACAAGGCAAGTGTGGGAGAAGGTACTTCAGCCGTGAGTACGAAAACATTTTGGTGGGAGAGACAGACTGGCCTATTTATAGCATCTTTCATGACCACCTAACATCGAAAAGCACTTCATTGTCAATGAAATATTTTTGAAATGCGATCGCTGCTGTAGTATAGGAAGCACATCAGCCAAATCACGTACAGAAAGCCTCAAAAAATGGCAATCTGATAATGCAGTAAGAAGTTTAACAACACCAGGTTAAAGTCCAACAGGTTTATTTGGTAGCAAAAGCCACACAAGCTTTCGGAGCTGCAAGCCCCTTCTTCAGGTGAGTGGGAATTCTGTTCACAAACAGAGCATATAAAGACACAAACTCAATTTACATGAATAATGGTTGGAATGCGAATACTTACAACTAATCAAGTCTTTAAGAAACAAAACAACATGAGTGGAGAGAGCATCAAGACAGGCTAAAAAGATGTGTATTGTCTCCAGACAAGACAGCCAGTGAAACTCTGTGGGGGTTACAAATAGTGTGACATGAACCCAATATCCCGGTTGAGGCCGTCCTCGTGTGTGCGGAACTTGGCTATCAGTTTCTGCTCAGCGACTCTGCGCCGTCGTGTGTCGCGAAGGCCGCCTTGGAGAACGCTTACCCGAATATCAGAGGCCGAATGCCCGTGACCGCTGAAGTGCTCCCCGACAGGAAGAGAATAGTCTTGCCTGGTGATTGTCGAGCGGTGTTCATTCATCCGTTGTCGCAGCGTCTGTATAGTTTCCCCAATGTACCATGCCACGGGACATCCTTTCTTGCAGCGTATCAGGTAGGCAACGTTGGCCGAGTTGCAAGAGTATGTACCGTGTACCTGGTGGATGGTGTTCTCACATGAGATGATGGCATCTGTGTCGATGATCCGGCACGTCTTGCAGAGGTTGCTGTGGCAGGGTTGTGTGGTGTCATGGTCACTGTTCTCCTGAAGGCTGGGTAGTTTGCTGCGGACAATGGTCTGTTTGAGGTTGTGCGGTTGTTTGAAGGCAAGAAGTGGGGGTGTGGGAATGGCCTTGGCGAGATGTTCGTCTTCATCAATGACATGTTGAAGGCTCCGGAGGAGATGCCATAGCTTCTCCGCTCCGGGGAAGTACTGGACAACGAAGGGTACTCTGTCCACTGTGTCCCGTGTTTGTCTTCTGAGGAGGTCGGTGCGGTTTTTCGCTGTGGCGCGTTGGAACTGTTGATCAATGAGTCGAGCGCCATATCCTGTTCTTATGAGGGCATCTTTCAGCATCTGGAGGTGTCTGTTGCGATCCTCCTCATCCGAGCAGATCCTGTGTATACGGAGGGCTTGTCCGTAGGGGATGGCTTCTTTAACGTGTTTAGGGTGGAAGCTGGAGAAGTGGAGCATCGTGAGGTTATCCGTGGGCTTGCGGTACAGTGAGGTGCTGAGGTGACCGTCCTTAATGGAGATGCGTGTGTCCAAGAATGCGACCGATTCCGGAGAGTAGTCTATGGTGAGTCTGATGGTGGGATGGAACTTGTTGATGTCATCATAGAGTTGTTTCAGTGATTGTTCACCATGAGTCCAAAGGAAGAAAATGTCATCGATGTATCTAGTGTGTAGCATCGGTTGAAGGTCCCGTGCTGTGAAGAAGTCTTGTTCGAACCTGTGCATGAAGATGTTGGCATATTGAGGTGCGAATTTGGTCCCCATGGCTGTTCCGTGTGTCTGGATGAAGAACTGGTTGTTGAAGGTGAAGGTATTGTGGTCCAGGATGAAGCGAATGAGTTGTAAAATTGCATCTGGAAACTGGCAGTTGTTGGCGCTGAGCACTGAGGCCGTTGCAGCAATGCCATCGTCATGGGGGATGCTGGTGTAGAGTGCCGAGACATCCATTGTGACGAGGAGCACTCCTGGTTCAACTGCTCCATGTGTGCCGAGTTTCTGTAGGAAGTCCGTCGTGTCGCGACAAAAGCTGGGGGTTCTTTGTACAATGGGTTTCAGGATGCCCTCGACATAGCCGGAGAGGTTCTCGCACAGGGTCCCATTGCCCGATACGATGGGACGGCCGGGTGTGTTTGCCTTGTGTATCTTCGGGAGGCAGTAGAGATCTCCAACGCGGGGAGTACGTGGGATGAGAGCACGGACGGTGTTCTGAAGGTCCGGATCAAAGGTCTTGATCAGAGTGTTGAGTTGACGGGTGTGTTCTTTGGTCGGATCTGCAGGTAACTGTCTGTAGTGTTCCTCGTTGTTTAGTTGTCGGTACACTTCTTTGCAGTAATCCGTTCTGTTCAGTATGACGATGGCCCCTCCTTTGTCTGCTGGTTTGATGACAATGTTGCGGTTGGTCTTGAGAGCGTGGATGGCATTACGTTGTGCTTGGGTGATGTTCGGGGCTGTCTTGTGAGTGCGGCTGATGAATTTGGTGTTGACGCACCTCCTGACGGCTTGGGCATACATGTCAAGTCGAGGGCAGCGGCCTTCCGGAGGAGTCCAATTCGACTCTTTCCTCTTCGGATGTACTGCGGATCTCTCTGTCGGCTGTTCCGGTTCATTGGCTGTCCCATTGTGTTCGTTGTTGGCCTCTTGGGGTTTGTGGAAGAACTCCCTCAGCCTCATTCGCCTGATGAATTCCTCTGTGTCTGCTGCGAGACTGATGGGGTCTATTTTGGTGGTGGGGCAAAAATTAAGCCCTCGGCTGAGATAATGTCTGATATCTGATAATGACCATATAACCTGTTTCAGAGATGTTGATTGAGGGGTTGGCAAGGACTCTGAGGAGAATGTCCCACCTTTTCTTCAAAAAAGTGCCATGGGATCTTCCATGTTCACCTAAAAGGACAGATGTCGCAATCCCTCTGCGACTAGGGGATGAAGTTGGCCAAGGACATCAGGATGCTGGGAAGTCCTCGAGTGCCTGGTGCCAGTCAGTACAGGAGGGTGATGATGACTTGCAGAGAGGAATGGCCTGTGATGCTCCACAATTACTGCTTACGTCTGACTCCTGTCTGTTGCCAGCTCGTTAACTCCCTGGTTCACGTCTGAGTGAGGTTCTGTTTTCTATTCCTTTGTCTCTTTGCTCTAGAGAGGGATTAGGGGCGAGGGCCCTGGGTTCACTGAATTCTGCCTGAATCCTATCACTGCGATTGAAACATTCAGTCTGAGAGGGCCTAAGCGTCTGGCTGGCATTGAGGCCCAGTGTCCCGATGGGGAGAAGCACCATCCCACTGGGAGAAGAGTTAAAGAGTCTGGGGTGTGAAGGTGGTGGGCAACAATAATAATAAATTCAGTGATGTATCCAAATGTTACAAGTGACAATGTCCCCCAGCTACGTCCTCTGTTTAACATCTCATCCAAATGGTGACACCTCTGGCAGTGCAGCATCCTCTCAGTACTGCACTGGTGATTGGGTTTGGTATTTGGTGCTGAAGTCCTGGAATGGGATTTGAATCCACAAAGGGAGCGATTCTTTATTAATATTGATGCAGTTGGTGAAAACACAGCAGCAGGAATCCAAACAAAACAGTTAATGAAGTCTCTCGGGGTGACGACATTGGGTTTATGTGCAATGATGCATCTATTAACCTCAGAAAACCCGAAGCTCTCTCACGCTCATGAGGAGAATATATTGTGTGTCCGATGGTCTCTCTTCATCAACCTGTTACGAACAAAAGAACAAAGATGGATCAGCTCAGCAACAGGAACTGACATCTGACAGAAAATGCTGCCGATGTTATCATTACTAATGTGACAGCTCTGCAAAGCTGAAGAAAGAACCAGCTACATTTCTAAGCCATTCATTTCCATGGGGAATTTTCCCAATTGTCCACCCACCAAAACCACAATGGATTATTCACAAAAATGGAATAAATGCTGGGGGTGATTTTGTGCCCGTGTTCACTGTCAGCCAGAACGGTGGAACAGACTCAAAATCTCATTTCCCAATTTTCCCCGCCCCTCGCCGGTGACGTAGCGAGGTTCCCGCCCATGAGGGCGCCAACTTGCCTTGAGGGAGGGAGTGGGCATTGAGGGGGGAGTGGGCATTGAGGGGGGAGCAGTGGCAATACCGCCACGGTGGTGTGGGGGAAAAGAGCTCCCAATAGTTGTGCAGTGGGGAGGTGCGTAAACCCCCGATATCTTTATGGTGGGGGAGTGGCACAGTGGTTAGCGTTGCTGCCTCACAGCGCCAGGTACCCGGGTTCAATTCCTACCTTGAATCACTGTCTGTGTGGAATCTGCATGTTCTCTCCGTGTCTGCGTGGGTTTCCTCCGGGTGCTCCGGTTTCCTCCCACAGTCCAAAGATGTGTAGGTTAGGTGCATTGGCCATGCTAAATTGCCCCTTAGTGTCCCAAGATGTGTAGGTTAGGGGGATTGGTGGGATAGGTGAGTGGAGTTACAGGGATAGGCAGGGAGGTGGGCTTGGGTAAAATGCTCTGCCAGAGTGTCAGTCCAGACTTGATGGGCACTGTAGAGCCTGTACTGAGAGCGAGCTGGGTCTGTGGTCAGAGTGAGGTGGATCTGCGTTCAGAGCGAGCTGGGCTGGCACTGAGAGCGAGGTGGGTCTGCGATCAGAGCAAACTGGGTCTGTGCTGAGAGCGAGGTGGTCTACGTTCAGAGCGAGCTGGGTTTGTGCTGAGAGCGAGCTGGGCCTACGTTCAGAGCGAGCCATGTCTGCGTTCAGAGCGAGCTGTGCCGGCGCTGAGAGCGAGGTGGGTCTGCGTTCAGAGTGAGGTGGGTCTGTGCTGAGAGCAAGCTGGGTCTGCGTTCAGAGAGAGCTGGGTTTGTGCTGAGAGCAAGGTGGGTCTGTGTTCAGAGTGAGGTGGGCCTGCGCTCAGAGCGAGGTGGGTCTGTGTTCAGAACGAGGTGGGTCTGCATTCAGAGCAAGGTGGGGCTGTGTTCTGAACGAGGTGGGCTTGTGTTCAGAGCGAGCTGGGCCTGTGCTACTCATTCATTCAGATGACCAGTCCCAAGTGCGTTCTGTGTATTCCAAACCATTGACCAGGCCATGTACGAATACCACCCTCCTTGCCTTGCAGGAACATCCCTTGTTCCCTTGAGCCAGTCCACCAGCAGCGTCCCATCCTCGACACGTCCTCAGAGATGTTGGAGGAGGATACTAAAGATGTGTCACAGCTATCACCCACACCACCCACCAGCACAGAGACACAAACCCCGGTGGGCGATCTTGGCAGGCAAGCTTCTGGATCACTCTTTGGGAAGCACCGCCCTGCTTCCAGATGGAGGCAGGAATGTCCCAGGAATCGGATAGTCGGAGGTCTGCTGGATCACAGGACTCAGCTGTGCCCCTGCCAGGTGTCTCTGGACATGTTCGTCTCTCGGTTGCTTGAGGTGTAAAGGCAGAGCCGGGAATATCAGAGGGATTGTCAGCGACACTCCTGCAACTGCAAGGCTGAGTGGAGGAGCCCCCAAAGCCTTCTATCGCAGGGGATGGTGCCAGCATTGCATGGCACCCAGACCAACACTGCAAGGATGGCATCCACTGTGGAAAGCCTGGGCAAGAGGTCGGATCCATGACGGGAGAACTCCTAAACATGGCTCAGTCCCTGAGGGCCATGGCTGAGGGCTTTAACTGCATGGTGCAGACAATGGTGGTCCTCCAAGACTGGTAGTGCGGAATGATGTTGAGGCTTCTGGAGCTCACTCCTCCATCCCATGGAGTAACCTAGGTGCCTATGAGGGACGAGGATCAGCTGGAGCACAGCCTGGGGCCTTCCAGCCTGGAGAGCCTGGGAGTGCCAAGGCGATATAAATCCCCTCTTCCTGAGACCGGCGCAACCCGTGCACAGAGGGCAGAACAAGTTGACGCAGCAACACCAGTGTCACACAAAAGTAGGCCGGACCCCTCTAGATTTCAGCCCTCCAGAGGATGCCTGTCAAGGGCATCTCAGGCATCAGGGTGTGGGAGGCAGCAGGCCACATCCACCTCTGATGTGCATCCTGAGGAATCACACCCAGATGTGGTGGGAGGGTTCACAGGGTGAAGGATTTGTAGGAACACAACGTAGGCACGGGCGAAGTTAGGGGGACATTGTCACTTGTAACATTTGGATATGTCACTGAATTTAATATTATTGTTGCCCACCATCTTCACAGCCCAGAATCTCCTCCCAGTGGGATGGTGCTTCTCCCTATCGGGACACAACTGTTCTCACTGGGCCTCCATGCCATGATGTGGAGATGCCATGCCAGCCAGATGTTTAGGCCCTCTCAGACCGAATGTTTCAATCGCAGCGATAGGATTCAGGGAGAATTCAGTGAACACGATGCCCTTGCCCCTAACCCCTCTCTAGAGCAGAGGGACAAAGGAATATAAGGCAGAACCTCACTCAGATGTGGGCCAGAGTCAGCGTGCTGGCACCAGACAGGCAGGAGTCAGACATGAGCAGTAATTGTGGAGCATCACAGGCCATTCCTCTCTGCAATTCATCATCACCCTCCTGTACTGACTGGCACCAGGCACTCGAGGACTTCCCAGCATCCTGAGGTTCAGTACCTTGGCCAATTTCATCTCCTGGTCGCAGGGGGGTCATGACGTCCTTGGGGAGTCACGCTGTCAGATAGCAAGCTACTCCTCTGTGATTTGGGAGGTGATGAGGGCGTCTCCAGCCTTCCTGCCCATGCATACCTTCCCCTCTGCCTTGCCTCCGTCCTCTGGATCTCAGCAGGCTCTTCCTCGACACTCCTGCAGGTCCTTCTCATCCAAGGACAAGAGCCGTTCCTCAAGGATGTCCTCAGGAAGATCCTTGCCTCGCTGTAGAATCGGGCTGTATAGAACACAGTGAACCACAGCAATGCGGGTGACCCTCGGGGGGCTGTATTAAAGAGCCCCTCCAGACCTGGGTGCAAAGAGCAAGATGGGTGCAGTCGATCACTCCCTGCACCTGTGCCCAATGCCCACAGCTCTCTCATCCTGTTGGGCCTGTTCCAGGTCAAAGTGAATGTAGTCCGAGCCTGAGCATACAGTGCATCCATCACCTCACAGACGCACTTATGGGCAGATACCTGTGACATTCCACAATGGACCTCCATGGAGCCCTGGAAGAACCCTGTGGCGAAGAGGTTTAACGCTGCAGTGAGCTTGACAGCCACAGGGAGGAGATGTCTTTCGCCACCATAAGACCATAGGATATAGGAGCAGATAGGCCATTTGGCCCATCGATTCTGGTCCACCATTCAATCCATGGCTGATATGATTCTCATCTCCATTCTCCTGCCTTCTCTCCGTAATCCTTGATCCCCTTATTGACCAAGAACCTATCTATCTCTGTAACCTGTCGCCACATGACGCTAAGTCCACAAGGTTCCGCACAACCTCCTTTGTGAGGTGGAGTCTTCGACAGTACCTCTTGTCCAATATCTTCATGAAGGACGCACGGGTCCTGCAAACCCTCAGTCTCCTTCGGCTCCTTCATGCCCCCTGCATGGCTAGTGCGGCCTCCGACCCCTGATCCTGCCCCGTGGCCTCTTGGTCTTGTTCTGTAGGGACTTCTCTCGGTGCAGCTGCACGTTGCTACTGGAGCTTATGCTCAGTCAAAACAGTGATTAGTAAGATTACCGTTCCCACTGGCTTCACCCTGATATCAATCAGATCCCTACGAGGGATGAGAGAAAGAGCGAGAAAGAGAGAGAGAGAGAAAGATGAGTGTGAGAGAGAGCGAGAGATGAGTTAGAAAGAGAGATGAGTTAGAGAGAGAGAGGTGAGAGAGAGAGATAGAGATGAGTGAGTGAGAGAGAGAGAGAGAGAGAGAAAAATGAATTAGAGAGAGGGAGATGAGTGAGTGAGAGAGAGAGAGAAATGAGAGAGAGAGAGAGGGAGAGAGAGATGAGTGGGAGAGAAAGAGAGAGAGAGATGAGTGAGAGAGAGAGATGAGTGAGAGAGAGAGATGAGTGAGAGAGAGAGAGATGAGTTAGAGAGAGAGGTGAGAGAGAGAGATAGAAATGAGTGAGAGAGAGAGATAGAGATGAGTGAGAGAGAGAGCGAGAGAGAAATGAGTTAGAGAGAGAGAGATCAGTGAGTGAGAGAGAGATGAGTGAGAGAGAGAGAGAGATGAGAGAGAGAGAGAAAGCGATGAGTGAGAGAGAGAGAGAATGAGTGAAAGAGAGAGAAAGAGAGAGAGAGATGAGTGAGAGAGAGAGATGAGAGAGAGATGAGTGTGAGAGAGAGAGAGTTGAGTTGGTGTCACAGCTGTTGGTCATCATTAACTCCCGTGATCCATTGGCCTTCTGGACCTGGAAGCAGCCAATCCCAGACCTTATCCAGCAGTGACTGCTCATTCACAGCTCAGGTGCCCTCCCATGTCCAGAGCAGGACTGGCCCTGGCCAATGCCTCGGGGCGGCATGGTGGCACAATAGGTAGCACCACTGCCTCACAGCGCCAGGGACTCGGGTTCGATTCCTGGCTTGGGTCACAATCTGTGTAAAGTTTGCACATCCTCCCCGTGTCTGCGTGGGTTTCTTCAGGTGCTCCAGTTTCCTCCCACAGTACAAAGATGTGCGGGTTAGGTGGATTGGCCATGCTGAATTGCCCCTTACTGTCAGGGGGACTAGCTAAGGTAAATACATGGGGCTATGGGAATAAGACCTGGGTGGGATTGTGGTTGGTGCAGACTTGATGGGCTGAATGGCCTCCCTCTGCACTGTAGGATTCCATTCTATGATTCTATACCGTCACCCACTTATTCTCTCCCTTAGCCTCCCATGAGGTTCTCCCCTGCCTCGGGCTCACTACCATTGGGGGTTCAAACAAGAGGGTTCTATGCTCACTTATCCTGAATAGCCAGAGTCAACTGGATGCTTACATCTGCTTGTGGGCGAATAGACCCTGACTGGTAGGTGTTGGGATCCTGGCAGAGAAGCAAGCCCAGTGCCTATTGACCCCACGCCACCAAGCTCTGAACCCTGAACTCTGAGGATTCATCCCATTCCTTGACTTTGAGACAGTGGGGAGCCGACATTGGAAAGGGCTAACTCTTGATTAGTTTGGTAGGATGAGTCTCAGGAATGTGAGAGGGCACAATTGCTTTCTGCTTCAGGGAGAGGCAGGGCTAATAGGCACCCGGCCTGCTTAGGCTAAAATCATCCCCAGAGCTCACTGTTGTCTTGACTCAACACTTAAGCCTCCTGGACAGCTACTCCAGCAGCTGAGGACCCAACCCCCAGGGTGGGCACTGTGTAACTTTCTCTTGCGGGTTCTCATCCACCCAGCCCATCAGGCCCAGCTCCTTGACTCTCATCACACTCCACCCCGTGTTCCGTGGAGCCACCCCACCCCATACTCCCATGTCATAGACAACAGACATACACAGCATTAAACACATACTCACATAACACAGACAGGAACACCCATACTAACAGCTGCCCTCCTCTTTCTCTCACACGGTGTGACGTTATGCCTGGTGGCTGGGAAGATTGAATGAGGGCTGAAGGCAGTGGCGTAGCGGTATTGTCGCTGGACTAATAATCCAAAGACCCAGGGTAATGTTCTGGGGACCCGGGTTCGAATCCCACCATGGCAGATAGCGAAATATGAATTCAATTAAAAAGAAAAACTGGAATTATGACAATGAAATCTTGTTGGGAAAAACCCATCTGGTTCACTAATGTCCTTTAGGGAAGGAAATCTGCCGTCCTTACCCAGCCTGGCCTACATGTGACTCCAGACCCACAGCAATGTGGTTGACTCTTAAATGTCCTCAGGAATGGGCAATAAATACTGACCCAGCCAGCGATGCCCACATCCCATGAATGAATATAAAATAAATCCATTCTATTATTTCTGAGATGATCATAACCACTTAAGCCTAGCCCTGGACACCTGTTGAGCAGCACGGTGGCACAGTGGTCAGCACTGCTGCCTCACAGCACCAGGGACCTGGGTTCGATTCCCGGTTTGGATCACTGTCTGTGCGGAGTTTGCACGTTCTCTGTGTGGGTTTCCTCCAAGTGCTCTGGTTCCCGCCCACAGTCCGAAAGATGTGCTGGTTAGGTGCATTGACCATGCTAAATTCTCCCTCAGTGTACCCGAACAGGCGCCAGAATGTGGCGACTAGGGGATTTTCACAGTACCTTCATTGCGGTGTTAATGTAAGGCTACTTGTGACACTAATAAGCAAACTTAGAGTTTGCTTTTTGGAGGAGGTACCTGGTTTTATTGACAGCTCGACTGGTGAAACACTGAAAGGAGAAGAAGCCAGAAGGACGCTTCTCCCAGTTCTTGGGGCTCAAAAATTTGGTCAACGAATGAATTAACCCATGCCCAAAAAGAGTCATGTTGGACGATGGCTGTGAGATGGCAATCCTTTCTCTCGACTGAGAAATTAATTTAAAGTTGACCAAATTTCACGCACTGGGAATGGTTGATGAAGAACAGAGAATTTTTTTTTAAAATAAGCATCGTTCCTGTCCGTTATAGTTTTAAAATGATGAGCAGAACAAACTGAGAGAGGCAAAAATCCTCTTGTGTTTTACGAGCTGAGGAATTGATTAAAGCATTGCATTTTCAGTTTCGCAGTTTAAATCAAATTAAACTGTAAGCAGTTTTTATTTTATTTTGAAACAGTGAATAATTATATAACTGATTACCTTTATGTGTAATCAACCATAGATGGTTTCTTGGAAATAGACAAACATGGATATAGCAAGGAAAATATAATTGTCTGACATGTACCATAATTAAAGTCTCCAAATTGCGTAAATTTTAAAAATAAATGATATTTTCCACTGTTCAGGTACACTTGAGGGAGAATTTAGCATGGCCAATGCACCTAACCAGCGCGCCTTCCAGACTGTGGGAGGAAACCCACGCAGACACGGGGAGAACGTGCAGACTCGACACAGACAGCGACCCAAGCTGGGAATCGAACCCTGGTCCCTGGCACTGTGAGGCAGCAGTGCTAACAACCATGCCACCATGCTGAACACTCTTTGCCCTCTTCGAACTCTCTTCAAAACTTCCACATCCTTCTGGGAGTATGGCAGCCAGAAGCTTTTGTTCAAGTCATGTATCAACCGCATTCAAATTATTGCCACCCAATTTCTACCCTGCATAGAATACCAAGACTGCTTAATAAGGCATATGGCATGTTTGCCTTCGTTGCCCAGGGCATTGAGTATAAGGTTTGGAAAATCATGTTGCATCTATATAAAACCTTGGTTAGGCCACATTTGGAGTATTGCATGCAGTTCTGGCTGCCCCACTCCCAGAAGGATGTGGAAGTTTTGAAGAGAGTTCGAAGACTGCAAAGAGTGTTCAGCATGGTGGCACGGTTGTTAGCACTGCTGCCTCACAGTGCCAGGGGAGCCAGGTTCGATTCCCGGCTTGGGTCACTGTTTGTGTGGAGTCTGCACATTCCCCCCGTGTCTGCGTGGGTTTCCTCCCACAGTCTGGAAGGTGTGCTGGTTAGGTGCATTGGCCATGCCAAAGTCTCCCTCAAGTGTACCCGAATAGGTGCTGGAATGTGGCGAATAGGGGATTTTCACAGTAACTTCATTGCAGTGTGAATATAAGCCTACTTGTGACACTAATGAATAAACTTAAACTTAAAGAAGGTTGACCAGGATGTTGCCTGGTCTTGAGGGTGTTGGCTATGAGGAGAGGTTGAATAAACTAGCATTGTTTTCACTGGAAAGACGCAGGCTGAAGGGAGACCTGACAGAGGTCTACAAAATTATGAGAGGCATTGACAGGGTGGATAGTCAGAGGCTTTTACCCAGGGTGGAATTGCCAATTACAAGGGGGCACAGGTTCAAGGTGAGAGGGGAAAGGTTTAAGGGGCATGCGCGGGGAGGTTTTTCACACAGAGAGTGGAGGCAGCAGTGCTAACCACTGTGTCACCAAAAAACATTACAGTGTTATTGTTCCACACTGCACCCTAATTGAACTCCAGGTTGTCTGAAGCTCAGTGTCTACCTCCCAATTCCCCTGTCAGTCGTGTAATTGCCGAACGCGATTGCTTTTCGGTGCTGCAATGTATTTTTGAAAAACACCAAAAGATTTTTGTTTCTCTAATGTCCAGTTATTGGCTTCTTCCTGTCAGACTAAAAACAGAATTAAAAAGCAGTGCACACGGAAGATGACTCAGTTTGTTTTGCTGTCCAGAATAGAAAGGTATAAGTGGGAGAGTCCAAGCTATTTAATTACAAACATCACTTGCGGTTTATTTGTATGTCTGTTTAATTAGCAGCTTTTTTTTTGTGTTTATGAGCAAAGCCTTTAATCTGCTGAGGAATATTTCTCAGCCTGAATAAGGGGAGACAATGGCCTAGTGGTATTATCACTGGATTATTAATCGAGAAATCAGATAATGTTCCAGCTCGATTCCCGCCACGGCAGATGGCGGAATTGGAATTTAATAAAAATAAATCTGGAATTAAGAATCCACTGCTGACCCTGAAACCATCGTCGATTGTCAGAAAAGCCCAACTGGTTTACGAATGTTCTTTAGGGAAGGAAATCTGCCATCCTTACCTGGATGTGACGCAGTCTGGATGTGACCCAGCCTACATGTGACTCCCGAGCCACTGCAATGTGGTTGACTCTCAACTGCCCTCGGCAACTGGGGATAAGTAATAAATTCTAGCCAGCCAGCAACACCCAATTCTCACAAATGAATCTAAAAAAAGAACTGTTCATCGGAAACCATCAACGCCAAATAGTCCAAGAAGTCTCTGGCCTGTCAGCTTAGTTGGTAAACTGAATACTCAGTTCATTTAAAAAGGAGTTTTGTTATTTTCCATTTTCTGAAAAGGGGTAGTTACGTCTGTAACTACTGTAAATATGAAGTGCATTATTGCTCCTGCTCACTTAACTAATTCTTTGTTTGTCTGCTTGGCAAGTACCTCCAAAACCGCAACCTATTTATTCTGCCATTTCTCAACGTAGCATATGATGGGCCAAATGGCCTCCTTCTGTGCTGTAACTTTTCTATAGTTCTATGATGTAATCAATGAGTCTAAATTTAGTGACAGGACTTTACAGTTTGTTCGCTAGGCGCACTAAATTTGACAAAGGGTCGTCTGGACTCGAAACATCAGCTCCTTTCTCTCCTTACAGATGCTGCCAGACCTGCTGAGATTTTCCAGCATTCTCTCTTTTGGGATCAAAAAAAATGCCTGGATTGCAAACACTCTTCCACCTTCTTCCCTGCTGCCATCAGACTTTTAAATGGACTTGCCGTATATTAAGTTGATCTTTCTCTCCACCCTAGCTATGATTGTAACACTGTATTCTGCATCCTCTCCTTTCCTTCTCCCCTATGTACTTTATGAAGGTTACATTTTGTCTGCATAGCACGTAAGAAAGAATACTTTTCACTGTATCCCAATACGCGTGACAATAATAAATCAAATCAAATCAGCTTGCCGCCAACTCAGCTGCATTTTCTGAAACAGGATCCCAAAACCCTGCAGCATTGCCTCTTCACCGCCCCAACTTCGAAAGCCTCCACAAGACAAATTACTGCTTCAATCAGACATTTCGGCTGCCCACAGTATTTTCTTTCCTGTTTTGCACATGTTCTTATCTCTGGGTAATTATTACATTAATAAACCTGTGTGTAAATACACTTTGTGGCTGGAAACCCTGCTTTTATGAAGCAAGTTCCTGGAATACGTAAACAATTAAGTCAGTTCTCTGCGTCATTAGGAGCCTTATTTATACTATGTGAGGCAGATCACGAAACCAAATCAGTACTAACACCTCGTACTTGCATTTAAACATACAAAGTAATAGAGGAACCTAATAAAAACTACAAAGGGTCATAAAAGAAGCCCAGTCCATCACGCAAACCAGCCTCCCATCCATTGACACTGTCTATACTTCCTGCTGCCTCGGAAAAGCAGCCAGCAAAATCACTGATCCCAGGCACTCCAGACATTCTCTCTTCCACCTTCTTCCGTTGGGAAAAAGATACAAAAGTCTGAGGTCACGTACCAATTGACTCAAGAAAAGCTTCTTCCCTGCTATCATCAGACTTTTGAATGGACCTACTTTATATTAAGTTGATCTTTCTCTACACCCTAGTTATGACTGTAACACTACATTCTGCACCCGCTCCTTGCCTTCTCTATGAATGGTATGCTTTGTCTGTATAGTGCGCAAGAAACGATACTTTTCATTGTATACTAATACATGTGACGATAATAAATCAAATCAAATCACATCAAATACCCTGGATAACACCTGCACTGCAGTATCAGCCTCGATCTTTGTGTTCAATTCCTGAGAACTTGGAGCTCACCCTCGTGACTCAGACCCATGTGTACCACCAATGGTATTCGAGGCAAGGTACTAACATGGATTGACGATTGGCTGTCAGACAGAAGGCAGAGAGTTGGGATAAAAGGTTCTTTCTCAGAATGGCAACCGGTGACAAGTGGTGTCCCGCAGGGTTCAGTGTTGGGGCCACAGCTGTTCTCTTTATATATTAACGATCTAGATGACGGGACTGGGAGCATTCTGGCCAAGTTTGCCGATGATACAAAGATAGGTGGAGGGGCAGGTAGTATTGAGGAGGTGGGGAGGCTGCAGAAAGATTTAGACAGTTTAGGAGAGTGGTCCAAGAAGTGGCTGATGAAATTCAACGTGGGCAAGTGCGAGGTCGTACACTTTGGAAAAAAAAAAGAATAGAGGCATGGACTATTTTCTAAACGGTGACAAAATTCATAATGCTAAAGTGCAAAGGGACTTGGGAGTCCTAGTCCAGGATTCTCTAAAGGTAAACTTGCAGGTTGAGTCCGTAATTAGGAAAGCAAATGTAATGTTGTCATTTATCTCAAGAGGCTTGGAATACAAAAGCAGGGATGTACTTCTGAGGCTTTATAAAGCACTGGTTAGGCCCCATTTGGAGTACTGTGAGCAATTTTGGGCCCCACACCTCAGGAAGGACATACTGGCACTGGAGCGGGTCCAGCGGAGATTCACACGGATGATCCCAGGAATGGTAGGCCTGACATACGATGAACGTCTGAGGATCGTGGGATTATATTCATTGGAGTTTAGGAGGTTGAGGGGAGATCTGATAGAAACTTACAAGATAATGAACGGCTTAGATAGGATGGACGTAGGGAAGTTGTTTCCATTAACAGGGGAGACTAGGACGCGGGGGCACAGCCTTAGAATAAAAGGGAGTCACTTTAGAACAGAGATGAGGAGAAATTTCTTCAGCCAGAGAGTGGTGGGTCTGTGGAATTCATTGCCACAGAGGGCTGTGGAGGCCGAGACGTTGAGCGTCTTCAAGACAGAAATTGATAAATTCTTGATTTCTCGAGGAATTAAGGGCTATGGGGAGAGAGCGGGTAAATGGAGTTGAAATCAACCATGATTGAATGGTGGAGTGGACTCGATGGGCCGAATGGCCTTACTTCCGCTCCTATGTCTTATGGTCTTATGGTCTTAATTGAGTCACAGCTGACACCTTAATAACATAAGAACAAGATAATGTATCCCCTATTTCTCCAGGTCTTTAGGGCTGACAGTTGTGATGTTTGGTTTGCCTCGGTTGAGTGCACAATTCTTGCTTCCTCCAGCATTAGAAGCAACACTAATTTTAGTCCTTTGTGAAATTGTATAACTTAAATATAATATTTCAATCTAAATCATATTTGAATCCTTTCACAGAAAAGTGAAAAATTCTCAAATGCGACTCACTGGACTGTTCTTTTCCTCATTTATAATTATATCTGTAATGACCTCGACGAAGCCCCTGAGGTGGCCCTCTTGGAGTATGAGCTCCCTGATTGATGGAAGGATTGCCTGCCCAATCAGGGAGTCTCACCTGTGCATATATATTGAGGAGTGTCATGGCTACTAACACTCCGGATTCTGACTGCATGCCTGAAGAACTCTTAGGAGTGGAATTGAGTTTGTAAATAAAGAGAATCTGGTGAAGGGACCCCAGTCCCTGAGGAGTTATTTCAAGATCACAAATTAATCAACAGTAACATTTTAATTTTATTTTAAAGTAGCCTGATCATCCAACATTTTACAGTCAAGCTGACCTGAGTGAATTGGTGAGCTACCTGTGACAATTTGACTCGACTATCGTTCTATTGAGAATATTGTGATATTGTCAAGTAAGCCAGACTCAGTGCTATATATTAGAAACAGAATAGAATAGAATAGAATCCCAACAGTGCAGAAGGAGGCCATTCAGCCCATCGAGCCTGCACCGACCACAATCCCACCCAGATCCTATCCCCTTAACCTCCCCATATTTACCCTGCTAGTCTCCCTGACACAAAAGGGCAATTTACCATGGCCAATCAACCTTATTGTATACCCAAGTAGTATATTGTTTGGCATAAAGCCCACTTGCTTAATCAGATACTTAAGAACAAACTGGCTAAAATATTGAAGGATATAAATAAGTAAATGCTGATGTTGAAACTGAAAAGCAAAGAGTATAAAACAAATAGAATGACTGATGATTTCATTGACCACTCACACAGGGGATTCAGAAATGCCAGGGCAGTCATCGGTTATTTTAAGTGTGAATAATAAATAAATCTCTATTCCATATCTTACTTGGCCCTGACATTATTGGTATGTGCTTCAAAGCCAGAAATGTCTCGTTCAAACACTTCATTCCCTAAGGTGTCAATATTTTCCATTGCAATCTACTGCTTGTCTAGTGAAATGAAAGATGTGGCATTTATTGTAAGGAAGTCACTGAGCTATTCCTCACACAGAGGGAAGATCTGAATGCTTGAAATAAATTATTCATGGCAGATATTTAATTACATTTTATTCAGCTGCGGCTCAGAGCACTCTTGCCTCTGAGTCAGAAGGTTCTGGATCCAATTCTGAGTCTGGAGAATATCATCTGAGCTGACAGTGCGGAATGAGGGAGTGTTGGACTATTGGAGGTTGGACTTTTGAATGCGACATTACGCACAGGCCCTGTCCAGCCTCTCAGGCAGATAAAAGAGGACAATCTCCAAAGAGGAGCAAGGGAATTCTCCTCAGTCATCCATCAAGCAACGTTGCTAAATGGGGTATCTGGTCATTAGCTTGTTGTCATCTGTGGGATCCTGCTGTGCGTAAATTGATTTGACTTGATTTACTGTCACATGGCTTGGGATACAGTGAGACGTATTCGGCCCGATTCTCCCATTGCGACCCGCAACTTTTCTGGCTGGTTGGGTTGGGAGATGCACATGTCGGCCATTTCACGGGTTCCCCACGAGTTCCCCGCATCTCCCAAACGGAAGAAAATGGTGTCACTGAGAACATGCAGAAGTCTGGCGGGAAGTGAGGTAAGTAATTTGAATATGTTTTAAATGTAATTTAAATGCCATTTCAATATGATTATCCGTTCTGTGCCGGCCCCGATAGCATCTCCCACCCCGCCAAGAGTACTTCATTCCGGCGGGGTTTAGAGTAACTCCCCACATTTGGGGAACTAGCGGGAGACCCCGCTGGAGTGAAGGGGGGGCAATCGGGGCCCCGCCAGGGGGTTGGGTGGCTGGGGGGTGGTGCCCCCTCGGCATGGGCACCCTGGCAGTGCCAGCCTGTGCCTTCTGGCACTGCCCAAGGGGCAAAGTGCCCATGCCCAGGGGGCACCTTAGCACTGTCCACAGGGCATCGGGCAGTGCCAAGGGGGCAGGGCCTACTGTGGGCGGGGCCTATGGGTGATCGGTGGGAATGGGGGGGGGGGGGGGTCCTGCTGCTACTCTGTATTGGGATCGGTCTGGACTGGAGGGAGGGAGGGCAGCGATCGGGGCGGGGGGGTGGGGGGGGTGGATGTGGTCTGCTGGGGGGGCCTGCCTCCTGGGGGGAGTCTGCTCCTGGAGAATGGGTCAGCGGGGGGGGGGGGGGGGGGGGAGGTCTGCCAGTGTGAGGGGGGTGTGGGGATCGCAACTGCTGGGGGGGGCATGTGCTGGACATCGGGCGCTCCGGGGCAGGGGGAGGTCAGGGCTGGCCCGGGAATTGTTGTGGGGGCCGCGATCGGGCCGTTGGGGTGGAGGGGGGGGGGGGGGGGGTGGGGGGGGGGCTGGAGGGGCAGCACTGTGGGGGATCCCGGGCTGGCCAGTGATCGAGCTGGCCAGCTAACAGGGAGTTTGACAGATCGGAGCCACTGCGCTTGCGCAAAGCTCCGGAGCTGTCAGAGTCCGGTGCGAATAGCCCCCGCCACCCGGGTTTTTAATGAGATTCACAATTGTGATCTCTGCAGTGCACAGAGTGTGGAGATTCAGGTCTGAAGCTGCACTGAAAAAACAGTGGTGATCTGGAACAGTTTTCCCACCAATTCAGCACTTTTGGGAGAATTGCCCCCATTGTTTCTTGCGCATTATACAGGCAAAACATGCCATTCATGAAATACAATGAAAATTAACCAGACTGATCCATAGAATAACCATAGAATCCCTATAGTGCAGAAAGAGGTCATTCGGCCCATTGAGTCTATACTGACCACAATCCCACCCAGGCCCCATTCCCGTAACTCCACACATTTACCCTGCTAATCCCCCTGACACAAGGGTCAATTTAGCATGGCCAATCCACCTAACCCACACATCTTTGGACTGTGAGAGGAAAACCGGCGCACTCAGAGGAAACCCACGCAGACATGGGGAGAAAGTGCAAACTCCACACAGACAGTGACCCAAGCCAGGAATTGAACCCAGGTTCCCTGGCGCTGTGACGCAGCAGTGCTAACCAGTGTGCCACCATGCCGCCCTTAAGTTGATTTGATTTGATTTATTATTGCCACATGTATTGGGATACAGTGAAAAGTATTGTTTCTTGTGCGCTGTACTGACAAACCATACTGTTCATTGAGTACACAGGGAAGAAGGAAAGGAGAGGGTGCAAAATATGCTGATACAGTCATAGCTAGGGTGTAGGGATGTGTAGGTCGTGTCAATGGGTGGAAGTTTGGTTTGTGTGATGGACTAAGCCACGTTCACGACACTTTGTTGAGGTTCTTGCGGTCTTGGTCAGAGCAGGAGCCACACCAATCTGTGATACATCCAGAAAGGGTACTTTCTATGGTGCATCTGTAAAAATTGATGAGAATCGTAGCAGATATGTCGAACTGGCTATCACATTTGCTTATCTTACAAGCATGACGGTAAAGAACTTCAGGCTGTCCTGGAATGGCGAAAGACCACAATAAATTCAAAGGTCGCTTATCCCTCAAGCATGGATATTGAGCATTCCGAAACAGGTTCCATTAATCATTTCATGACCTTCTACATGCATATTCTGTCAGGTGAACAAATATACTAAGTCATGCATTTTAATAATGCAATATATTCATTCAGACAACAGTGCAAGAAAATTAGACCAGTGAGTGCAAGGCTGAAAAGTTCAGCTTAGCATTTTTAATATAATATTCAAAGCTGTGGATTTACACAAGATCAGTCACTGCACCTCATAATCCATTGTATAAATAACGTTTGAGATGTTTTGATGTAAATGCATTGATTCTTTTCTTTTAGCGGCCCATTTCAGCAGTGCCAAAGGGTGGCGGTAGAGTCAGACTTACATTTGGGTCAGAGATCATTTGTTATGGGCCTGTGCACATGGGCGGAATTTTACAGCCCCTCCCACTGGCAGGATTTCCTCGACTCTCAAAGGACAATTGACTTTTGAAAGATCCGCCACTTCTTACAACCCCTCCCCTCACCCCCGACGTGACGGGGCTGTAAAGTTCTGCCACGTGTCTGTGTGACCACATTTCCACGAATAAATCGAGTATGTCCAGTGTCAGAAAATGCACAGAAGAATATTATTCCAGTAAAATATGCCCTAAGAACATAGGAAATAGGAGCAGGAATGTGCCATTCAGCCCCTCAAGCCTGCTCTGCCATTCAACTAGATCACGGCTGATTTTCTATCCCAATGCCATTTTCCTGCACTATCCCCGTATCCCTCGATATCTTTCATAGCTAGGAATCCGTCACAAATGTACCAATAATTGAGCCTTCACAGCCTTCTGTGGTAGAGAACTCAAAGGTTCACCATTCTCTGAGTGAAGAGGTTCCTCCTTATTTCAGTCCTAAATGACCTTCCAACTCGATTTTCAAGTTTGCTGATGACACTCCCATTGTGGGTCAGATCTCAAACAATCATGAGACAGAATACAGGAAAGAGATAGAGAATCCGGTGAGCTGGTGCAACGACAATAATCTCTCCCTCAATTTCAACAAAATGAAGGAACTAGTCGTTGACTTCAGGAAGCGTAGTGGAAGGCATACCCCCTGTCTACATCAATGGGAACAAAGAAGAAATGGTCGAGAGCTTCAAGGTTTTAGGTGTCCAGATCACCAACAACCTGTCCTGGTCCTCCTCCATGCCGACGCTATAGTTAAGAAAACCCATCAATGTCTCTACTTTCTCAGGAGACTAAGGAAATTTGACATGTCCGTTACAACTCTCACCAACTTCTACAGATGCACCATAGAATGCATTCTTTCCGGTTGTATCACAGCTTGGTATGGCTCCTGCTCTGTCCAAGACTGCAATAAACTACAACACATTTTGCAACCAAAATAGGGGAGAACTCTATGCCTGATTTACAATCTCAACTGTAGGAAATTACTTCTGACAAGGCACTGCTTCCTCAATTACTGCAAATAAGCGTCAGGTCAGAATGTGCTCTTAAATCCTGGCATGTCTCTAATGAAGTGACTTTTTGATTTAGAGACAAGAGTTACCAGCAACTGAGAGTCTGAGCAGTTTGGGTGCTCAGCTGTTACCTGGATGATCACACATACAGGTTCCACTTCTGCCTGTGACTCAGCCCTTTTTCCCTTGGTGTCGGCTAGTTTAGCAGCACCAAGTTGCTAAAATTAAACACAAGGACAGGTTTTACTTGTTGGGGGATGTTGAAATTGACTCACGATTCTCACAAACTCAACAGGAAGCAGCATTGCTAAACAAAAGCCAGAAATTCAAGTCAGACCATCTTTCCATCTAGTCAGGAGCTTGTAGAGTGGAAATAAAATGGGAGAAAGAATACAACTAACCATTGACTTGGAAGCATTTCTGTAATAAAGTACAGGTGCTGACTCTTCCTTCTTTTAGAAAGATGGGTATTTGTACGTGTGAGGTTTGCATCTCAGCTAACTGTTGAGACTTTCACAAATGGCAAGGAAATTCCATCTGATCAAGCAGAGTGGATGCTGGTCTGCAAGGACAGGCGAAACGGCATTTCACCCATTGCTAAATCCCAGAGGTTTAGCCAAGCTGACTCTAATGCCGTTGCTGATGGTCCATCATCCAACCGAGATGGTTCTAACAGCACCAATGTCACATTTCAGGTGGTTGACTGAAACGACCCCCCTGGGGTAAAATCTTATCGAAAAAGAAGAAAAGGCACGGTGGCACAGTGGTTAGCACTGCTGCCTCACAGCGCCAAGGACCCGGGTTCAATTCTCACCTCGGGTCACTGTCTATGTGGAGTTTGCACATTCTCCCCATGTCTGCAGGGGTTCCCTCCGGGTGCTCTGGATTCCCCTCAGAGTCCAAAGATGTGCAAGTGAGGTGGGTTGGCCATGCTAAATTGACCTTTAGTGTCAGGTGGACTAGCTAGGGTAAATGCATGGGGTTATAGGGATCGGACCTGGGTGGGATTGTTGTCGGTGCAGACTCGATGGGCTGAATGGCCTCCTTCTGCAATGTAGGATTCGAATGGCAGAGTTTTGGTTCCGATGAAGGAACAACCTGTTTCTCGCCAAAGAAAACGGTCGGTTTTCTCTCCAGATCTTTTTTGTCAGAGCGACACTCCCACAAAAATAACAGGTGGGCGTGGTTCACCCTGTGATGTAAAGAGGCGGGGCCTCAACACGCCATCAAAGCCTGGCTGCACTGAGTTTGGGGGGGGATCAAAGCAAAAAGTAACCACTCCCCCGCCACACCATAGCGGTCTCAGGGGCTACTCTCCCATTCCCATTCCCTATGATCAGAGGGGGCATTCACACCCCCCCGATCGGAGTTGGCATTTACCCCTCCCACCCCCACCCAATCAGAGCCAGCATTCATTGCCCACCCACTCCGGCAGTCAGTGCCAGCAGCCTCTGCCCTCCCCAAATGGCCATCATTGATATCCCATGCCAGCTCCTGCCCACCACCACATACATATGAACCACGTCCGTGCCGGGGTCAGTGACATGGGCATTGCCAGGGCACTGCCTAGCCATGTCCCCCCAGGGGCTATATTTACCCTTACACCCCCAGGGGGGCGGAATTCACGTCTGGGTGAACCTGTTTTAAACCCTGAGTTTGAAAATACGGCGGGGGCTCAATATCTGTTGGGATGGGGGGGTCTTTAATAATATGGTAATGTAGCATAATGTATGTAAATCAGGTTTAAGGCCATTGTGGTGAGAACCTGATGATGTCACCAGTGAGGACAGCGAAAATCAGAAGTCGTGATCTCGCCAACAAGATTTGTGACTTTCCGGTTTTTGCCGGATATTGAGCCCCCACCAGCATTCCCGCGGATGGCAAACACGGGCCTAAGATCCCACCCCTTGGTCTTTAGGAGAAGCGCTCTAAGGTAAACGTAAGACATAAGTCAAGCTTCCCCTTAAAATCTAAAACAATGATTTGAGATGAACCCTGTAAAACAATGGACGGGATCTTCCAGCCCTTCCTGCTGACGGGATTTTCCGGTCCTGCCAATGGTGACCCCTTGTGGCGGATTACCTGAGAGTGGAACAGGCGAGCCGTACAAAACGCCGCAGACACCGACGGGACTGGAAGAGCCCACCAGCGGCCAATGGCGAGCCACCTCCAACTCTGCTGGAAAACATGCCGTGAAGGCGCTGGAAAAACCCGCCCAATGTTTTGTTTAATTTGTTTTTGAGATGTGGGAAGACCTGACCAGATCATATTTATTTCTCACTCTTGCCCTGAGAAGTTAATTGAACCAGGACAGTCCTTTCGCTGTTGGTGTTTCCATAATGGAACAAGGCAAGGGCAATTATAAAACTGCTTCCTGTTCATCAGCTGAACTCCTGGACATGTTTACTGAAAACCTTTGTATTTCACGTGAAAAACTGACTGGTATCTGAATAACATCTGATCACATTTTTACTTTTTTATAGCGCAGTGGTTAGCACTGCTGCCTCACAGCGCCAGGGACCCGGGTTCGATTCCCGGCTTGGGTCACTGTCTGTATGGACTTTGCACATTTTCCCCGTGTCTGTGTGGATTTCCTCCGGGTGCTCCGGTTTCCTCCCACAGTCCAAAGATGTGCGGGTTAGGTGGATTGGCCATGCTAAATTCTTCCTCAGTGTACCCGAACAGGCGCCGTAGTGTGGCGACTGGGGGATTATCACAGTAACTTCATTGCAGTGTGAATGTAAGCCTACTTGTGACTAATAAATAAACTTTACCTTTATCTTTATAACTTCATCCAAAATAGTTCTCCCTGGCCTCCTGGCCAATGTTAATTACTCTTCCAACATCACTAAAAAACATCTGGCTATTATCACACAGCTGGTTGTGAAATTAGCTGCATCAGTTCAAACAGGACAACAGTGGCTTAATTTCAAACACACTTGATTGGCTGTAAATCATATTAAAACATCCTGAAATCTGGAAAGGTACATTATAAAGCTAGATAAATGTAACTCTTTCTTTCTGTGATAGTCTTTGTTTCAATGATGCAGGTTGAAGGGGGATATTAACTCCTCTGAGCCCTCCCACCCCCACGGCCCGATTGCTGACCCCGCCGGACGTGTCTGGGCCAGCCTCAACCCCGGCCCCCCACTCTCCCGACCCGTCTCGATCTCTCCCTCCCGCCGGCAGTCCTGATCTCCCGATTCTCCCCACCCCCACCGATTGCCCCCCCCCCCCCCCCCCCCCAACCATTAGGCCCCACTCTCACTCTGGCCCCACCCCCTTGGCACTGCCTGATGCCCAGCGGGCAGCCCCACTTTGCCCCTTGGGCAGTGCCAGGGGGCAAGGTTGACACTGTCAAACTGGAAATGCCCAGGGGGCACCGCCCGTTACCCCTGACTTCCTGGGGGGGGGGCCCAATGGCCCCTTTTCACTCCAGCGGGGTCGGGCCACCAGCTCCCCGCAAGTGGGGAACTATTGTAAACCCCGCTGGAGTGAAACACTCCTGGCGGGGAGGGAGACACTACTGGGTCCAGAGACTACTGTCCCAGGCCCGCTAATGACATGGACATCCTAATTTAAATAAATTATACAGCTCCGCCCTGATTTCTGGCACAGAGCTGATAGTGCTGGCAATCCGTTGGCCAGAGACGTGTGGGGGCCATGGCACCCAGGGGGAAGCCCGCTAAACAGCCTCCGCTTGCGTCTCCCAGCCCACTGCGCTAATAAAGCCAATATCTTTCCTTAAATAAGGTGATCAAAACTGCTCCCAGTACTCCAGATGTGGTCTCACCAGTAGCTTGTACAGTTGCAGCATGACTTCCCTACTCTTATCTGGCAACCCTCTTGAAACAAGGGCCAACATCCCATCAGCCTCCTGATTACCTGCTGCCCCTCTATGCTAACTTTCTGCGTTTTGTGCACAAGTCCCCCCAGGTCCCTTTGTGTTGCAGCTTTCTGCAGTTTTTGTCCACCACATTCAACATCCACTCCCTCCATCACTGATGCACAGTGGCAGCAGTGTGTACCATTTACAAGGTGTACTGGAGCAACTCCCCAAGGCTCCTTCAACAGCACCTTCCAAATCCACAACCTCTGTCGCCCAGGAGGACAAGTGCAGCTGGCGCATGTGAACACCACCTGGAAGTTCCCTTCCAAAGAACAAAGAACAAAGAACAATACAGCACAGGAACAGGCCCTTCGGCCCTCCAGGCCCGTGCCGCTCCCCGGTCCAAACTAGACCATTCTTTTGTATCCCTCCATTCCCACTCCGTTCATATGGCTATCTAGATAAGCCTTAAATGTTCCCAGTGTGTCCGCCTCCACCACCTTGCCTGGCAGCGCATTCCAGGCCCCCACCACCCTCTGTGTAAAATATGTCCTTCTGATATCTGTGTTAAACCTCCCCCCCTTCACCTTGAACCTATGACCCCTCGTGAACGTCACCACCGACCTGGGGAAAAGCTTCCCACCGTTCACCCTATCTATGCCTTTCATAATTTTATACACCTCTATTAAGTCTCCCCTCATCCTTCGTCTTTCCAGGGAGAACAACCCCAGTTTACCCAATCTCTCCTCATAACTAAGCCCCTCCATACCAGGCAACATCCTGGTAAACCTCCTCTGTACTCTCTCCAAAGCCTCCACGTCCTTCTGGTAGTGTGGCCACCCGAACTGGATGCAGTATTCCAAATGCGGCCGAACCAACGTTCTATACATCTGCAACATCAGACCCCAACTTTTATACTCTATGCCCCGTCCTATAAAGGCAAGCGTGCCATATGCCTTCTTCACCACCTTCTCCACCTGTGACGTCACCTTCAAGGATCTGTGGACTTGCACACCCAGGTCCCTCTGCGTATCTACACCCTTTATGGTTCTGCCATTTATCGTATAGCTCCTCCCTACATTATTTCTACAAAAATGCATCACTTCGCATTTATCAGGATTGAACTCCATCTGCCATCTCTTTGCCCAAATTTCCAGCCTATCTATATCCTTCTGTAGCGTCTGACAATGCTCCTCACTATCTGCAAGTCCTGCCAATTTTGTGTCGTCCGCAAACTTACTGATCACCCCAGTTACACCTTCTTCCAGATCGTTTATATAAATCACAAACAGCAGAGGGCTCAATACAGAGCCCTGCGGAACACCACTAGTCACAGGCCTCCAGCCGGAAAAAGACCCTTCCACTACCACCCTCTGTCTTCTGTGACTAAGCCAGTTCTCCACCCATCTAGCCACCTCCCCCTTTATCCCATGAGATCCAACCTTTTTCACCAGCCTACCATGAGGGACTTTGTCAAACGCTTTACTAAAGTCCATATAGACGACATCCACGGCCCTTCCCTCGTCAACCATTCTGGTCACTTCTTCAAAAAACTCCACCAGGTTAGTGAGGCATGACCTCCCTCTCACAAAACCATGCTGACTATCGTTAATGAGTTTATTCCTTTCTAAATGCGCATACATCCTATCTCTAAGAATCTTCTCCAACAACTTCCCCACCAAGGACGTCATGCTCACCGGCCTATAATTACCCGGGTTATCCTTCCTACCCTTCTTAAATAACGGGACCACATTAGCTATCCTCCAATCCTCTGAGACCTCACCTGCATCCAGTGACGAGACAAAGATTTGCTTCAGAGGCCCAGCGATTTCACCTCTCGTCTCCCTGAGCAGCCTTGGATAGATTCCATCAGGCCCTGGGGATTTGTCAGTCTTTATATTCTCTAACAAACCTAACACTTCCTCCTTTGTAATGGAGATTTTCTCCAACGGTTCAACACTCCCCTCCAAGACACTCCCAGTCAACTCATCCCTCTCCTTTGTGAATATCGACGCAAAGTATTCATTTAGGATCTCCCCTACTTCTTTGGGCTCCAAGCATAATTCCCCACTTTTGTCCCTGAGAGGTCCAATTTTTTCCCTGACAACCCTTTTGTTCCTAATGTATGAATAAAATGCCTTGGGATTCTCCTTAATCCTGTCTGCCAAGAACATTTCGTGACCCCTTTTTGCCCTTCTAATTCCCCGTTTGAGTTCTTTCCTACTTTCTTTGTACTCCTCCAGAGCTGCCTCCGTTTTTAGCTGCCTGGACCTAACATCCAAGTCACACACCATCCTGACTTGGAACTGTAGCACCATTCTTCGTTGTTGCTGGCTCAAAATTCTGTAACTTCCTTCCAAACAGGGCTGCAGGTGTACCTACACCACTTTGACTGCAGTGGTTCAAGAAGACACCGCCTTCTCAAGGGCAATTAGGAATGGGCAATAAATGCTGACCTAGCCAGTGACCATGATGTGGAGATGCCGGCGTTGGACTCGGGTGAACGCGGTAAGAGTTTTAACGACACCAGGTTAAAGTCCAACAGGTTTATTTGGTAGCAAATGCCATTAGCTTTCGGAGCGCTGCTCCTTCGTCAGATGGAGTGGAAAAATAGCCAGTGACCCCCAGATCCCATAAATAAATCAATCAAAATAAATTAACAATTGCTGTAATATTCTGTGTTGATTTGTGGTAAAATGCTTTACTCTGAAAAAATACCACATTACATTGTATTCAACACTGTTTGTGAAACTGGTTTGAACAGGAAGATAACATTTACAAAAGAAGAAGAATATCAGATGGAAGGGAAGGAAACATAGAAACATAGAAAATCGGAGCAGGAATAGGCCATTTGGGCGGCACGATGGCACAATGGTTAGCACTGCTGCTTCACAGCGCCAGGGACCTGGGTTCAATTCTCAGCTTGAGTCTCTGCTTGTGCGGAGTCTGCATGTTCTCCCCGTGTCTACGTGGATTTCCTCCGGGCACTCCAGTTTCCTCCCATAGTCCGAAAGATGTGCTGGTTAGATGCTTTGGCCATGCTAAATTCTTCCTCAGTGCACCCGAACAGGCGCTGAGGAATGTGGCGACGAGGGGATTTTCACAGTAACTTCATTGCAGTGTTAATGTAAGCCTACTTGTGACATTAATAAATAAACTTTAAACTTTAATTTGGCCCTTTGAGCCTGCTTCATCATTCGTTATGATCATGGCTGATCATCCAACTCAATAGCCTAATCCCATCTTCCTCCCATATCCTTGCATCCCCTTTGCCCCAAGAGCTAAATCTAACTCCTCCTTGAAAACATACAATGTGTTGACCTCAATTTCGTTCTGTGGTAGTGAATTCCACAGGCTCACTACTCTCTTTCAATGTGAGGAGCATAACAGGTAAAACAGATGAACTTAGAGCTTGGATCAGTACTTGGAACTATGATGTTGTTGCTATTACAGAGACTTGGTTGAAAGATGGACAGGATTGGCAGCTAAACATTCCAGGATTTAGATGCTTCAGGCTGGATAGAAGGGATGTAAAAGGGATGGGGGAGTTGCATTACTGGTTGAGGAGAATATCACAGCTATACTGAGGGAGGACATCTCGGAGGGTTCAGACAGCGAGGCAATATGGGTAGAGCTCAGGAACAGGAAGGGTGCAGTCACAATGTTAGGGATTTATTACAGGCCTCCCAAAAGCCAGCGGGAGATAGAGAAGCAGATATGCAGACAGATTTTAGAAAGATGCAAAAACAACAGGGTTGTTGTGGTGGGTGATTTTAACTTTCCCTATATTGACTGGGACTCACTTACTGCTTGGATGGGGCAGAATTTGTACGGAGCGTCCAGGAGGGTTTGTTGAAACAGAATGCAAATAGCCCAACTTGGGAAGGAACCATATTAGACCTATTAGGGAATGAGCCCAGCCAGGTGATCGAATTTTCAGTAGGCGAGCATTTCGGGAACAGTGATCATAATTCCGTAAGTTTTAAGGTGCTTGTGAATAAGGACAAGAGTGGTCCTCGGGCAAAGGTGTGAAATTGGGGGAAGACTAACTACCACAACATTAGGCAGGATCTGGAGAGTGTAGACTGGGGGAGGCTGTTTGAGGGTAAATCAACATCTGACATGTGGGAGTCCTTCAAATGTCAGTTGATTGGAATTCAGGACCGGCATATATCTGTGAGGATGAAGGATAAGTGTGGGAAGTATCGGGAACCCTGGATAACGAGGGTTATTTGGAGCCTTGTCAAAAAGGAAAAGGAAGCATTTATAAGGTCTAAAGGGCTTAGAACAGATGAAGCCCTTGAAGAATATAAAGAATGTAGGAAGGAACTTAAGGAAGGAGTTAGGAGGGCTAAAAGGGGTCATGAAAAGTCCTTCGCAAACAAGATTAAGGAAAATCCTAAGGCATTTTGTACATATGTAAAGAGCAAGAGGGTAGCCAAGGAAAGGGTTGGTTCACTCAAGGATAGTGGAGGGAATCTATGCATGGAAACAGAGGAAATGGGCGAGATTCTAAATGAATACTTTGCCTCAGTATTCACCAAAGAGAGGGACTTGATGGATGAGGAACCTAGGGTAAGGTGTGTAGATATTCTGGGTCATGTCGATATCATGGACAGATAGTCAGATGCTTTTTCCTAGGGTAGAAAAGTCAAGTACTCGGGGACATAGGTTTAAGCTGTGTATTAGGAGGTACTAGGTGTCTCAGAATGCATTAAAGTAGATAAGTCCCCAGGGCCTGATGGGATCTACCCTAGAATACTGAGGGAGGCAAGGACAAAAATTGCTGGGGCCTTGACAGAAATCTTTGTATCCTCATTGGTTGCAGGTGAAATTCCAGAGGACTGGAGGATGTTGTTCCATTGTTTAAGAAGGGCAGCAGGGATAATCCAGGAAATTACAGGCTGGTGAGCCTTACGTCAGTGGTAGGGAAATTATTGGAAAAGATTCTTAGAGGCAGGATTTATTCACATTTGAAAACAAATGGACTTATTAATGATAGACAGCATGGTTTTGTGAAGGGGAGGGCGTGCCTCACTAACTTGATCGAGTTTTTCGAGGAAGTGACGAAGATGATAGATGAGGGAAAGGCAGTGGATATTGCATAAATGGACTTCAGTAAAGCCTTTGACAAGGTACCTCATGGTAGACTGGTATGAAAGGTGAAGTCACACGGACTCAGAGGAGAGCTGGCAAGATGGATACAGAACTGGCTTGGCCATAGAAGACAGAGGATAGCAGTAGAGAGGTGCATTTCTGAATGGAAGGCTCTGACTAGCGGTGTGAAACAGGAATCAATTCTGGGAACTTTGTTGTTCGTAGTATATATAAATGATTTGGAGGAAAGTGTAGCTAGTCTGATTAGTACGTTTGCAAACAACACAAAAATTGGTGGAGTTGCGGATAGTGAAGAGGATTGTCAGAGGATACAACAAGATAAAGACCAATTGGAGACTTGGGCAAAGAAATGGCAGTTTAATCCGGACAAGCGTGAGATAATGCATTTTGGAAGGTCCAATGCATGTAGGAATTATACAGTAAATGGTAGAACCCTTAGGAGTATTGACAGGCAGAGATCTTGGGCTTATATGTCCACCGATCACTGAAAGTGGCAACGCAGTTGGATAAGGTTGTCAAGAAAGCATATGGCATGCTTACCTTCATCGATTGAGACATTGAGTATAAAAATTGGCAGGTCATGCTGCAGCTGTACCTTAGTTAGGTCTCATTTAGAATATTGTGTACAATTCTGGTCGCCACACTACCAGAAGGATGTGGATGCTTTTGGAAAGGGTACAGAAGAGGTTTACCAGGATGTTGCCTGGTCTGGAGGGTATTAGCTATGAGGAGAAGTTGAGGGGTGACCTGATAGAGGTCTACAAGATTATAAGTGGCATAGACAGAGTGGATAGTCAGATGCTTTTTCCTAGGGTAGAAAAGTCAAGTACTAGGGGACATAGGTTTAAAGTGCGTGAGGAAAAGTTTAGAGGAGATGTGTGAGGCAAGTTTTTTACACAGAGGGTGGTGAATGTGTGGAACGCGCTGCCCGGGGAGGTGGTGGGAGAAGGTACGATAGCGGCATTTAAGGGGCGACTAGATATACATGAATAGGATGGGAATGGAAGGATACGGACTCCATAAGTACATACGGTTTTAGTTTAGGCAGTTATCATGATCGGCTCAGGCTTGGAGGGCCGAAGGTCCTGTTCCTGTGCTGTACTTTTTTTCTTTGTTCTTCGTTCGCTGGGTGAAGGAATTTCCCCTCACCTCAGTCCTAAAAGGTTTACCCTGTATCTATTGACTCTGACCCCTGGACACCCCCATCATCAGGAAAATCCTTGCTGCATCTACTCTGTCTAGCCCTGTTAGAATTTTATAGATTTCCTGCAGTGCAGCTATGTTCAAACTTATCTGGACTTATATATTTTACATATGTTAGAAGGAGAGAGCTCCAGTTGCCATGGCAAATCTTTGAGATGTGCCTTCCTTCAATTGTTCTGACCAGAGACTGATCACTCAGATAGATTAGCTTTAATCTATTCTTAACTGAAGTTATGTTTAAGAATTGATTAATCAATCTTAGACACACTGGAAGCTCTTTATTGTAACATTAACTCCAAAGTTTCCTTCTCTTTGTCCTTTGTTAATTAATGAAAGAGAAAACCTTTTACGAGCTTTGATATGATAGATATGGCTTGCCATGTTACTCCAGTATTGGAATGACACACAGAAAAAAAGTTAAACATTGGATAACAGCATAATTGCATGTAGTGATTGTCCTCAGAATATCTGCACAGATCAAAGAGGGGAAAAAGATCTATCCAAATTTTCATAGTGCCTGATTGTGAGACGCATGTGGGAAGTTTGGGTTAGAAAGGTCTGTGATATATTCCCTGGATCAACAGGCTGCCAAATATACTCCCAGGGTTCTCAAATGAAGGTCAGTCACTTGGACAAAGTGCTTAAGGTTTTCAAATCAAAGATAAGTTTTAGTCAATGCATTAAGGGAGGAGATAAAATGAAAAAAAAGTAAATTAAATTTTCCTCAATGACTGATTGTTCATAATACACAAGAGAATTTGATGGAAGTGTCACTATCTATATATAGGAAAAATTTAATTCATTGAATGGTTCCTTTACATACTGATACAGACTCCTGAAACTTAAAATCACTTAGATTATAATTCCAAGGCTGTTGCTGCTAACATGGGAGCAATTAACTTTTAAAAAGTCATTCAAACTTCTAGTTATAAATTAAAAGAATTATACCAAATGGTTTCCCATTTCAAACAAAAACTTTTACTGTACAAGAGTTCACCAAAGCAAGTACCACTAACTGAACATTTTATATTTTGTAAATTCAGATTTTAAGCAAATCTCAATTGACCACATCCCCTCTTATTCTTATTTACACCTAAGAGTTTCCCTATAAGTTACAAGATCTTGAAGGTTCCTTCATTTCTCTTGGGTCCAATCCAAGGTGTGCCACAGTTCTCAGGAATTCACTTTGATTCTCCTCAGTGCTCCTGTTATTCTCTGAGGCATGCGATTTCTTTGGATCTTTCCACTATCTAGCTTGGTGACCCTCCAATTCTATTTAAGCATTTCATTATTATAGACACTGCAGCTGAAGAATGTGTCTCATCACATTCTTGCTCGATGATTCCAAAAGCAAAAAAACCCCTTGTTTCCATAGCCTTTTATCTCTGATCCACAGCTTTTTCTCAGTCCTCAAGACATAAATGTATCAAGGAGCTGGCACATGGTCTTTACAGTAAGGCTCATCCTTATGTGAGGTTCACACTGGATGAAACTATACAGGCTGCTAGATTCCCAGTCTTTGTGGCTCTCTGTCTTGCCGAGAGTGCAGATTGCAATAAATGCTAGCCGAGCCAACAACATGAATGAATTTTTTAAAATGTGGCTTTGAGAGCTCCATGACAACAGCTCCTGATGTTCACTCCATAAATGCACATCAGTGCCAGGTACCATGGTAATCCCCATGATTTCTAATTCTTGAGTCAACCTCAGGTAGCTCAGATATTGAGAGACTGTAGCGCTTACAGGGCGGGCTGCTGGGACATATGGGGTACCTGACACCCGTGTGTCACCCTCAAAGTGGAGAGATACAACGTGGCGCGTAACCCAACAAGATCCATCAAAGAGCAGACCACATGTGATCCAGGCCAGGGCTGTCTTCCGGAGAAGGGCAGCACATTGCACACTGTTGCCTCACAGCATAAGGGACCTGCGTTCAATTCCGGCCTCGGATAATTGTCTGTGTGTATCTTGCACGTACTCCCTGCGTGGGTTTCCTCCGGGTGCCCCGGTTTCCTTCCACAGTCCAAAGATGTGTGGATTAGGTGGATTGGCCATGCTAAAGTCCCCCTTAATTTCCCAAGATTAGGCCATGACAAATGTGCGTGGCTACAGGGTGGGGGAAAGGACCTGGGTAAGATGCTCTGGATCAGGGAGTCGATGCAGACTTGATGGGCCACATGGTCTCTTCTGCACTGTAGGGATTCTATGGGCGGGGTTTTCTCTTTTCCTGAAACCAGAAAAGGTCAACAGACCTTTTCATGGTCCGCCTCTCGCCCACTAAGATTCCCGTGGCGGGCAGAACGGGAAAATTCGCCTCTTTGATTCTATGAGATGGCTTGAGTGTGAGCACTTTATTCTGCATCCAACAATGCACAGTTTGACCTGTGACTGCTTGGCCTCATAGAAGATGTCTCAAATGGAAAGTACTCCATTCCCTGGTACCAACAAACCGCATAACTCCTGTGCCCAAAGGAGCAGAGGTTGGAAGGATACTTATCCACCATGTCCCCAAATCTTTTTTTTCACTCATGGGACATGGGCATCACTGGCTGGCCAGCATTTATTGCCTATCCTTAGTTGCCCTTGGTGGACAATTGAGAGTCAACCACATTGCTGTGGATCTGGAGTCACATGTTGGCCAGACCTGGTAAGGATGGCAGATTTCCTTCCCTAAAGGACATTAGTGAACCAGATGGGTTTTTCCGACAATTGGCAAATGGTTTCATGGTCATTGGTAGATTCTTAATCCCAGATTTTTTTTATTGAATTCAAATTCCACCATCTGCTGTGGCGGGATTCGAACCCAGGTCTCAAGAACATTAGTTGAGTTTCTGGATCAATAGTCTAGCAATAATAACACTGGGCCATCACCTCCCCTCATCTCTCTGCACTCCCCTTGAACATAGTTCAATGTGGAGAATGCTGAATTTATTCCTACATAGGGCAATATTTGATCGTGCAATTTCTAAATGTTTAAATGGTTCAAGTATAATTAATGAGAAACATCATTTTAAAAAGCACAGGTTTTCTTCAAATAAGCTCGACTGTCCCTGTCATGCTCCCAAAGTTCAAACAAGAATGCTTCTCCTGACTCCCTTCATGAAAGCAAAGAGGTAATTTATAATTTAAAAAGGAAAATATATTCTACTTCAGATACAGCCGAGCGCCTCACTCTATTCAGTTGCAAATGAGCAGGTTTTGAAATCTCTGGGGTTGCTATTTTTACCAATGTAAATAAGACTGACAAAGTGACAATAATCTAATTTAACATCAAACAGAATCCAGTTCAGGCAAATTAATGGGCTTTTGCTTCAAGCCGTCAAAGTCACTCACAATATATCATAATACAAATACCACCTCTCAATTCTTGCCTTTCAAAGCTTAATGAAACAAAAATGTAAATAATGTTTTTTTTTCTCATTTATGTTTTGTTCACGTTCTGGGTCTTGCCAATCATAAACCTCTTCCCTTTTCAGTTTTCTACTTTTAAATTCAGTCCTCATTTGATATCTGAGATTACAATGACAGTCACTGTGAGGGCTTGTTGATGATGCCAAATAAAATCAATGCAAGTTGAAACAAGACAAGCTATAATGGCAGTTGTCATGGCAGGAATGATCTCAACACATCGCTCTTACTTTAACTTTTTAAGTTTATTTATTACTGTCAGAAGTAAGCTTACATTCACACTGCAATGAAGTTACTAGCCTCAACTGCACTTTCCTTCCTTACCCCTGCATCCTTTGAGTCCTTTGATAATCTTCCAAACTCCAATGGATATTGACCCAACATTTGTCCAACATTTTCTCATAGGATAACTCTGTCATTCCAGGGATCAGTCAAGTGAACCCTCCCTGAACTGCTTCTAATGCAATAATGCCCTTTCTTAAACAAAGTTTTAAAGTTTATTCATTAGTGTCACAAGTAGGCTTACATTAACACTGCAATGAAGTTACTGTGAAAATCTCCTAGTTGCTACACTCTGGCGCCTGTTTGGGTACACTGAGGGAGAATTTAGCATGGCCATTGCACCTAACCAGCACCTCTTTCGGAGTGTGGGAGGAAACCAGAGCACCTGGAGGAAACCCACGCAGACATGAGGAGAACGTGCAGACTCCATACAGACAGTGACTGTAGGGAAAGTTTGGCCTGAAATATATGCTGAAATCTAGCTGCCATTCATGCTGACGGTGATGGGTGCATTCAACGGGAAACCCCATTGACAATGGTAGGACCATGAAATCCTGCCGCCATTAAACATGCCGCGGAGAGAGAGAAAAATCCTACCCATTGTTAACTCCATCTTGTAAAATGCACTAACGTTTTGCTAACAATAACTTCAATTTTTAGGGCAACTTCAATGGAACAAAACGTTCCAAGCGACATTTGAAACAGCTCCCTGGGAGACAGGAAATTGGTCGAGAATGTAGATTTTAAGGAATTGCCTCAATGCAAGAGCTGGAGAGGTAGGGTGACTTAGGAAAAGAATTATGGAGCTTTGGGCCTCCGTAGACGAAGGCAGGGCCACCAATAGCAGAGAAATTAAAATGGAATATGTGCTATAAAGACCAGAATTGGAGGCGTGTAGAGATCTCAGAATTTTCTGTGTAAAAATGTTCTTCCTAATGCTACACCTACTGACACTTATCTTGAATCTATGTCCCCTGGTTCTAGAATTCTCCACCAAGGGAAACAATTTTATCCTATCCACTCTATCTATTCCTCTCATAATTTTGTATACCTCTGTCAAGTCACCACTCAGCCTTCTTTGTTCCAAAGAAAATAACCTACCCAAAGTCTCCTCGTAGCTACACTTTTCTAGTCCTGGCAACCTTCTTGTAAATCTCCTCTGCATTCTCTTCAAGAGAAATTCGACAGTAACATGGTGAATTTAATATTTGACCAATTAATAAGGACATTAAGCTTTATTACAATCTAAAATATGCATTTTGTGCTCATCAAAGTATGGGTGTAATTTCATATCTATTTGAACACTTCCCCACTTCGGAAGGCCAGTGACCGTTATTTTGATTCTATCCAGAAATTTCTGGTGTAATGATTCTATGATTTTATTCTATGATAACCATTGTCTAAAAAGTGAGTAATTCACAAACTGCTGAACTATAGTTCATAACCAAAACAGGCCATCTATGAACAGCCTGAGAGACCAAGTTGACAGCTGCGCTGTAGCAACTCGGTAAGGCTCCATCGATTGCAATGCCAAACTCACAACGTCTTGAAAAACAATTTGCATGGGAGCACCCTCACTTTCAAGTACCTCTCCAAGTTATGCCCCATCCTGTCTTGGAGATATACCGCTGTTCTTCACTGTCACTGGATCAAAGTCCTGGAAAGATCTAGGGGTACATGTTCATAGCTCCTTGCAAGTGGAGTCACAGGTGGACAGAGTGGTGAAGAAGGCATTCAGCAAGCTTGGTTTCATCAGTCAGAACATTGAATACAGGAGTTGGAATGTCTTGTTGAAATTGTACAAGACATTGGCAAGGCCACACTTGGAATACTGTGTGCAATTCTGGTCATCCTATTATAGAAAGGATATTATTAAACTAGAAAGAGTGCAGAAAAGATTTACTAGGATGCTACCGGGACTTGATGGATTAAGTTATAAGGAGAGGCTGGATAGACTGGGACTTTTTTCTCTGGAGTGTAGGAGGCTTAGGGGTGATCTTATAGAGGTTTATAAAATAATGAGGGGCACAGATCAGCTAGATAGTCAATATCTTTCCCAAAGGTAGGGGAGTCTAAAACTAGAGGGCATAGGTTTAAGGTGAGAGGGGAGAGATACAAAAGTGACCTGAGGGGCAATTCTTTCACACAAAGGGTGGTGAGTGTCTGGAACAAGCTGCCAGAGGTAGTAGTAGAGGCGGGTGCAATTTTGTCTTTTAAAAAGCATTTAGAAAGTTATATGGGTATAGAGGGATATGGGCCAAATGCGGGCAATTGGGATTAGCTTACAGGTTTAAACAAAAAAAGGCAGCATGGACAAATTGGGCCGAAGGGTCTGTTTCCATGCTGTCAACCTCTATGACTCTATGACTCTATAACTCCCTCTCTAACAGCACTGTGGATGTGCCGTATGAACTGCAGCGGTTCGAGAAGATGGCTCATCGCTACTTTCTAGGGTAATTAGGGATGGGCAATAAATGCTGGCATTGCATGTTTCATGAACAAATAAAAAAAATGTTTGGGAAAAACTGTAACTGGGCATGTTATAAAACACCATCAACATTTCTCAGTTAATACACCGAAGAGACTGCTGTCTGCATTCATACTGTCTTCAACTTTGTAACTTACTTGCTTAGGACTATTTTTCTTGATATTTGTGTCTAATTGCACTAACAAGCCTAAAACCAGTGGTTTAAATATAAGAAAACATCCCATGGTCCTTCACAAAGGAAGATTGGAACTGATACCAATTTATTTTGGTGTTCCTCCGAGCCCCCAAGAGAGAACCACAAATTGGAGCTAAGCTCACCCCATCCATCTCTTCCTTCTCTTAGGAGCACATCCTTCCACTCCCAGGAGATATCTGAGGAGGGAGAAGATAACATCCAACTTTCTACAGATAGCATCTGCCAGCTTCTTCCTGATGCCCACACAATTGGTGCCCACAGCTCACTAGCTCTACGGTGATGTGGACCTGTGTTGAAGTTGGCATGGGACTGCCCGTTAGCACAGATGAACACCCTGTCGATTTGCCACCTTTTAAAGACACTGGCCACTGCGTGGGAAATGAAGTTGGATTGGTAGTCCAGATAATTGAAACAAAGGCCTTCTGCATCCCAATCTATCGAACAATCTCAGCACAGGGGCATTGAGCCCAATGATAGCACCCTGCCCCACCATCCAGTCTAAAATGTTTACTCCAAACCATTTCACTCACTATTCCCTGTTATTGTAGAAACCTGATATAAAAGAATCTCTGTAAATTAGCAATTCAGTCATGCTTCCTCACTCTGCTGCACATGTACCAACATAATTAAACATGGAAAGAACAAAGATTAATGGTGTAACTAATGCATGCTTTATAAGAGTCACAAATCAATTAAAAGGAGCTTATCTTTATAGGCAACAGATGGCTTATTCGCTTTTCTTTAATAAACTTTTTATATGTGAAACAAAATTCTTCCTGCTCGTTTTTTAAAAAACTTTGGTAGTGAAAATATTTGTGGACACTTGCCTTTTTTAACACCCAGACCGGAATATTACGGGCGTTCACACTGGTGGGATTTTCACATCCTGCTACAGTGAACGGAGATTTGGCCGGTCGCCAAGCTCTCCGACTTCGTTGCAGCAGGAGTGTGGCGTAAACGGCCGGTAAAGCACCTGTAGCCTGGGAGGGAATTTAATTAAAATGCTGGAAGAGTTATCTTTTCAAAATCAAATATATTTTGAGTTGGTTTGATTTATTATTGTCACGTGTATTGGTATACAGTGAAAAGTATTGTTTCTTGCGCGCTATACAGTCAAAGCATACCGTACATAGAGAAGGAAAGGAGAGGGTGCAGAATGTAATGTTATAGTCATAGCTAGGGTGTAGAGAAGGATCAACTTCTAAGGTATGTCCATTCAAAAGTCTGATGGCAGGAGGGAAGAAACTGTTCTTGAGTCGGTTGATACGTGAGCTCAGACTTTTGTATCTTTTTCCTGATGGAAGAAGGTGGAAGTGTGTATGTCCAGGGTGCGTGGGGTCGTTGACTATGCTGGCTGCTTTTCCAAGACAGCGGGAAGTGTAGACAGAGTCAATGGATGGGAGGCTGGTTTGCGTGATGGACTGGGCTATGTTCACGACCCTTTGTAGTTTTTTGCGGTCTTGATCAGAGCAGGAGCCATACCCAAGCTGTGATACAAATAGAAAGGATGCTTTCCATGGTGCATCTGTAAAAATTGGTGAAAGTCGTAGCGGACATGCCAAATTTCCTTAGGTACAGATTTGAACTTGCTGTCCAGGTACAGTAGAGTTGCCAACCCTTCAAGGTTGTCCAAGAGTCTCCAGGAATCAAAAGTCAATCTATTGGAGATTGTGACAAGGGAACCATAAAGAGAAATCTAAGACAGATTCAAAGCGACAGTGTCTTTTATTGATTCTCATTGGATAGATTTTATTTGCTAGTTATAAAAATATTAGTGATGGGGAAGAAAGTCTGTTTAACCTGGTGGGGCAGTTGAAAGTGGGGGCCAGGCCAACTAGTCTCCTATTGTGCTGCAACAAATCTACAATTCTATATCAGGGTCTCAGCACAAAATCTAAAATCATGCTTATTGTAATGACTCAGGAAGCCCCACTGGAAAGAAACATAATTTATTACAGAATGTAAAATAAAACCACTATTGTGGTGTACAAACATTAGTCCCTGCCTGAGACTACAGTTCATCAGGCCCAATCCTGGGCCTGCCTTATAAAAGGTTCATAGAATCATAGATTCCTACAATGCAGAAGGAGGTCATTTGGGCCATAGAGTCTGTACCGACTACAATCCCATCCAGGCCCTATCCTCATGTCCCCATGCACTTACCCTAGCTAGTCCCCCTGACACAAAGGGGCAATCTAGTATGGCCAATCTACCTAATCCACATATCTTTGGACTGTGGGAGGAAACCGGAGCACCCGGAGGAAACCCACACAGACACGGGGAGAATATAGAAACTCCACACAGACATTGACTCAAGCTGGGAATCGAACCTGGGTCCCTGATGCTGTGAGGCAGCAGTGCTAACCACTGTGCCACCATGCCGCTCAAGTAATGTGTTCCAGCTGGGCAGGATTTGTTACTAACGTCCTTTAAGGAAGCAAATCTGACGTCCTTACCCAGTCTGGTCTATATGTGACTACAGAACCACAGCAATGTGGTTGACTCTCAACCACCCTTCAAGGGAAACTGGGGATGGGCAATAAATGCTGGCCAGCCAGCGATGCCCATGTCCCATGAATGAATAAGAAAAAAGCCAATGCCTGTTACCGGGGGAACTCATACTCAACGAATCCCACAGGAAGATCAATTGGTGATTCCCCATGGACATTGCGGAGTGGGGGGGGGGGGGGGGTGGGGGGGCGGTTATCACACTGTGAGAATGTTTCTATCCATTTATATCCCACCTCACCCCACCTCCCCCCCCCTCCCCCCGGCCCCACCCACCCCCCCACGACTCCACACCTAGCCTAAATATAACCAACTCTAACCTATCTGCCTTTCAATAAATTTTTCATTCAAAACTGGACAACAAACTAACCTGTCAGGGTCGTTCTGCATATTTGTCCAATTAGATTGGTCAAGGTATTTGGTGGCACAGTGGCACAGTGGTTAGCACTGCTACCTCACTGAGCCAGGAATTTGGGTTCGATCCCTGGCTTGGGTCACAGTCTGTGCAGAGTCTGCACATTCTCCCTGGATCTGCGTGGGTTTCCTCTGAGTGCTCCGGTTTCCTCCCACGTGCTGGTGAGGTGCATTGGCCGTGCTAAATTCTCCCTCAGTGTACCCAAACGGGCGCTGGAGTGTGGCGACCAGGGGATTTTCACAGTAACTTCATTGCAGTGTTAGGTGAAAGCCTACGCAGGCACTAATAAATAAACTTGAAACTTTATTTGTTCGTGACTCATAAACACCTGAAACGCTGCTCAATTTGAGCTGAAGACCACATAGAAAACAGATTACTCTGACAATGATGAAGTATGAGAAATAAGGAAATTGTAAGTCAGTTGGGCATGAAATAAAAATAGAGGCTCCCAATACATGATAAAAATAGTCAGGCTAGCAAGATGCCGAACCACGCTGAAGGTGGGCCATCAGAAATGTAAATTCCTACAAAGCAGGCAGCTGGTCCTCTGCTCAAGCTCACTTGAGTTAATCTTGTACCATCTTCAACAGAAAAGCTGATAACAGCTCGCCATTTATCTGGCAAAGTCTTTCAAGAGAAATCCATCGAACAGAAAAACTAATTATGTGATAAATGGCTTTAAGCTTCTTTGATTCCCCTGAGGTTTTGTTTTTCAATGGTTACACGATCGTTTGCTATGAGTTCTACATTTTAAATGTCGGAGCCCACGTTTTTAATTTACAACCATCTTTGTATTTGCATCGTATTAATTTATACTTCATAAAATGATCTACAGTAAAATGTGAAATAACTTGTGGATAACACATGAGCTGGAGAATGTTACAAGTGACAAAGAACTTCAGGACTTAAAGAATGCCTGAGTGAGAAAATCTTGAGCTATCTAACTGCACTTTTTTTGATACAGTGATGGACATGTGAGGGAACCCAGGTGCATATATGGTGGCACAGTGGGTAGCATTGCTGCCTCATAGTAGCAAGAACCCGGGTTCGATTCTGACCTTGGGTGACTGTGTGGAGTTTGCACGTTGTCTGCATGGGTTTCCCCCAGGTGCTCCGATTTTCTCCCACAATTCAAAGATGTGCAGCTTAGGTGGATTGGCCATGCTAAATTGCATAACCTCCCTACTTTTGTATTCAATGCCCCTCGCAATAAATGATAACAAATTATGAGCTTTTCTAATTACTTCCTGTATCTGTATGATGTTGGAGGAAAATACTTCTATTTCTGACACTAACGTGGAATTGAGGGCAACAGTGTGGTCAAACTGGGCTCTGGAGAGATGGTTAGTCATCAAACAATGATGAAACAGAGTACAGGAAAGAGATAGAGAACCTGGTGAACTGGTGTGACAACAGTCATCTCTCCCTCAATCTCAACAAAACGAAGGAGATCATCATCAACTTAAGCAAGTGTAGTGGAGGACATGCCCTGTCTACATCAATGGGGACAAAGTCAAAATGGTTGAGAGCTTCAGGTTTTTCAATGTCCAGATCACCAACAACCTGTCCTGGTCCCTCCATGCGAATACTATAGTTAAGAAAGCCCATCAGTGCCTCTACTTTCTCAGAAGACTAAGGAAATTTGGCATGTCCACTACGGCTCTCACCAACGTTTACAGATGCACCATAGAAAGCATTCTTTCTGGTTGTATCACAGCTTGGTATGGCTCCTGCTCTGCCCAAGACCGCAAGAAACTACAAAGGTTCATGAATGAAGCCCAGTCCATCACTCAAACCAACCTCCCATTCATTGACTCTTTCTACACTTCCCACTGCCTCGGAAAAGCAGCCAGCATAATTAAGGACCCCACGCACCCCGGACATACTCTCTTCTACCTTCTTCCATCGGGAAAAAGATACAAAAGTCTGAGGTCACGACTAAAGAACAGCTTCTTTCCCACAGCCATCAGACTTTGGAATGGACTTACTTTATGTTAAGCTGATCTTTCTCTACACCCTAGCTATGACTGTAATGCTACATTCTGCACTCTCTCCTTTCCTTCTCCCCTATGTACTCTATGAATGGTATGTTTTGTCTGTATAGCATGCAAGAAACAATACATTTCACTGTGACAATAATAAATCAAATCAAATCAAATCAAATAAAACTGATGAGAGAAAAATCAAAAGGGCAAGTATAATGATCGCTTCACTGGTTGATTCCAAAGAAAAATCACATCAAGGCTAAGCTGTGGTGGTCATTGGTAAGTAACAATCTGTGACTGTTCCTCTGGTGCTTTGATTTATTTCTTTGCTTCATCTCTAATGCAGGTTACATCAAATTCCTAATGCTCCATATTAGTAAATTCTAAACAAAGTTCGAACACATTAAAAGATTTCTCCAACAGGAAAGCTTTAGGTAAAAGCCAGGCAGGAGTTTCTGCATGTTCTCCCGGTGTCTGCGTGGGTTTCCTCCGGGTGCTCCTGTTTCCTCCCTCAGTCCAAAAGACATGCTGGTTAGGCGCATTGACCATGCTAAATTGTCCCTCAGTATACCCGAACCGGCGCCGGAGTGTGGCGACGAGGGGATTTTCACAGTAACTTCAATGAAGTGTTAATGTAAGCCCACTTGTGACACTAATAAATAACCTTAATCTTAGCCTACACATCTTGGGATACCAAGGGACAATTTAGCATGGCCAATCCACCTAACCAGCACATCTTTGGCCTACAGGAGGAAACCGGAGCAAACCCATGCAGACACAGGGAGAACATGCAAACTCCACACAGACAGTCACCAAGTCCAGAAGTCCCTGGCACTGCGAGACAATAGTGCTAACCACTGTGCCATCATGCCACCCACTGTGCAGCAGTGACAGTCTACAGCAGTCTCCTTTGATTCAGTGCAGCTGCCCTTTAAGAGGAGCAGACTGCATTCAAGAGATGGAGGTGTGGTGAACCATCGTTGGTTCCCACTGTGGGATTGTTCTAATATTGTTGTTGGGCTAGGGTGTTCCCACTGTGGGATTGTTCTAATGTTGTTGTTGGGCTAGGGTGGGATTAATACACCTGTGGTTGTTACTGTTGTGGCACATCCCAGTCGGGCTCCGCCTCCTGGGAGAGGTATAAGACCCCCTGCTCGGGCGGGACCTCGTCAGTCTGGGATGGTGTACTTACGTTCTATTAGTTCCATTGTTGGACAATAAAAGCCTTCTGTTACCGAAGCTTCGTGCCTCGAGTTCAATTGACGCGCATCAATTTTATTGTCTAACACTAAGCTCTCGACGGAAAGGAGAGTATGGAGCAAATCCTAAAGCCAGAACGTCTGACGCTGGATCCACGTGCGGTGGGCGCTTCTAACACCTTCGACCACTGGCTGAAGTGTTTTGAGGACTACCTGGCAGCCTCCGCAGCGGTCACCACAGATGATGACAGACTCCGGGTCCTCCATGCGAGGGTAAGCGACACAGTCTACCTCGCGATCCGTGCGGCCACCACTTACCCGAGGGCCCTCGAGCTTTTAAAAAAGCGCTACATGCAACTTCCCAACGAGATCCACGCTCGTTACCTCCTCGCTACACGACGTCGGCAGTCGGGCGAAACCATGGAGGATTACGCCAATGAGCTCTTGCAGCTTGCCAGGGGCTGCGACTGCAAAGCTGTGTCGGCTGAGCAGTACATGTATGACCTCGCCCGAGATGCGTTTGTGGCAGGGGTAGGGTCTTCATACATCCGTCTCAAGCTGCTAGAAAAGGGGAATCTCAACCTGACCCAAGCTATGGAATTGGCTGAAATGCTTGAGGCGGCTTCGAAGAGCTTGGTCCTGTATCCGGAGGACCACGTGGAGACAACGTGGCAGGAGCAGTCGCAAATCCCTCCTCGCCCCACGGGCTCGAAGTGCAGTGTTATGGCGTGCTCCCATGTAGACCCGACAACGGCTGCAGCCCCATGCAGCCCACGGTGCTACTTCTGCAGAGGAGCCAAGCATCCACGACAAAAGTGTCCCGCTAAAGCGGTGGTCTGTAACCAATGTGGTAAAAAGGGGCACTATGCGAAGGTGTGCAGATCGAAGCCCAAGAACGGCAGTGCAGCCTGTGACCCTTCGGAACGGGGATCGTCACCATCGACGTCGAAGTACCCACGGGGTTCGTCCACGTGCGAGTCCAGGACGACGCCATTGTGGTCGACGGAGTCGGAGGAGGATGACCACCAGGAGTCGCTACGCTTGGCGCCCTCAACCATGTGCGATTCATGGGGGTGGCTATTTTAGTCGACGACGACCAGGAGCGACCAGCAGGGGTTCTCAGCGTCGACCTCAGCTGCCTGCAGTGACGTTCAAGGACCAACGGTGGCGTCGATCACCCTGAACCAGGCTAAGCACCACAGGCTTGACTGTTCAATGATGGATATAGAGGTAAATGGTCGTGCAATTTATTGTCTGTTTGACAGCGGGAGCACTGAGAGCTTTATTCACCCTGACACTGTAAAGAGATGTGGACTCCAGATTCAACCTGCCAAACAGACAATCTCTATGGCATCAAGGTCCCGGTCTGTCCCTGTGCTAGGACGTTGTGTGGTAACTTTGAAAGTGCAAGGCACAATTTACGAGCGATTCAGGCTCCTTGTGTTACCGCATCTTTGCGCACCAATTCTCCTCGGACTAAACTTTATGGTCCACATGAAGAGTGTGATCCTACAGTACGGTGGGCCCCTCCCTTCGCTGACAGTAGGGGAACAGCTGCAGTCTCCAAATTGTCCAAAGCGCCCCGCATGCAATCTTTCTACATTAAAGATCACCACACCCTCTTTATTCAAGAATCTGGTACCAGGCTGCAAGCCCATCGCTACTAAAAGTAGGCGTTACAGCACTGAAGATCGGATCTTCATCAGATCTGAGGTTCAGCGACTCCTCAAAGAAGGGATCATACAGCCCAGTGTTAGTCCGTGGAGAGCACAGGTTGTGGTGGTCAAGAGCGGGAACAAACCCCGGATGGTCATTGATTACAGTCAGACCATTAATCGATATACGCAGCTGGATGCGTATCCCCTCCCGCGCATATCTGATATGGTCAATCAGATTGCGCAGTACCGGGTGTTCTCCACCATAGACCTTAAGTCCGCCTACCACCAACTCCCCATTCGCCCAGAGGACCGACACTACACGGCCTTTGAGGCGGATGGTCGTCTGTATCAGTTTCTTAGGGTTCCATTTGGTGTCACCAATGGGGTCTCGGTCTTCCAGCGTGCTATGGACCGAATGGTGGACCAGAACAGGCTGCGGGCTACCTTCCCGTACCTGGATAATGTCACCATCTGCGGCCGTGATCAGCAGGACCATGACACAAATCTCCAGAACTTTTTTCGCACTGCATCTCGCCTGAATTTGACCTACAACAGGGAGAAGTGTGTATTCCGTACGCGCCGGTTAGCCATCCTGCATACGTGGTGGAAAACGGGGTCATTGGCCCTGATCCCGACCGTATGCGCCCCCTTGCTGAACTTCCCTTGCCCGCTAGCGCAAAAGCACTGAGGAGATGCCTAGGCTTCTTCTCCTATTATGCGCAGTGGGTCCCCAACTATGCGGACAAAGCCCGTCCGCTTATTAAGTCCACGACTTTTCCACTCACGCCAAGGCCCAATTGGCCTTCAAGGCATTGAAACATGACATCGCGAAAGCCACGATGCACGCGGTAGACGAATCCATCCCTTTTCAGGTGGAAAGCGATACATCTGATTTCGCCCTGGCCGCCACACTAAACCAGGCGGGCAGGCCCATCGCGTTTTTTTCCCGCACCCTCCAAGGCCCCGAAATTCGGCATTCAGCGGTGGAAAAGGAGGCCCAGGCCATTGTGGAGGCCGTCAGACACTGGCGCCATTACCTGGCGGGGAAGCGGTTCACCCTGATCACGGACCAGCGGTCCGTGGCGTTCATGTTCAACAACACACAGAGGGGCAAGATCAAGAATGATAAGATCTTGCGGTGGAGAATTGAACTCTCCACCTATAACTACGATATTATGTATCGTCCAGGGAAACTCAATGAGCCCTCGGATGCCCTCTCGCGCGGAACATGCGCTACTATGCAGGAGGATCGCTTGAACGCCCTCCATAATGACCTGTGCCATCCTGGGGTCACTCGGCTCTACCACTTTATCAAAGCCCGCATCCTGCCTTACTCGGTGGAGGATGTCAGGTCGGTGACAAGGAGCTGTCGGATTTGCGCGGAATGCAAACCGCACTTTTACCGACCTGACCGGGCACATTTGGTCAAGGCCACTCGCCCCTTCAGGAGGCTGAGTGTGGATTTTAAGGGCCCCCTTCCCTCAACAGATCGGAACGTGTACTTTCTGAACATAATAGACGAGTACTCCCGGTTCCCGTTTGTTGTCCCCTGCGCGGACACGTCGACTGCCATGGTGATCAAGGCATTCCGTGATCTTTTTACCCTGTTCGGGTACCCCAGCTATATCCATAGCGACAGGGGCTCGTCGTTCATGAGTAATGACTTGAGGCAATTCCTGCTCTCATACGGGATTGCCTCTAGTAGGACCACGAGTTACAACCCTAGGGGTAATGGACAGGTGGAAAGAGAGAATGCTACTGTCTGGAAGGCTGTCCTATTGGCGCTGAAGTCCAAAGGCCTTCCAGTCTCCCATTGGCAGGAGGTCCTCCCAAATGCGCTTCACTCCATTCTGCGGCAACATGTAAGGGCCCGCAAGTCCGACCCCTTGGTCGAACAGGTCCACCTCCTCCACGCCAATCCTCAGTATGCCTATGTGGCATATCCTGACGGGCGAGAGGACACAGTCTCAATCCGAGACCTGGCGCCCGCAGGGGACGTAGCAACTCCTGTCGCTCCCATACCCCCAGTGACGAATCCCTTATCCCTTATTTCTCCCCCGGACGTGGCGCGGACAGCACCGGGACCAGTGCTTAACAGTTATACTCCAATGCACAGCTTGCCTGAGCCCCGGAGATCGGCGCCATCGCAGAATGTACCGGGATCCCCTGCACTACCGCTTCATCAGGGTCAACCGGCCTGTGAGTCCGTGGGAGAACAGCCGGACGCTGTTTTGGGGAAAACGCCACCGCAAGCACCTACTCCGGTGTCACCGCCGGTATTGAGGAGGCCACAACGACGGTGCGGTCCTCCAGACCGTCTGAACTTATAATCTGTTGACATTTTAGTCTGTTTTCGTACCCCGCCGGCCTTTGTTCTCAAAGGAGGGGTGAATGTGGTGAACCATCGTTGGTTCCCACTGTGGGGTTGTTCTCATGTTGTTGTTGGGCTAGGGTGGGATTAATACACCTGTGGTTGTTACTGTTGTGGCACATCCCAGTCGGGCTCCGCCTCCTGGGAGAGGTATAAGACCCCCTGCTCGGGCGGGACCTCGTCAGTCTGGGATGGTGTACTTACGTTCTATTAGTTCCATTGTTAGACAATAAAAGCCTTCTGTTACCGAAGCTTCGTGCCTCGAGTTCAATTGACGCGCATCAGGAGGTTGACCAGAACATAGGCTAACTTCACAGATTGTTAGTACCCCAGCCAACAGTTCAGGTTGGGCAAGGTTGTCTGCAGAGATAATGCACACATGGAGGCAGTATTAAATATTCTCAACAGAAACAGAAGTAGTTTGATTATAAATCACAACCACTGAGCCAGTAACAGGTTACTCTCCCCCATCCCAACTCAACATATTTAAATCCCTGATTCCCTGTTTACCCTTCATAGTTTCTCCACTGAGAGTATAGCTCAATGTTCAGCACAACTTTGGTCAACACGCCAACTGATAATTGGATCACATAAAAAGCAGTTAGGATAATTAATAATGGATGGATTTAATTTAAATGAACAAGTTTCGCCCTTTCTGGTGGCTCTGCTACTCAAATCATACCTAAAGCATTGTTTACTGATTTTGGCAGAGAATAACTTGTTTTCCTTTGTGTATAAATATTAATTAACTGTTAGTCATCCAATTATCCAGTTTCATTGGGAATTACGCAGCAGTGTATGGATTTATATTTAGAAGCAGTCGTCAAAGTTTTATATAAAAATTAATACATTTCTCGATTTCACAGGGTTTCAGCAGATTCACTTTTCATATCCTGTGGTCCTGATTTTAACACCAAGAAAAACAGCCTCTGAAAAGACTTGGAAACAGAAACCAGGACCCAGAGTTTTAGTAGAAATGAAGGTCCAAGAATCAAGTTGAAAGTTTTTAAAAAAAGTTTATTGATGTGTCACAAGTAAGCTTAACATTAACACTGCAATGAAGTTACTGTGAAAATCCCCTGGTCGCCACACTCCAGCGCCTGTTTGGGTACAATGAGGGAGAATTTAGCATGGCCAATGCACGTCTTTCGGACTGTGGGAGGAAACCAGAGAACTGATGGTGTTGTAGAACAGGGTATCTTGTCATCTTAAAGGAATAACCTGTGGTCATTTTTTAATTTCATCTTATCCGAGTTGACACTCCAGTGCAGTACAGAGGAAGTGTTGCACCAAGTGTAGTACCTGATAAGTGCAATGTGATGCACTTTGGAAGAAGTAGCAAGACAAGGGAGTATTTAATGAATGGCAGGACATTAGGAAGCTCAGAGGAACAGATGGACATTGGGGTATATTTTCACAGATCCCTGAAGATGCCAGAGCAGGTGAGTAGGGTAGTTAAGAAGGCGTATGGGACACTTACTTTTATCAGTCGTGGCTTGGAGTATAAAACAAGGAGATTATGTTGGAGCTGTACAGAATGTTGGTTAAGGCACAGCTGAAGTACTGTGTACAGTTCTGTCTTCCAAACTCTCACTTTGGTAAATGCAGCTGGTGATTTAAAAGGCCAGTTCCCCCGCAGATTATGCATGCACAAACTCTGGGCTGAATCTGCCTCTGCAAAGATAGGAAATGCCAAGATCAGCGAAGGTCATAGAATTTTCAGCCATTTCCATGATTTTCCTCTCCGCCGTGGCATATATCCATATTTCAATTGGGGTTCTTCCAGGGCTACTCAGCTCCTGGCCTCACTTAAGCCTTGGTCCAAACATGAAGTGAGAGTGAAGGTCCTTGACATTAAGGTAGCATCAATGTGGCATCAAGGAGCCCTGGCAAAACTGGAGTCAATGGGAATAGGAGGAAAAACTCCCCACTGGTCGAAGTCATACCTAGCACAAAAGAAGATAGCTGTGGTGTTGGAAGTCAACCATGTCAGTCCCGGGACTTCACTGCAGGGGTTCCTTAGGTTAGTGCCCTAGAAATCATAGAAACCCTACAGTGCAGAAGGAGGCCATTCGGCCCATCGAGTCTGCACCGACCACAATCCCACCCAGGCCCTACCCCCACATATTTACCCGCTAATCCCTCTAACCTACGCATTTTAGGATTCTAAGGGGCAATTTTTAACCTGGCCAATCAACCTAACCCGCACATCTTTGGACTGTGGGAGGAAACCGGAGCACCCGGAGGAAACCCACACAGACACGAGGAGAATGTGCAAACTCTACACAGACAGTGACCCAAGCCGGGAATCGAACCCGGGACCCTGGAGCTGTGAAGCAGCAGTGCTAACCACTGCGCTACCGTGCCGCCCTACCATCTTCCCAACCATCTTCAGCTGCTTCATCAATGGCCTTCTCTCCGTCCTAAGGTCAGAAGCGGGGATGTTTGCTGATGATTCTACAATGTTCAGCACCATTAGTGATTTCTCAGATAAATGAAGCAATCCATGCCCGTATGCAGTAAGACCTGAATATTCAGGCTTTGGCTGATAAGTGGCAAGTAACTTGCACGTCACACAAGTGCCACGCAATGCTCATCTCCAACCAGAGGGAATTAAAACATTCCCTCATGACATTCAATGGCACTGCCAACCAATCAACTGCTAGTTGAATGCTCCTTTCATCACTCTGCTGATGATTGAGAGTAGATTGTTGGGCTTCTGGATGGACTGCTTAGCAATGTGGATGCAATTTTCCACATTGCTGGGTGGATGTCAATGTTGTAGATGTACTGGAACCACTTGGCTGGGGGTGCAGCTAGTTCTGAAGCACAAGTCTATCAGCACTATAGCTGGGATGTTGTCAGAGCTGATAGAATCATAGAATCATAGAAACCCTACAGTGTAGAAAGAGGCCATTCAGCCCATCGAGTCTGCACCGACCACAATCCCACCCAGGCCCTACCCCCATATCCCTACATATTTACCCGCTAATCCCTCTAACCTACCCATCTCAAGACACTAAGGGGCAATTTTAGCATGGCCAATCAACCTAACCCGCACATCTTTGGACTGTGGGAGGATCTGGAGGAAACCCATGCAGACATGAGGAGAATGTGCAAACTCCACACAGACAGTGACCCAAGCCGGGAATCGAACCCAGGTCCCTGGAGCTGTGAAGCAGCAGTGCTAAGTACTGTGCTACCGTGCTGCCCATTTGCATTATCCAGTGCCTCAGTCGTTTCTTGATATCAGGTTGAGCGAATGGATTTGGGTAAAGATTGGTACCTGCGTTGCTGGGAACATCAGCTGGAGGCTGAGATGGATCATCCACTTGGCACTTCTGGCTGGAGATGGTTGCAAATGCATCAGCCGATGTCACCCATTTTCAGCCATTACCTGTGGTAAAAATTTACCATTCAGTATTTATTGAAAGCGCAACACAAACTCTCTACTAACCTCACTAATTTCCTTCAGGATTCGAATTCCAGGAAATATGAGAACACAATTATGAGGCGAATTGGGGTGAAAGATGATCTGTGTTAAAGACATAACTTGGTCAAATGGGCTGTGAAAATACCCAAAACGCTGTGTAAATATCATTTCCCACATTCTCAAGGGTTTGTCCAGCTCTCGCACCCGATGAGCAGGAGACCCTCCACAGAAAAACACTCTCAGGAACCATCATTTCTGATTCTATGGATTGTGGCTGCCCTGAGTAAATAAAGGAGGTTGGACTTGCTAATTGTTTATAAGCATGAAAACCCGAGGGCTGCTCTCGTGAGCTTTGCTATTGTGAATGGGAAGAGGGCAGGTGCTGAGAAAGACGAGGGCACCGGCACTTCTAGCGAGCGCACTAAAGGCAGAGAGTTGCCGAGGAGCTGCCTCAGGGAGTCGCAGACCTGGCGGCCATGGCAGCACAGTGGTTAGCATTGCTGCCTCACAGCACCAGGGACCACAAGACCGTAAGACCATTAGACATAGGAGCAGAATTAGGCCACTCGGCCCATCGAGTCTGCTCTGCCATTCAATCATGGCTGATATTTTTCTCATCCCCATTCTCCTGCCTTTTCCCCATAACCCCTGATCCCCTTATTAATCAAGAACCTCTCTATCTCTGTCTTAAAGACACTCAATGACCTGGCCTCCACAGCCTTCTGCGACAAAGAGTTCCACAGATTCACCACTTTCTGGCTGAAGAAATTCCTCCTCATCTCTGTTTTAAAGGATCGTCCCTTTAGCCTGAGGTTGTGCCCTCTGGTTCTAGTTTTTCCTACTAGTGGAAACACCCTCTCCATGTCCACTCTATCCAGGCCTCGCAGTATCCTGTAAGCTTCAATAAGATCCCCCCTAATTTTTCTAAGCTCCAACGAGTACAGTCCCAGAGTCCTCAACCGTTCCTCATGAGACAAGCTCTTCATTCCAGGGATCATTCTTGTGAACCTTCTCTGGACCCTTTCCAAGGTCAGCACATCCTTCCTTTGATATGGGGCTCAAAACTGCTCACAATACTTCAAATGGGGTCTGACCAGAACCTTAAACAGCCTCAGAAGTACATCCCTGCTCTTGTATTCTAGCCCTCACGACACCAGGGACCATAAGACCGTAAGACCGTAAGACCATTAGACATAGGTCTAACATTGCATTTGCCTTCCTCACTGCCGACTGAACCTGCACGTTAACCTTAAGAGAATCTTGAACAAGGACTCCCAAGTCCCTTTGTGTTTCTGAGTTCCCAAGTATTCCTGCTCTCGATTCCTCATTGACTGGAAAATAGTCTGTGTCTCCATTCCTCCTTCCAAAGTGCATAACATCACACTTTTCCACATTGTATTCCATCTGCCACTTCTTTGCCCACTCTCCAAACTGTCCAAGTCCTTCTGCAGCCCCTCTGCTTCCTCAATACTACCTGTCCCTCGACATATCTTTGTATCATCTGCAAACTTAGCAACAGTACCTTCAGGTCCTTCTTCCAAATCGTTAATGTATATTGTGAAAAGTTGTGGTCCCAGCACCGACCCCTGAGGCACACGACTAGTCACCGGCTGCCATCCTGAGAAAGACCCCTTTATCCCCATTCTCTGCCTTCTGACAGTCAACCAATCCTCTATCCAGGCCAGGATCTTACCCTTAACACCATGGACTCTTAACTTATTTAACAGTCTCCTATGTGGCACCTTGTCAAAGGTCTTCTGGAAACCCTAAATAAATCATGTCCACTGGTTCTCCTTTATCTAACTTCCTTGTTACCTCCTCAAAGAACTCTAACAGATTTGTCAGACATGACCTCCCCGTGACGAAGCCGTGCTGACTCAGTCCTATTTTATCCTGCACTTCCAAGCACTCCACATCTTGCCAATGACCGAAGTCAGGCTAGCCAGCCTATAATTTCCCGTCTGCTGCCTCCCTTCCTTCTTAAACAGCTATGTTACATTAGCTACTTTCCAGTCCTCTGATACCCTCTCTGCCTCTAGTGATTCCTGAAAGATCACCATCAATGCCTCCACAATTTCCTCAGCTATCTCTTTTAGAACTCTGGTTCAATTCCCAGCTTGGGTCACGGTCTGTGCCAAATCTGCTCGTTCTCCCCATGTCTGCGTGGGTTTCCTCCAGGTGCTGTTTCCAATCACAGTCTGAAAGATGTGCTAGTTAGGTGCATTGGCCAAGCTAAATTCTCCCACAGTGTACCTGAACAGGCGCCGGTGTGTGGCGACTAGGGGATTTTCACAGTAACTTCATTGCAGTGTTAATGCAAGCCTACTTATGACTGATAAATAAACTTTACTTTAAGAATGCAGAAAACGGTGTCCATCCATCTCCATAACCCCATGCATTTATCCTACCTAGTCCCACTGACACTAAGAGGCAATTTAGCATGGCCAATGCATCTAACCAGCATGTGCTTCAGACTGTGGGAGGAAACTGGAGCACCCAGAGGAAGCCCATGCAGACATGGGGGGAACATACAAACTTCACAAAGACAGTGACCCAAGCTGGGAATCGAACCCGGGTCCCTGGCGCCGTGAGGCAGCAGTGCTAGCCACTGTGTCACCGTGCCACCCCTACAGTGCAGAAAGAGGCCATTCAGCCTATTGAGCCTGCACCGATAACAATCCCATCCAGACCCTATCCCTGTAACCCCATGTATTTACCCTGCTAAACCCCTCTGACACTAGGGGGCAATTTAGCATGGCCAATGAACCTAACCTGCACATCTTTGGACTCTGTGAGGAAACTGGAGCACCCAAAGGAAACCAACACAGACACGGGGAGAACATGCCTTATCAAAGCTTTGACAAAGGGCCATCTGGACTCGAAACGTCAGCTCTTTTCTCTCCTTACAGATGCTGCCAGACCTGCTGAGATTTTCCAGCATTTTTTCATTTGGTTTCAGATTCCAGCATCCGCAGTATTTTGCTTTTTACCAAGCTCATTTATATCTCTTTGGATTGTTAATTCACGTGCAAGGAGTTTCCAATTTCTTGTGTGAGCCTGGCTAAAATGAAGTATGTGTGTGTGTGTGTTGTTGTGATATAGGATGAACGTACAGGCAATATCGCTATGCAAATGGCTCTGATTACTCCAGAATGTGAGTTCTCATAAACCTTTCTGCTTGACTCTGATGAGATAAATTCCTGATATGAAGAATTACTTTGGCTACTTCCCTAGAGCTGGAGATAACTAGACTCAACAAGAACTAAACTCTCCGAGGACCCAACCGCAAATTAAAATTTCTGATTTGCCCTACTTACTATACACAAGACCTGTCACTGAATCAAAGAGAAAAATAGACTTATGATTTATAAGATGCAGCTAGAATTAATTGCTTTTGAAGGATCTGGTCCTATTTTGACACTGTAACCATTAATTAAAATGTTTTATTTGTAATGAACGTGAATCCGAGATTCTTCTAAAGCAGTTTAGAACCTATCATGGAATTTTTAAAAACCTATCTTCAGCATTGAAAATTAATTGCAATCAAACATGTAAATATAGTTAATTCATTACTTTCCACATGCTCTGAATGCTAAAAATTAATTTGCATATGACTGATCCGGGGTGAATGATAAAACAATTTAACACTCAGATTTGAAACTATGAAACCACATCAGCTGGGTTCAAGGGCATTATCATTTATTTTCTGCATCTTTCATATCTCATTTTATTTTCTCATTTGTTCACTGGCGTCTATCAAGTTGAAAGTTGCAAAATAATAATCTTCTCTGTTTTCAGATCAAATAGCAGTGCTTTAGATTTCTCAATAAGCTCTGATGGACTTCCACCCCATATCACATCTCAGACCTCACCAATCTAATCCCAGTCATGTCACCAAGCTATTTCTATTTTAAGATGGGGTGATGAGCCTTTTCTCATTTTGTAACTTGTGTGCTTTTCAAGAAGAAACATGTGTGTGGGCATCTGCATGGCAGATGCAGTATAATGTGGATAAATGTGAGGTTATCCACTTTGGTAGCAATAATAGGAAGACAGATTATTACTTGCATGGGTGTAAATTGAGAGAGGTGGATACTCAACAAGAACTTGGAGTCCCCGTGCATCGGTCACTGAAAGCAAGTGTGCGGGTGCAGCAAGCAGTAAAGAAGGCAAATGGTATGTTGCCCTTCATTGTGAGAGGATTTCAGTACAGGGGTAGGGATGTTTTGCTGCAATTGTACAGGGCGTTGGTGAGGCCACACCTGGAGTATTGTGTACATTTGGTGTCCTTATCTGAGGAAGGATGTCCTTGCTATAGGGGCAGTACAGTGAGGTTTTACAAGGCTGATTCCTGGGATGGCAGATCTGTCATAGGGGGACAGATTAAGTTGGTTAGCATTATATTCACTGGAGTTTAGAAGAGTGAGAGGGGATCTCATAGAAACTTATAAAATTCTAACAGGGTTAGACAGGATAGATAAAGAAAAAGTGTTCCCAATGGTGGGGGAGTCCAGAACTAGGGGTCATAGTTTGAGGATAAGGGGTAAACCTTTTTGAACTGAGGTGAGGAGAAATTTCTTCACCCAGAGAGTGGTGAATGTGTGGAATTCACTACCACATAATGTAGTTGAGGCCAAAACGTTGTCTGACTTTAAGAAGAAATTAGATAAAGCTCTTGGGGCTAAAGGGATCAAGTGATTTTGGGGGAAGGGGGGATCAGGATATTGAATTTGATGATCAGCCATGATCAAGATGAATGGCGGAGCAGGCTTGAAGGGCTGAATGGCCTACTCTTGCTTCTAGTTTCTATGTTTCTATGTCCTTGAGATCATCTGTACTAAGAAACTAAGGTCTAAATTTGACATTGTTCCTCCTACTTTACAGGCCCAAATTGCTCACATTGAGAACTAAATTGTCAGTGCGCAGGTCCACGTCACATCTTCATGGCACTTTGGACCTCTCTTGAATGGGTTTGGGCCTTTGTTGGCTGCCCTGGCAACTACCTGCAATGGTTCAGGTCTTATTTCAATATTGAATTAAAGAGGCTCTGCTCATTTCAAACCCACAATCCGCAATGCTTTTTCCTTCATCGGAGCTTATGCTTTCGCAAGCTCCTGCTGGCATTTCTGAGTTTTAATCAGCCTGACCAGCGAACCTTAAATTCACTTAAATGGCCCAGGGCTTTGAGTACAAGAGTTGGGAAATCATGTTGCAGCCACATAAAACCTTGGTTAGGCCGCATTTGGAGTATTGTGTGCAGTTCTGGTCACCATACTACCAGGAGGACGTGGAAGCTTTGGAGAGAGTGCAAAGAAGTTTCACCAGGATGTTGCCTGGTCTGGAGGGTGTTGGCTATGAGGAGAGGTTGAATAAACTAAGATTGTTTTCACTGGAAAGGTGGAGGCTGAGGGGAGACCTGATAGAGGTTGTTCTCATTGTTCTTCTGCAGCGAGGCAAGGAGGAGTGATTTGTTGCAGGAGTGCTGGGGTGAGAAATTGATCTTTAAATTACATTTTTGCGGGCTTTATTTATTTAGTTATTTTTTAAAGTTTCAAACTGTAAACCGGAAGTAGGCCGCGGGGTGTTCTGGGAAGGGTTTTTTGGTGTGTTTTTTTTAGTGTGCGGGAGGTTCAACACAGATGTCAGGGGGACGTATTTTACAGAGAGGGTGGCGGGGGCCTGGAATGCACTGCCAAGCAAGGTGATTGAAGCGGACACGCTGGGATCGTTTAAGACTTATTTAGATAGCCACATGAACAGACTGGGAATAGAGGGATACAAACAAATGGTCTAGTTGGGCACATGAGCGGTGCAGGCTTGGAGGGCTGAAGGGCCTGTTCCTGTGCTGTATTGTTCTTTGTTCTTTACAAAATTATGAGAGGAATATACAGGTGGATAGTCAGAGGCTTTTTCCTCAGTGTCAATTACAAGGGGGCACAGGTTCCAGGTGAGAGGGGGGGGGGGTGAAGTTTAAGGGAGATATGCAGAGGAGGTTTTTCACGCAGAGAGTGGTGGGTGCCTGGAACACACTGCCAGAGGAGGTGGTGGATGCAGACACATTAGCAACATTTAAGAGGCAGCCGGATGGGTAGATGAATAGGGAGGGAATAGAGAGATACGGATCGAGAAGAGGTTTATTTTTTAGTTTAGTTAGGGCATCATGATTGGCACTGACTTGCAGGGCCGATTCTTGTGCTGTACTTTTCTTTGTCCTTTGTTCTTTGTTCTATGTTCTTTGATCTTTGTTCACAAACAGGGACAGCTAACAAAAAAGGCTCCAAAACCTCCAAGTAGGAGTGCTTCTTTTGACTGCACAGAATTGTAAGATGCTCCTAGCATTCGCTTGTCCACTCTTGATTGTCTCCACCCCCTCACTTCTTCTTAAAGCTGGGCAATGCAGAATTCCTCGAGCCTCACCAGGCAATCTCCATTAGCGCGCCCATTTGGCAGCCACAGCTTTACTGTTTCAGCAGCCACAGATTGTCTGGGGTGGCACAGTGGCACAGTGGTTAGCACTGCTGTCTCACAGCGCCACGGACCCAGGTTCAATTCCAGCCTTGGGTGCATTGTGTATTCTGCTCCTGGGGGTATCCCAGGAACGGACTCCACAGACAGACATTGGGTATTTATTTGTAGGCCTCACTTTCTCCACACTCCAACTCCTACTGCCCTCCCAGGGCGGTCCCCGGGAAATCTCCAGACACTCGGGGTATGCTCACAACATACATAAAAGGGTGACTGTCTCAGTGAAGTTTGAATGTTCTCCCCGTGTCTGCGTGGGTTTCCTCCAGGTGCTCCGGTTTCCTCCCACAGTCCAAAGATGTGCAGATTAGGTCAATTGGCCATGCTAAAATTGCCCCTTCGTGTCCAAGGATGTGTTGGTTAGGGGATTAGCCATGGTAAATGCATGGGATTACGGAGATGGGAGAGGGGTGGGCCTGGGTAAGATGCTCTTTCAGAGAATCAATGCAGAAGGAGGCCATTCAGCCCATCGATTCTGCACAGACTCTATGGATTCATTCTGAACAAAGCTGGAGGATTGGAAACAGCACAAAAAATAGGTGCAATTCCCAAAAAAATAGATGGTAATCTTTTCCTTTATAGGTATTGTGGGACATCCGGACGGTTTGAAGAGCGGTTGTAAAAAGGCAAGGCTTACATGCTACAACAGCTAAAGTATTTAAAAAATACAGTTTACTTTGTGTATATGAGCATGTCCATGGTTTGATTACATTATCGTGTGCTGCAGTTTCTGCTATCAGGATGTGCTTCACTGCAGCCAGTTCAGAGCAGTCGACGAATTGCAACCTAAGCGTGTCAGAAGATGCATGACACAGAACAAAGAAAAGTACAGCGCAGGAACAGGCCCTTCGGCCCTCCAAGCCTGTGCCGATCATGATGCCCTAACTAAACTAAACTAAAGAAAAACCTTCTGCCCTTACTCGGTCCATATCCCTCTATTCATTCCCTATTCATGTACCCATCTAGATGTCTCTTAGATGTTGCCAATGTGTCTGCTTCCACCACCTCCTCTGGCAGCATGTTCCAGGCACCCACCACCCTCTGCGTGAAAAACTTCCCCCACACATATAGACTAGGGCATTACTTCAAGAATAAATTATGTGCTTGATTAAGACCCATTGGTTTGAAGTCATAAAGAATTTCTTTACATAAAGAGTAATCAATGTTTGCATTAGGTTTCCGAGAAGTGCAATGGAGATGGCAATTAGGGCGGCATGGTGGTGCAGCGGTTAGCACTGTTGACTCACAGTGCCAGGGACCTGGGTTCAATTCCCAGCTTGGGTCACTGTTTATGGGGAGGTTGCACATTCTCCCCGTGTCTGGTGGGCTTCCCCCAGGTGCTCCGGTTTCCTCCCACAGTCCAAAGATGTGCAGATTACGTGGATTGGCCATGCTAAATTGCCCCTTAGTGTCAAGGGGACTAGCTAGGGTAAATACATGGGGTTATGGGGCTAGGGCCTGGGTGGGATTGTGATTGGTGCAGATACGATGGGCTGAATGGCCTCCTTCTGTACTGTAGGATTCTATGAGAGAAAAGCATTGAGAATCATTCAAGAGGCTGTTGCATGGTGTGAGAAGGAGAGGGGAGGCAGACAGGCTTTGGATGAATAAGTTGGCTGAGAGTATTTTAATTGGACCATAAAGTATGGCACTGGGTAACGTACAAACAGCACATACAGTTCTCACATCAATCTAAAAATACTTCTCCCAGTTAGGCCAATTGACCTGAAAGATGGACAAAATAAAATTTCTATCTCATTCTTGTGGTCAACAACACACTCAGCATCCTGCCACACGCACCATTCATGGAAGGTCTCACATATATAATACACAGAGTGACAAACCATTCTGGGTTCACAAGGTTTCTGGGAGAGAGCCAGAACGCGTGGGTTGGGCTGAATATCCTCCCTTTGCTGTACTCACCTTGTGACATTTTGGTGTTCTACGTCTTGTTTGAAGTGTTCCAATAAAGGAAAGGAAACAGAAGGTTCCACCCACTGATAAAGGGTAAGCTCCGATCGAGTGTTAACAGATGGCTTGGGTACATGAGGGAGGTGTGAAAAGGTGATCTCTATTACTGTAGCGTTTGCTTAATTTTTTAAATTCATTCATGGGATCTGAGCATTGTTGGCTGGACCAGCATTTGTTGCCCATTCCTAATTGCCCTGAGTGACTTGTGAGTGACTGTAACACTACATTCTGCACCCTCTCCTTTCCTCCTCTATGAACGGTATGCTTTGTCTGTATAGCGCGCAAGAAGCAATACTTTTCACTGTATACGTGACAATGTTTCCTTTCCTTCTGTTTCCTTTCCTTTATTGGAACACTTCAAACAAGACATAGAACACCAAAATGTCACAAGGTGAATACAGCAAAGGGAGGATATTCAGCCCATCCTACACGTCAATACATGTGACAATGATAAAGCAAATCAAAAACCATGAAGGGCCCGCCTTCTCAACCTTGTCCCTCACCTGAGGTGTGGTGATTCTCAGGTTAAATCACCACCAGCCAGCTCTCCCTGTCAAAGGGAAAAGTAGCCAATGGTCATCTGGGACTGGGGCGACTTTACCTCTACTTCTCTAATGAAATGTCCAAAGATGTGCGGGTTAGGTTGATTGGCCATGCTAAAATTGCCCCTTAGTGTCCTGAGATCCATAGGTTAGAGGGATTAGTGGGTAAAATATGTAGGGATATGGGGGTAGGGCCTGGGTGGGATTGTGGTCGGTGCAGACTCGATGGACCGAATGGCCTCTTTCTGCACTGTAGGGTTTCTATGATTCTATGATCTATGAAACACTAATCAAAGTCAGCATCATTCTCTAAAGGTTCCAAAGTAAAGGATTGCCTTTCATTTGAGGAGTAAGACAGCCAGAATTCAATTAACTTCCCTTCAAGCTGTAATAGGAATCCATCAAATTTCCACCAACAACATTGTGGGATCACATGGAATGCAATGGTTGATAAAGAAAGTCCTTAACAACCCTATCAAAGATAACCAGAGGTAGACATACATATCGACTTTGCCAGTGATGCCCACATCCGGTGAATGAATAGGGCAGCACGGTGGCATGGTGATTAGCACTGCTGGCTCACAGCGCCAGGGACCTGGGTTCAAATCCCGGCTTGGGTCACTGTCTGTGCGAAGTCTGCACCTTCTCCCCGAGTTCGCGTGGGTTTCCTCCGGGTGCTCCGGTTTCCTCCCACAGTCCGAAAGATGTGCTGGTTAGGGTGCATTGGCCGTGCTAAATCCTCCCAGAGTGTACCCGAACAGGCACCGGAGTGTGGCGACTAGGGGATTTTCACAGTAAGTTTATTTCAGTGCTAATTTAAGCCTACTTGTGACACTAATAAATAAAAAAAAGTTTAATAAGCATTGACTGGAGACTAACAGTAAGGAATGTGTGAGAACTGCTGAGGTTTCTGTTGCCTGCCCTCAATCATCACAAGATTAATAATTGCAGCATTATTTGCTCCCTTTCCCGCCATTGTCTGCATTGTCTAGGCCAGCTGCCATTCCAAGTAAATGATTATTATGGAATAAAAAATCAATTAATTTGCTGGGGTAGAGAGGAAACTGAAAATATGGGCATCAAACATAAAAATAAAAGGGGAGTTTGTGAAAGAATAAACTGGCAGACATTTTTTATTCTGATATCAGACTCAGTAGTAGGACTTGCAACTTTAACTCAGAAGGCTAGTGCTCATCTCCATCCATATACTTAAGTGCAGTACTGAGAGAGAGCTGGACTGTCAGAGGTGCTGTCTTTTAGATGAGATTTTAAATTGAGGCTACATCTGCTCCCTCAGGTTGACATAAAAGATCCCTTGGCACTTTTGAAAGAGGAGTAGGGGGTTCTCCCAGCCTTCTAGTTAATATTTATCCCTCAATGTCACAAAAAAAAACATTTCATCTGGTCTATTATCTCACTGGAAGTTGAGGGATTTTCCGTTGTGTAACATTGCTGCCAGATTTGCCTGCAGTCGAACAGTAACTGCGCTCCAAAGTACTTTGTTGACTGTGAGGTGCTTTGGGGTGGCCTGAGGTCGTGCAGCCCAGACTAATTGGATGAAAGCTCTCTGCTAACTGCGAAGGTCCTATTAATAATGAGAGTAAGCTGTCTCAATTCGCTCCTTCGAGAGCGTGCCCTCAGTGTGAAGCTATTCTATAATCCAGAATTAATTGGCCATCTTACCCAGACAGACAGTGAGGATAGGTAATGTGAGAGAAGAAAAGATTGCACCAGTTTAAGAAGAGAGCTTGTGTTATCGGCTCTCGAGGTAAATTGCTAAAGACAGAGCAGAGGAAGCTTTAATCCTCATTGTGTCTGTAATAAATCTGTCTTCCTGCCAAAATTAAGCTTTAAAAATGGGACAGTGTTCCATTCATCAGTATTATTAGGTAAAATGTATCTGTGTGCAAAGATTGAATGCTGTATATTTTGCATTATGTAAGTTTCAGGGCAATCCTCCATATTTTAAAAGGACTCAGGAGAAACCTGACAGTTTAAAAGTGGCCAACTCTGGCTGCTGGCTGATAAAAACCTCCCAGAAGGCTCGGCAGGACAAACATAACCTGCCTGTGGACTGTGCTAAGGAAAAGGTGTGAGCCCCCTGAACATGCAAGCGGCCAGAAAGGCAGACACACCAGTGATCTAATCATCAGGAGGACAAAGGGGAATGGAGACCAGCAGACGAACAGTAAACAGACCAGCAGGGAGACAATGGCTACGGAAATCGGCCCATCCACAGAAGACAAGAAGACCCATCCCACTAATGGGATACCGTTCAGGAAGCTCCGGAGGAGCATTAAGAAGACATTAAAATAACGACCCACGGGGGTCATAGAAATCATAGAAACCCTACAGTGCAGAAGGAGGCCATTCGACCCATCAAGTCTGCACCGACCACAATCGCACCCAAGCCCTACCCCCACATATTTACCCACTAATCCCTCTAACATACGCATCTCAGGACTCTAAGGGGCAATTTTTTTTTTAACCTGGCCAATCAACCTAACCCGCACATCTTTGGACTGTGGGAGGAAACCGGAGCACCCGGAGGAAACCCACGCAGACATGAGGAGAATGTGCAAACTCCACGCAGACAGTGACCCAAGCCGGGAATCGAACCCAGGTCCCTGGAGCTGTGAAGCAGCAGTGCAAACCACTGTGCTACCGTGCCGCCCGGGTCAAGGCAGTTCCAGCCTTTTGTGTTTGGACTTGACTCAATTAAAACTGAGACTGCCGGTGATCGGAAGCCCATTGTCCTTGAGAATCACCTACGGGAGCAGGGAAGTTGGTTGTTAAATTGGGCGGAAGTTAAGATCAAGCGAGTCAGACAAGCAAGGCCGAGCTCTCTTCCAGAATTGCAAGCTGATGTGCAGAGGTGAAGACCTACAGCAGCCCAGTTTCGACCCTGCACTAAGACATTCGAGCCCACCACAAAGGAACCCCTTTTAGAATTGTGAGTATCCCAGCCAACCTTGTGAAGCTCCTGAGGATAGGATAGAGGTTGAGGCAAGGGGAGGGGTGGTGTATTGTAATTTTAAAGTTCAGTAATCTTGTTTTGAACTGTGTAAAGTAAGATTTTACATTGTACCCGTTAGCATTTCTCCCATAGTGATAGTATAAAGTATAAGATTTATTCATGTGTGGTGGGGTATTGGAAAGGTTGATTCTATTGTTAAATAAATCACTGTAAGTTTTGAAACTCATTTGGAGTCCGTCTTGCCTCTTGTTCTCTCATCAGCGCACTCTGACGAGGTCACAGTTTCAATATCCCTTACCATAAATCCGGAGTCTAGAACCGAGGGTGATCTGAGCGATTCGAACCCGCTCACCCAAGGGAGACTGCTGGGCAGGAGATAAAAAGGGCAGAGTCTCTCTGTTCTCTCTCTTGGAGACCTACTCGAGTGGAGTGGGTGCAGGGTGGCCGTTGTCCCACCGACAAGGGAGAGAATCACTCAGGCCTTGGTGGCGGTTTTGGGATGGCTGTGTGATATAAGTATCAGGTTACCGGTCAGGTATAAACGGTGAGCCTGGTTCAGCGCTCTCTCCTGCGGGAGTTGCCCCAGTGCAGCATTCCCCGGCCTTTGAAATTTCAAGGCCTGTAAGAGAGAGACACTCGCAGCTATCGGCAGGCCCCCAAATACTGGCCTGTAAGTGGAGTAAAGAGAAAGATCCCGCTACAATTATAATCCATTGCATAGCACAAAATATGCCTGCAATTTAATGGATAGGATTTAGCCTAGTGTGAGCCCAGGATTTACTTAGTGAGGTGGTATCAACACAAACCTAAATGCTGACATTAGCAAATAAAGGCGTGGTCAGTTTGCATGACATTCTTCTGACTGCTTTCTTACCAAGATGGGAGCCTATTTATTTCAACTGTACAATATTGCCAACAATAACTTCTAGGTTATACACAATCATTATTTTTCTTGGAGCTAAATTCATTAGGGACCATTTTGATTTTAAACAACAGTGTAAAAAACACTTGCATTTATATAGTGCCTTTCACAACATCAGGATGCGTTTTAAAACCAATGCAGTCCTGCGGAAGTGTAATCAGTAAAGTTAATTTATTCGTGTCACAAGTAGGCTTATCATAGAATCATAGAAACCCTACAGTGCAGAAGGAGGCCATTCGGCCCATCGAGTCTGCACCGACCACAATCCCACCCAGGCCCTACCCCCACATATTTACCCGCTAATCCCTCTAACCTACACATCTCAGGATTCTAAGGGCCAATCAACCTAACATCTTTGGACTGTGGGAGGAAACCGGAGCACCCGGAGGAAACCCACGCAGACACGAGGAGAATGTGCAAACTCCGCACAGACAGTGACCCAAGCCGGGAATCGAACCTGGGTCCCTGGAGCTGTGAAGCAGCAGTGCTAACCACTGTGCTACCGTGCCGCCCCGCAAAGTAGGAAACACGGAGGCCAATTGGCATGTAGGGAGTTCCCACAAGCAGCAATGTGGTATCATGACCTGATGATCTGTCACAGCGATGTTGATTGAGGGATAAATATTGGCTAGGACAATGGAATAACCACACTGTTCTTCAAAATAGTACCATGAGATCTTTTTTATGTCCACCTCTGAGACAGAGCCTTGGTTTAATCCCTTGATTAACATCGCTGTAACAGATCATCGGTTTATTATACCACATTGCTGCTTGTGGGAGCTCCCTGCGTGCCAATTGGCTTTCATGCTTCCTACTTTGCTTGGTTTAATGCCCCATCTGAAAGACAGCACATCAAATAGTACAGCACTTTCTTGGTACTGCATTGGAGTGTCAACCTTGACTAATGAGGAGCGTTTTGAGAAGCTCAGGTTGTTGTTAACATGGTCTGTCATATGACAAGAGACTAAGCCAATTAGGATTCTATTCATTGGAGTTTAGAAGAGTGAGAGGGGATCTCATAGAAACTTATGAAATTTTAACAGGGTTAGGCAGGGTAGATGCAGAAAGAATGTTCCCGATGGTGGGGCCGAATGGCCTACTCCTGCTTCTAGTTTCTATGTTCCTATGTTTGAAACTACCGGGGGGATCAAAGAAGTCACATGGAAAAGGCAATCCACAGGAACAATAGAGTTTATTGAAGAACTGTAGTCCTCGCACTCCAGGCCTCAAGTGGTTGTAGGGGCAGTTTACTGGGTAAGTCAATCCACACCCCTGGTCACCTGACCCATCTTCTTAAAGGGCTACGCCCCACATACCTGGTTGAGAGGAAATTTGACAGAGCTATTTAAAATCATGAGGGGGTCTAAGCAAGGTAGGTGAGGAGGAAATGTTCCCATTGGCAGAAGAGTAGTGAACTGATTTAAGATGAATGACAAAAGAACCGAAGGCAACATAACAAAAACCATTGCTTTTAAGCGGCCTGGAGTTAGGATTTGGAATGCAGTGCGTAAGAGTGTGGTGGAGTCCGATTCAGTTGTGGTTTTCAAAAGGAAATTAGATACAAGTCTTTCGGGAGAGAAATTGGACGGTTACAGGGTAAGGACAAGGGAGTTTCTCTTGTAGAGTTCCAGCATGTACACAATGGGCCGTATGGCTTCCTTCCGTACTGTAACTATTCTATGATTCAAAGTCTCTGGAGTGAACCTTGAACCCAAACCATGTCTCGGAGGCGAGTTGCTACACACTGAGCCATGGCTGGCACTGTCGCAATGTGTGACATCCATTCAACCAACACTTAAATATGCTTTCTAATGATATTAAGAATTATGGAACCAAGGAGGGGTAGATACAGTTGAGATACAGCCATAATCCAATTGAATGGCATAGAACAGGCATGAAGGGCTGAATGGTCTCATCTAGCTCCTAAAAGCCTCTCCCAGTTTTCACTTCCATTGGCGTCATGTTGCTCATGACCTGTGAATGCTTATCGTTGACACCAACTACCAAAGTAAAAGTCCCTTATCTTAGCGGATCCAAACTTTACTGCCTTGTGGGAAAGGGCACGCAGGTCTGACCGCAATTTTAACCCAAACCATCCCTCAGTCTTGGCTTCACAATCCTCCTGACTGTTCATTGCGAGTTATACAGAGCATGGTGAGAAGTGTCACAACACCAGGTTAAAGTCCAACAGGTTTATTTAGTAGCACTAGCTTTTGGAGCACTGCCCCTTCATCAGGTGAGTGAAGAGTTGCGTTCACAAACAGGGCATATATAGGCACGGATTCAACTTACAAGATAATGGTTGGAATGCGAGTCTCAACAGGTAATCAAGTCTTTACAGGTGCACACAGGTGCATACAGAGCAGGCTATAAAAGCGGTTTTCCGCTTTAACTGGTGGGATTCCCACCTGCCCCCCAGTAACAACACCCCCCACCCCCGTCAGGCAATCACTAACTTTAAAGTGCTCCACTAATTCCAATCAGCTCAACTGAACGCCTGACTTATCCTTCACACTGTCAAAACTTGGTGACACCCATCGATCCACTTCCCCCACGATAATCATTCCTGATTCTGCGCACCGATCCCAGAGCAGCAAAGCAATTTAATACTCCGGGATCAGCTGGCACTAGGCAGTACCAAACTTTATTTGCTTAATTGCTTTGGTATTCAAGGATCAACACTCAGGGGCACGAAGCCGGCTGATTCATGGTCCCCCGGCAAGAGCTCTCTAACTAGCTGCCAGATATATCAGCAGCATCTGTCTTTTCAGCTGGCAGGCCTTGCTTGGCAAGCGTCCAGCAGTCACTTAGCAACATTCAAATCTCTCAGCATCCAGTCAGAACTGTATGGGGCTTGTGGGGGTGGGACGGTGAAGGGGAGGTAGTCAGCATTGAAATCTCTTTATCACCCACCGCCTCAGCATTGTTCCTTTGCATCTGTTGGACGCCAGTGGGGGGAAAAATAAATAAAGGAGATTCTGAGTAAAAGTTCTGAATTTAAAATGAAAACAGAAAATGTTGGGAACACTCAGCAGGTCCACTGGCATTTGTGGAGAGATTAGGCAAGTTCATGTTGCAGGTGCGGGCTGTTCATCAGAGCTGGAATTCTATATTTTTTTAAGCATTTGAACAGATCAAAGCAAAAGGAGGGGAACGAGACAGGCACACAACAGAGGACGCGGGAGTGTTTAAATGCATCAAGTGCATGTCTGTCACTTTTTAGTCATCACACAGTTGTTTCAATGCAAATATCTGCGATACATTTGAAAAAGGTGTTTTAAAATACATCATGTGGAGGCGATGGCCTCATGGTATCATCTCTAGACTACTAATCGAGGAGCTCAGCAAATGTTCTAGGGACCCAGGTTCGAATCGCACCACAACATTTGAATTCAATAAAAAAATTACTTGGAGTTGGGAATCTACTGATGACCATAAAACCATTGTCGGTTGTCGGAAAACCCCATCTGGTTCACTAATGTTCTTTGGGCAAGGAAATCTGCCGTCCTTACCTGGTCTGGCCTACATGTGATTTGGGGCGGCACGGTAGCACAGTGGTTAGCACTGCTGCTTCACAGCTCCAGGGACCTGGGTTCGATTCCCGGTTTGGGTCACTGTGTGGAGTTTGCACATTCTCCTCGTGTCTGCGTGGGTTTCCTCCGGGTGCTCCAGTTTCCTCCCACAGTCCAAAGATGTGTGGGTTAGGTTGATTGGCCATGCTAGAATGCCCCTTGGTGTCCTGAGATGCGTAGGTTGGAGGGATTGGCGGGTAGATGTGTAGGGATATGGATGTGGGGCCTAGGTGGGATTGTGGTTGGTGCAGACTCGACGGGCCAGATGGCCTCTTTCTGCACTGTAGGGTTCTATGACTCCAGAGCCACAGCAATGTGGTTGGCTCTCAACTGGCTTCTAAAATGGGCTAGCAAGCCACTCAATTCAAGGGCAACTAGGGATGGGCAATAGATACTGGCCAGCCAGCGAAGACCATGTCCCATGAATGATTAAAAAAAGTAAATGTAAAAGAGCCCAATCTTCTCCTAGACTGGTCTGCCATAGAATCCCTACAGTGCAGAAGAGGCCATTCAGTCCATCGGATCTGCACTGACTCTCTGACAAAGTATCTTACCCAGGCCCTCCCCCTTGCCGTAACCCCACACATTTCTTATGGTTAATCCATCTAAGCTACACATTTTGGGACACTGAGGAGCAATTTAGCATGGCTAATCCACCTGACCTGCACATCTATGAACTTTGGATATCTTTGGACATGTTCCCAGCACCTCTAGTTTCATCCAGGATCTACCAAACCAGAATTTTGGTCTCAGGATGTGCCCATTTATAGCAATCTGAATTTATGTCCTTACAGAGACAAGGCAGATACATGTAGCATCACCTTGGCATCAAGGTGAAGACACATTACACATTGCAAAGTATGATTATCCTATCCTCATAAATATAGCAAACCTTTCTCCTTATCATCAACCATTCCATTAAAAACATGTTATTTTAATAAATGATCAGATGGAACACACCCAGTGATTCGCATTGAAGTTTCCTTCTTTAAGGTTTCTTCAACATATGTTGTTGTAGATCGGTCTCCACATTCATAAATAGATGCACTTGTGCCAAATCCATCAAATACAACGATAATATGAGCGAGCGAGCTCAAGAGAGTCACGGAAGATAAAACAAAAAAAACCTTTCAAAGAGGATTTTATTTTGATGCAAGCTCCTAATCCCACCCAACATCCCAACACAACTGCATTCACTCAGGAGCAAAACTGGCTTCCGGCCTGTTGCCAACGATTATTTGGATGTTGTAAATGATGGTTTCGACTTTAATGTCGCACAGCTGCCTGATGAGCCTGTGTGGATCTCGATATCTGTGTTCATTTGAAATGTAGATGCCATTAAGCAGCTTGCCAGCTTTCATTCACTTGTGCTTTCAAAGCCTTAGTGATGTTTTTCTATTTGGTAGGGAAATATGGCCCGTCTGTCAGTCAGCTTTCCGACAGAATTAGTTTTGTTTTGCACAGAACATGAAAAATGTACAGGCTGACAATGCAACAATGACTCTTTGATCTGGCTTCTGCATCAATGCCTTTTCCCTGCCTTCCCACCAGCCATTTGTTACACTAAAGATCTCTGTTCAGAACAGCGTCTACACTGTACTGCATATAACTAACCTGAATATTTTGAGTGCATCCAAATGATCCACTTATTTTTTGGTTAAGTGGTAGGGAAATAGTTGAATTTTGCATTCAGAGTAGTGTACAACAGCCTAGTGGTTATTCTGCTGGCCTAGTATCCAGAGGCCAGGATTTGTGTTCCCAAGGCATAAGTACCGAGGTACCTGGTAACCAGAGAATTCCAATTCAATTCAGTAACTAAATCTTGAACAAAAGGCTAGTTACAGGTAATGGGGACATGCTATTTAGGAAGAAACCCATCTGCTTCACAAATATCCTTTTGGAGAAGGAAATCTGCCTTGGGGGCAGGGCATTTATAGAGAAAAAACCTCTTCATCCAGAGGGTGGTGGGAATCTGGAACTCACTGCTTGAAAGGGTGTTGGAGGCAGGTGTTGGTTTGGGGGGGGAGGAGGGGGGGAGGATGGATCTCTGGTTGGAGGGGGAGGAGGGGGGGAGGATGGATCTCTGGTTGGAGGGGGAGGAGGGGGGGAAGATGGATTTCTGGTTGGGGGGGTAGGAGGGGGGGAGGATGGATCTCTGGTTGGGGGGGGAGGAGGGGGGAGGATGGATCTCTGATTGTGGTGGGAGGTGGGGGGAGGATGGATCTCTGGTTGGGGGAGGGAGGACGTAAACCATTCCAGGCGCGTAAACCATTCATTATCTTTACAGTTAAAGGATAGGAATTGAAACATTTGAATGTTTTAATTCCTATCCTTTAACAGTAAAAAGCATCTCTTTTCAAAATATTGTTACACTTTAGAAAGTTAATAAACTAATTTTTCTGCATAGACTACCGTTACATTACATAGGGCGGCACGGTAGCACAGTGGTTAGCACTGCTGCTTCACAGCTCCAGGGACCTGGGCTCAATTCCCGGCTTGGGTCACTGTCTGTGTGGAGTTTGCACATTCTCTTCGTGTCTGCGTGGGTTTCCTCCGGGTGCTCCGGTTTCCTCCCACAGTCCAAAGATGTGCGGGTTAGGTTGATTGGCCATGCTAAAATTGCCCTTAGTGTCCTGGGATGCGTAGGTTAGAGGGATTAGTGGGTAAATATGTGGGGATATGTAGGGCCTGGATGGGATTGTGGTCGGTGCAGACTCGATGGGCCGAATGGCCTCTCTCTGTGCTGTAAGGTTTCTAAGATTCTAAGACATTCATTTGATGTAAAATGTTGAACTTCTGACACTGTTTAAGTATATCCTAGATGTTCCTGGGACTAGAAATTTCTTCTAAAGAACTGCGTGCTTCAGGATATATGCTCCAAGTACTGGCTTTGTTATATATTTATTTTACAATATGTTGATGGGGAGACGTCTCTGTGACAACAGGAATGAACAGACATTCAAAATGATATGGATGTACTTTGTTCTGTGTGGTCGAAGATTCTCAGAAATGCACATTTTATTTTTCACTTGAGCCCTGCAAGTTGACACAATCAGCCCAAAATAACCCAAGCAGCTCACATTCATTACTGAGACAAAAGTAGACAGTTGAAATAGATGCAAGTGTAATCTTTCGACAAAAGCTTTGAGTTTAATAGCATTATCAGATTGTTAGAACAATATTTTCTCTAACAAGAGCAGGTATAATTATTGCCAACTCTTCCATGTGTCAGAGAGCCGCTCTCTCTGCTGTTTTTTCTTTCCTGCCCGGGCGCGCTGCTTCAGATTTTTTTTCGAACTGCGCATGCGCAGTTCAGAGCTCCGATCGTTCCGGCAGCGCTAAGCCCCGCCCCCTGTGCGGATCGGACCGGAGCCGGCAAAAATCGTACGGGCGCGCTGCAAAGAGCATTCCAAGCTCAGATCTGTATTACGCCCGGATCCATCCCTTAGACTCCAAATGGTAAAATCGGGACCTAAGAGCGGGATTTTCTGGCTGCGCTCGCCCCAAAACCGGAAAATCCCGGCCAAGGTCAACGGACTTTTGCACAGTCTGCACTCCACCCCCCCCCCCCCCCCCCCCCCCCCCACCGCGCACTCCTGCCCCCCACCCCCCCCCACCCAATCGGTCCCCCCCGTCCCACCCATTATGATTCCCGTGCCGGGCAGGATGGGAAAATTCTGCTGTATGAGAGGTCAGCGTCGAGGAACTGGAACATTTTCTTTACATTTTGCACAGCGTAAGCAACAAGTTTTCCCAAATCAGGCCTAGCATGCCTTGTATGCAGAATAAAAGCTGTTGTGGTTCTGCTCCAGCAATGAAGGCAATGCAGGTGGAGAAGTTAGTCAAGAAGGCATACGGCATGCTTGCCTTCATCGGCAGGGGCATTGAGTTTAAAAATTGGCAAGTCATGTTGCAGCTTTATAGAACCTTAGTTAGGCCGCACTTGGAAGATAGTGTTCAATTCTGGTCGCCACACTACCAGAAGGATGTGGAGGCTTTGGAGAGGGTACAGAAAAGATTTACCAGGATGTTGCCTGGTATGGAGGGCATTAGCTATGAGGAGAGGTTGGAGAAACTTGGTTTGTTCTCACTGGAACGACGGAGGTTGAGGGGTGACCTGATAGAAGTCTACAAGATTATGAGGGGCACGGACAGAGTGGATGGTCAGAAGCTTTTTCCCAGGGTGGAAGAGTCAATTACTAGGGGACACAGGTTTAAGGTGCGAGGGGCAAGGGTTAAAGGAGGTAGACAAAGCAGATTTTTAACACAGAGAGTAGTGGGTGCCTGGAACTCGCTGCCGGGGGAGGTAGTGGAAGCGGATATGGTAGTCACTTTTAAGGGGCGTCTTGACAAATACATGAATAGGGTGGGAATAGAGGGATATGGTCCCCAGAAGGGTGGGGGTTTTTTAGTTCAGTCGGGCAGCATGGTCGGTGCAGGCTTGGAGGGCCGAAGGGTCTGTTCCTGTGCTGTAATTTTCTTTGTTCTTTGTTCTTTGTTCAATGTACCTTAACCACCCCACCTGAGATAAGCACCAGAGTGACCTTTGCATTCTCCCCATGCCAGCTACTCAACAGATTTGTGTGCACCACAGACATGGGGTAGGATTCTTTGGTCGTGCCTGCCCCAAAACAGGAGAATCCTGCCTGTAGTCAATGGACCTTTGCGTGGTCCTTCCCCCGCCTGCTACGATTCCCATGGCAGACGGGACGGGAGAATTCCCCCCATGGTTTTGTATTGTGTCCTTGAACTCAGGAGCAACAGGGCCTATAAATCTATTCACAGTGGCCCTTCACAGTGGGCTGACATAGCAGACTTTCCTTTTATCCTTCAGAACTGAACTCCAGCTCAGCTTCTGAACGTGAACAAGCGGTTTTTACTGACACGCGTGGACGTGAAGTCACGTAGCAAAAAAAATCTGGTACAAATGGGTGGCAGGATAGCGCAGTGGTTAGCACTGCTGCCTCACAGCACCGGGGAACTGGGTTCAATTACAGCCTCGGGTCACTGTCTGTGTGGAATTTGTACGTTCTCCCTGTGTCTGCGTGGGTTTCCTCCGGGTGCTCCGGTTTCCTCCCACAGTCCAAAGATGTGCGGGTTAGGTTGCTTGGCCGTGCTAAATTGCCCCTTGGTGTCAGGGGTTTAGTAAGGTAAATAAGTAGGGTTATGGGGGTAGTGCCTGGGTGGGATTGTGGTCGGTGCAGACTCGATGGGCCGAATGGCCTCCTTCTGCACTGTAGGGAGTCTATGATTCTATTTTCTGAAATGTGGTTTTCCATCTGTATTGTGAAATTTGAAAACTTATAACTCTTTAAGACTGACTATCGGAAAACAGCTGTAATATTTACAGGCATTTTGTAAATCATGGTGATGGTAGGTCAATTCTATCGAAAGATTTAGTAAAAATGTCAACAAGATTTCATGTACCATACTCATACTAATTTTAACCAGGAGGAGTCGTCTCCCCTCACCGCCCCCCAACCTCCCCCCACCCCCAACCTCACCCAATTGGGCAATGAAATCAGGATGTGTCGGAGTTCTCTGCGTGGATGGACTATTATGAGCTGAATAGGCTTCCCCGTCTGTAGTTATCTTGTGATCATCGGCTCACACTCACTCCTGAAGGAGTGGTGTTTTGCCATTCCAAAACCTGGAAAGCATCTCACGTTGGCGACCAGCTAGTGACTAATTTCACTATATTCTGTACGCTTTGTAATATTTGAGCATCTTATCCTGCAATGGCTATCCCTGGAAGTAGAGGTCATCCTTAATGTCATGAAATCCCCACAGTGCAGAAGGAGGCCCATTAAGCCTGCACCAACAACAATCCCACCCAGACCCTATCCCCATAATCCCATACGTTTGCCCTGTTAATTCCCCTGAAACTAAGGGGCAATTTAGCATAGCCCATCTACCTACCATCAAGAGCAAAAAGGAACTCTAAAAAGCGACATTCAGAAAAGGAAATGTCAATGTTTTGGCCATTTGATCGGGGCTGAAAAGCAGCAGAGACCTCTGCTTGAGGGCAAAGTGTAGGGCAGCAGGAAGAGGGGCCATCCTAGGCATTGTCGGATGATGGAAGTCACAGAGCAGTTGCAGACGACCTATGGTGTATGCATGAGAATGCTAAATTGCTCCTCAGTGTTAGGGGGATGTCAGGGGATTGGCAGGGTAAATATGTGTGGTGATGGGGATAGGACCAGGTTGGGGTCGTTGTTGGTGCAGGCTCGATGGGCCGAATGGCCTCCTTCTGCACTATAGGTATCCTATGATACTCCATTCTATGAAGACAGAGGAGCTTTGTTTACCAAGTTTATTTATTAGAATCACAAGTAGGTTTACACTGCAATGAAGTTACTGTGAAAATCCCCTAGCTGCCACACTCTAGCGCCTGTTCGGGTACACCAAGGGAGAATTTAGCATGGCCAATGCATCTAACCAGCACATCTTTCAGACTGTGGGAGGAAACCGGAGGAAACCCATGCAGTCACGAGGAGAACGTGCAGACTCCGCTCAGACAGTGACCCAAACCGGGAATCGAACCCGGGTCCCTGGCGTTGTGAGGCAGCAATCCTAACTGCAGTGTCACTAATGTAAGCCTCTTGTGACACTAATAAATAAAGCAGCACAAATTCAGTAAAAAAAAAATGTACACGCTAATTTACCCTCACTTGAAATAACAGTATTGTTGAGTCCTTTTCAGAGAGTGTTTGACAGGTCTTTTTATCTTTTGATGATGCTCAGGTGGCGCATGCTAAATGCTTCATCGAGCTTTGTCTGGCTGTATGGCATGCAGATAAATATCGGGAACTGAGCTAACTACTCAATGTAGGTGTACTGGCTGGAGATGTATCTCTCTGCACTGGCTTTTGACACTTTAAATCAAGCTAATCTTTCACATCGCCCTGTGAAATCAGTTATTCTTACTGCAGAATAGCTACTAATGGTCACTATTATAAATTATAATTATTGCAGGTAATTACTTCATCTCCTTTCACAGTCGGAAATGGAGTTTGAGCCTCTAACCTCAGCTGACACTTCTATAAATGGAAAACTGGATCATTTTGTAACTCGGGTGCACAGAATTAAGAACATCCCTAAAAGAACAATAGGGAGAGGTTGGGGAAAATACTTCTTACACAGAGCTTTGATCAATCCCAAACTGTGCTTTACCAGAGCAGAGTCAGAATTCTTTTAAAAGGAAAGTGGATAAATTATATTTGGGGGATAAGTGTATGGGGGTAGTGCAGCAGAATAGATTCATTGGAAAGGTCTATCAGAAAGTCAGCATTGGGACAATGGACCAAGTCACCTCCTGTGCTTTTATTTGAATGGTCGTAGCATGTTGCCATCACCAGCAAGGCCAGCTGTTATTGCTCATTTGTCATTGCCCTTGAGAACTTATGATGTGCCCTGTTTGAGAGCAGATATCCACTCCATCTGCCGAAGGAGCAGCGCTCCGAAAGCTAATGGTATTTGCTACCAAATAAACCTGTTGGACTTTAACCTGGTGTTGTTAAAACTCTTGAGAACTTAGCCATGAACCTTTTGAACTGCTGCAGGCCATGTGGTGTATGTATACTCGCAGTGCTAATAGGAAGGGAGTTCCAGGAACTTGGTCCAACAATAATGAAGGAACAAGTTCATTTAAGATTAAGTTTACTTATTAGTGTCACAAGTAGGCTTACATTAACATTGCAATGAAATTACTGTGAAAATCCCCTAGTCGCCACACTCCAGTGCCTGTTCAGATACACTGAGGAAGAATTTAGCATGGCCAACGCACCTAACCAGCACATCTTTCAGACTATGGGGGGAAACTAGAGCTCCCAGAAGAAACCCACGCAGGCACGGGGAGAATGCGCAAACTTCACATAGACAGAGACCCAAGCTGGGAATCAAACCCGGGTCCCTGACAGTGTGAGGCGGCAGTGCTAACCACAGGTTTGACAGGTATTATTGAAGGAGGCCTGTTGAGTTGCTGCATTACAAGCTAAGGCAATGGTGTAGTGGCATTGTCACTGGGCTAGTAATCCAGAGATCCCAGGTAAAGCTTTTGGGGACCTGAGTTCAAATCCCACCAGATGTTGAAGTTTGAAGTCAATAAAAAATCTTGGAATCAAAATCTAATGATAACCATGAAACCATTGTTGATAGAACATAGAACATAGAACAGTACAGCACAGAACAGGCCCTTCGGCCCACGAAGTTGTGCCGAGCTTTATCTGAAACCAAGATCAAGCTATCCCACTCCCTATCATCCTCGTGTGCTCCATGTGCCTATCCAATAACCACTTAAATGTTCCTAAAGTGTCTGACTCCACTATCACTGCAGGCAGTCCATTCCACACCCCAACCACTCTCTGCGTAAAGAACCTACCTCTGATATCCTTCCTATATCTCCAACCATGAACCCTATAGTTATGCCCCCTTGTAATAGCTCCATCCACCCGAGGAAATAGTCTTTGAACGTTCACTCTATCTATCCCCTTCATCATTTTATAAACCTCTATTAAGTCACCCCTCAGCCTCCTCCGCTCCAGAGAGAACAGCCCTAGCTCCCTCAACCTTTCCTCATAAGACCTACCCTCCAAACCAGGCAGCATCCTGGTAAATCTCCTTTGCACTCTTTCCAGCGCTTCCACATCCTTCTTATAATGAGGTGACCAAAACTGCACACAATATTCCAAATGTGGTCTCACCAAGGTCCTCTACATTTGCAGCATAACCCCACGGCTCTTAAACTCCAACCCCCTGTTAATAAAAGCTAACACACTATAGGCCTTCTTCACAGTTCTATCCACTTGAGTGGCAACCTTCAGAGATCTGTGGATATGGACCCCAAGATCTCTCTGTTCCTCCACAGTCTTCAGAACCCTACCTTTGACCCTGTAATCCACATTTAAATTAGTCCTACCAAAATGAATCACCTCACATTTATCAGGGTTAAACTCCATTTGCCATTTTTCAGCCCAGCTTTGCATCCTATCTATATCTCTTTGCAGCCTACAACAGCCCTCCACCTCATCCACTACTCCACCAATCTTGGTGTCATCAGCAAATTTACTGATCCACCCTTCAGCCCCCTCCTCTAAGTCATTAATAAAAATCACAAAGAGCAGAGGACCAAGCACTGATCCCTGTGGCATTCCGCTAGCAACCTGCCTCCAATCCGAAAATTTTCCATCCACCACTACCCTCTGTCTTCGATCAGATAGCCAGTTACCTATCCAATCGGCCAACTTTCCCTCTATCCCACACCTCCTCACTTTCATCATAAGCCAATGTTAAAAAATCCCAACTCAACTCGTTCACTGTTGCCCTTTCGGGAAGGAAATCTGCCATCCTTATCTGGTCTGGCCTGCATGTGACTCCAGACCACAGCAATGTGGTTGACTCTTAAATGCCCTCTGAAATGGCCTGGCAAACCATTCACCTCAGGGCAATTAGGGCTAGGCAATAAATGTTGGCCCAGTCTGTGATGCCCACATCTCATGGACGATTAAAAGAATCTTGTAGATGGTACACACTGTTGACATAGTGTACTCATGGTGGAGAGGGTGAACATTCAAGGTAGTGGGATGGGGGGCCAATAAAGCAGGTTGCTTTGTCCAGAACATTTCAAGCTACTTGAGTGTTGTTGAAGGCACATTTATACAGGCAATTGGAGAGTAGTACATCCCATTCCTGACTTGCGTCTTGTGGACAGGCTTTGAGAAGTCAGGAAGTGAATTTTCCCAGCCTCTGACCTGCACTCGTAGACATTGTATTTATACAGTGAAGCTTCTGGTCAATTGTAAACCCAAGGTTATTAATGGTTGGGGATTCAGTGATGATAATGACATTGAATATTAGAGGAAGTGGTTAGGTTCTCTCTTGTTGGAGATAGTCATTGCCTGGCATGGTAAATTCTGGAAACGTTTTATTTGTCTGTGATTCTAGCTCAAAAATACCAGGAGATTCGGGAATGAGCTGAACATCCTTTGACAAACCTGTTAACACAAAATTAATTGATAAAACATTAGTTTTAAGCACATGATGACTTTTCATAACATAGCCAACTACAGTTAGCTGACTTCATCAGCTTTGTGGAAAGAAGCCCTTTGAAGACAAAGTTCACAAAATACCCTGAGGGTTGCTGTTATCATTCAATCTATTCTTTCTGCACTTATCTAAATGTATTAAAGCCAATAGAGTGTGGTGTGATCTACACGGAGGTCCTTTCATTATCTTTGATGTGATTTTTAGGTCCACTGCATCCCTTCAAAGGCTTCCAGAAATTGAAAAGTAAATACGATTAGCCAATGTCTTCTTAACATAAGAAGGACAAAGAACAATGAATGTTGGCCCAGCCAATGATGCCCACATCTCATGGACGACTAAAAAAATATCTTGTAGATGGTACACACTGTTGCCGTAGTTTCTAAAGGAAGATTGATATCAACTACAACAGAAACCTGCATTGATGTAGCAGCTTCAATGGGCAGCACAGTGCAGAGTGTGCTGAAGGGGGGGAAGTCTTGAGTGTATGAACAAGACCCCAGTTGAAAAGATAGGATTTTTGTACAGGAAAGAGAAGTGGAGAGATGACAAGGTTTAAGGAGTGATCTCCAGAAAGCGTGGTCCAGATCGCCGAAATCTTAGTCAACCGTTGTGGTGCAAAAAGAGTGGGAGACATATAGGGTGGGATTTTCTGGCCAGGCTCACTCCAAAACCGGAAAATCCCATTTCCAGTTTTGGAGATCAAACAGACCTTTGCATGGGCCGCCCACAACACCCCACTCCCAACCCTCTACGATTCCCCTGGTGGGCGGGACAGGAAAATTCCTCCCATAGAATCTTTACAGTGCAGAAGGAGGCCATTTGGCCCATCGAGTTTGCATTGACTCTCTGACAGAGTATCTTAACCAGGCCATAACCCCACATATGAACCCCACTAATTCCCCTAACCTACACATCTTGGGGCACCAAGGGGCAATTTAGCATGGCCAATCAACTTAACCTGCACATCTTCAGACTGTGAGATGAAACCGGAGCACTCGGCGAAACCCGTGTAGACACAGGGAGAATGTGCAAACTCCACGCAGACAGTCACCCAAGGCTGGAATTGAACCCGGGTCCCTGGTGCTGCTGTGCCACCCATTTTAAAAGCTTCTGATCACTACCTGTCAAGTGGTCTAAGCATAGAAAGTTCATTGTTCTGCATCACAGATTCCAGGATTTTTGTGTTGTTACCTCCAACTAGAAACTAATTTGAAATGAATTCCATCACAAAGGAAATATCGTCTGAACTTGACTTCTCGGATTTTGGAAATCACATGGACTATTATTCACTTTCCTGTTGTTGCCCATAGTTGTAAATCTTTCTGTTTCCTAACTCTATGTGTGTGTGTGTGTGTGTGTTTGTGTGTGCATGTGTGTGCTTGTGTGTGCGTGTGTGCATGTGGGTGAATGTGTGTGTGCATGTGTGTGTGTGTGTGTGTGTGTGTGTCCTTGTGTTTAGGATGTAGGCTTCACTCCACATTTATGGCTTAGTTCAGCCTAAGCTGATCATCATGTGCGGAAGAAAGAAATAGGGAATGAGTCAGACGAATGAGGGGCGATCGCATAGAGACTTATAAAATTCTAACAGGACCAGACAGGTGCAGGGAGGATGTTCCCGATGGTGGGGGTGTCCAGAACCAGGGGTCACAGTCTGAGGATACAAGGTAGACTATTTAGGACAGAGATGAGGAGACATTTCTTCACCCAAAGAGTGGTGAGCCTGTGGTATTCATTACCACAGGGAGTAGTTGATGCTAAAACATTGAATGTATTCAAGAGGCGGTTAGATATCAGGGTAAATATATGGGGTTACGGGAATAGGGTCTGGTTGGCATTGTGGTCGGTGCAGACTCGATGGGCTGAATGGCCTCCTTCTGCACCGTAGGGATTCTATGATTCTATTCTATGAACATACAGCGAGGATCATTAGACTTATAAAATTCAAACAGGACTAGACAAGAGAGATGCAGGGAGGATGTGGAATTCATTATCACAGGAAGTAGTTGATGCCAAAACATTGAATGTATTCAAGAGGCAGCTGGATAAAGCACTTGGGATGAATAGGATTATAGATTATGGGGAAAAAGCAGGATTAGGCTATTAAGTTGGACGATTAGCCATGATTGTAATGAATGGCGGAGCAGGCTCGAAGGGCCAAATGGCCTCCTCCTGCTCCTATCTTCTATGTTTCGATGTTTCTATAACTAATTGAGTTAGAAGAGACTTGGTTTCAGATAGGCAACTAAATGTCTTGAAGATGGTCATGGATTGAGAGAGGTGTCATCAGGATTTATAGGGAAATGGACTCCACTTTGAGCATGTAGATAAGGAAAGTGATCGAGCCAAGAATAGAAGATTAGGATAACAGCGTGGGGATAGGAAAAGCAGATATTGCTAGAGAGGTACTGACTTGGAGCATTAGGAGTGGAATCTTGCAAAGGTTTCCTGCTATCTACAATTTGATCTAAGTTAAGTCTATAGAAAATGTATTTCTAAAAGCTAATTCGAGGATGCCAAGACTACGGGCTGCATTTTACGTGCCCCCACCTGGTCTGTATATGGATGCCCATCCCACGAACTTATACCCCTAACATGCAGGGTGAGCAGGTGCCAAAATTGGCTTGCTACCAAGCCAATTGACCCCGATAAAATGCTGCATGAAATTATTGGCGTGGGTGGTTGGGCAGAATTGGGCAGCCCATCCCTTAAAAAACATTTTCAAAGGGGGCTAGGAAATGGGGTATTATCTGCAAGGATTGCCCTTTGTGGACCGGGGCACGTGTGCCCATTCCCCACCTAAGATAGAAGCTGCCCCTATCTTTCTATCCATCTGCTGCATTAAACCCATCACACCCCTTCTCCCTACCCTATTCCTAACCTGCCGAACCCCTCCCTGCCCAAGACCCAGAACATACCCATTACCGGTGATCCATTGGGCCTTCTTCTTCCTGGTTGTAGTGCTGGCAGTGCCCACGAATGAGCCCTTGGCACTGCCAGGTCCGATGGAGATGCTGCCTAATTGGAATGACCACCAGCTCCAGGGGGAGGGACTTTCTCCCCAGGTAGAGGTGGAAGATACCACCCGCCCCCCCCCCCCCCTCTCACACACTGCACTGCCCTATTGATCCCACAAAGAACAAAGAAAATTACAGTACAGGAACAGGCCCTTCGGCCCTCCAAGCCTGCACCAACCATGCTGCCCGACTTAACTAAAACTCCCTAACCTTCCAGGACCATATCCCTCGATTCCCATCCTATTCTTGTACTTGTCAAGACGCCCCTTAAAAGTCACTACCGTATCCGCTTCCACTACCTCCCCCGGCAACACGTTCCAGGCACCCACTACTCTCTGTGTAAAAAATCTGCCTCGTACATCTCCTTTAAACCTTACCCCTCGCACCTTAAACCCATGCCCCCTAGAAATTGACTCTTCCACCCTGGGAAAAAGCTTCTGACTATCCACTCTGTCCATACCTCTCATAATCTTGTAGAGTTCTATCAGGTCTCCCCTCAACCTCCGTCACTCCAGTGAGAACAACCAAAGTTCCCCAACCTCTCTTCATAGCTAATGCCCTCCACACCAGGCAACATCCTGGTAAATCTTTTCTGTACCCTCTCCAAAGCCTCCACATCCTTCTGGTAGTGTGGCGACCAGAATTGAACACTATATTCCAAGTGCGGCCTGTCTAAGGTTCTATAAAGCTGCAACATGACTTGCCAATTTTTAAACTCAATACCCCTGCCGATGAAGGCAAGCATGCCGTATGCCTTCTTGACGACCTTCTCCACCTGCATTGCCACTTTCAATGACCTGTGTACCTGTGCACCCAGATCCCTTTGCCTATCAATACTCCTAAGGGTTCTGCCATTTACTGTATATTTCCTATCTGCATTAGACCTTCCAAAATGCATTACCTCACATTTGTCCGGATTAAATTCCATCTGCCATCTCTCTGCCCAAGTCTCCAACTGATCTATATCCTGCTGTATCCTCTGATGGTCCACATCGCTATCCGCAAATCCACCAACCTTTGTGTCGTCCGCAAACTTACTAATCAATCCAGTTACACTTTCCTCCAAATCATTTATATATATTTATATATATTATATATATTTATATATCAGCCCACCTGCCAAGCATCCTGGCTGCAGGGTGGGCTGACATGGAGTAGGTCGACTCCATGCCAACTTTGCTTCCGGTGGGATGGGGTGGTGTGAGCAAGCCTTCTGCATCCCCGTAATATTCCACATTGGCGTCTGATTAACTCTCCTCGGGCAAACATTTTTTAGAAAGCACACACAATCAAAAGGTATTTTAACTGAGCCCTAATATGTTAGCAATTCAGAAAAAATAGAATCTGTCCTTTGCATTCAGGAAAATCCATATGAAATCCTTATTCAACTCCAAACGATAAGGGATACGATTGAACTGCATAATTAAAGGTGAGTGGCCGGCCTCCAAGGCTTCGCTGAGCCTGTCAGGGTTAAATTACATTAGCTCTGATGTTTGGAACATTGACACGGTTCCACTGCACCCTGCATCTCCGATGTTCTTGCCGTTTTCCAAAAGCTGAACAGATATTAGGGGAGTTGCTGACAGTTTAATGCACTGATGCTCAGATATCATTTAGGCAGCACTTTGCAGGGAGCTTTGAAGGAGATGGTCGACAGAACAGAACAACTTTGTGTATTATTTTGCCAGCAGTCGACCTACTCCATGTCAGCCCACCCTGCAGCCAGGATGCTTGGCAGGTGGGCTGATATATAAATATATATAAATATATATAAATGATTTGGAGGAAAGTGTAACTGGATTGATTAGTAAGTTTGCGGACGACACAAAGATTGGTGGATTTGCGGATAGTGATGAGGACCATCAGAGGATACAACAGGATATGGATCAGTTGGAGACTTGGGCGGAGAGATGGCAGATGGAGTTTAATCCGGACAAAAGTGAGGTAATGCATTTTGGAAGGTCTAATGCAGATAGGAAATATACAGTAAATGGCAAAACCCTTAGGAGTATTGATAGGCAAAGGGATCTGGGCGTACAGGTACACAGGTCACTGAAAGTGGCAATGCAGGTGGAGAAGGTAGTCAAGAAGGCATATGGCATGCTTGCCTTCATCGGCCGGGGTATTGAGTTTAAAAATTGGCAAGTCATGTTGCAGCTTTATAGAACCTTAGTTAGGCCGCACTTGGAATATAGTGTTCAATTCTGGCCGCCACACTACCAGAAGGATGTGGAGGCTTTGGAGAGGGTACAGCTTGGAATCTGCTTTGAATGAAATAAGTCAGATAGTATACAATAGGGGAGGTGATGGCCTAGTGGTATTATCAGTAGACTCTCAATCTAGAAACTCAGCTATGTTCTGGGGACCCGGGTTCGAATCCCGCCACGGCAGATGGGGGAATTTGAATTCAATTTTTAAAAATCTGAAATTAAGAATCTACTGATGACCATGAAACCGTTGACGATTGTCGGAAAAACCCATCTGGATCACTAATGTCCTTTAGGGAAGGAAATCTGCCGTCCTTACCTGGTCTGGCCTACATGTGACTTCAGAGCCACAGCAATGTGGTTGACTCTCAACTGCTCTCAGGCAACTAGGGGTGGGCAATAAATGTTGGCCAGCCAGCGACGCTCGTGTCCGATGAATGAATAAAAAAAACTGTCTGGACCAAATGTGTCTTGATGATTCTATATTAATAATGACACTGTTCTCCATATTTAAACTGCTGAGTTTCAGTGGTGTTTTCTTGAATAAATTTTAAAATCTGAAACGGAAATTGAGCTGAATTCAAATCCACTGATGTATTTGAATAAAAGAGAGAGAGACTTTGGGTAAAATATCCTCGGATTACCTGAGGGTTGTTTTCTTACGATTTGGTGGCTAAATCCTATTACACGAGTACTCTCGTATGAACTGAGCCTTCTTCCCTAATTTTACTCTGGAACCTTCTAAAGGTTCACACAGTGCGTCATTATGGAGTAATTAACCATATGTGACTCTGCAGACAAGGCAATACGATTGCTTAAAAGGGAAATCAGTAAGTTTTTAAGAAATGAAGAACTGTAAGAGGATGGGATGGGAGGGGAAGATGGGATAGAATTCCTACAGTGCAGAAGGAGGCCATTCGGTCCATCAAGTCTGTACCGACTCTTCGACAGAGCATCTTACCCAAGCCCTATCCTCATAACCCCACATTTTCACAGTGACTTCATTGCAGTGTTAATGTAAGCCTACTTGCGACACTAATAAAAAATAAATAAATATTAACCCTGCTAATTCACCTAACCTATACATCTCGCGACATTAAGAGGCAATTGAGCATGGCCAATCCATCTAACCTGCATATCTTTTGACTGCGGGAGGAAACCTGAGCACCCGGAGGAAACCCACGCAGATACAGGGAAAATGTGCAAACTCCACACAGACAGTCATCCAAGGCTGGAATTGAACCCAGATCCCTGGCGCTGTGAGGCAGCAGTGCTAACCACTGTGTCACTGTGCTGCCCATTATGCCACTGTGCCGACCCTAGGGAGGGAGGAGATGGGGGGGATGGGGTGGGATGGGTGGAATGAGGGGTGGGATGTGATGAAATGAGATGGGATATAGGGGAATGGGATGGGACACGGGGGAATGGGATGGGGGGAATGGGATGGGATACGGGGAATGGGATGTGATATGGGGGAATGGGATGGGGGAATGGGATGGGGGGAATAGAATGGGGGAATGGGATGGAGGGTTGGGATAGGATTGGGAGAATGAGATGGGGGTATGGGATGGGAAATGGGGGAATGCGATGTGATACGGGGGAATGGGATGAGGGGAATGGCATGGGGGGAACAGGGTAGGGGAATGGGATGGAGGGTTGGGACAGGATTGGGGATAGGATGGGAGGAATGGGATTGGGGTTGGGATAGGATTGGGGGAATGGGATGAGGAATGGGATGGAGGTTGGGATAGGATTGGGGGAATGGGATCAGGAATGGGATGGGGGTTGGGATAGGATTGGGGGAATAGGGTGGGAGGAATGGGATGCGGGGTTGGGATAGGATTGGGGGAATGGGATGGGGATTGGGATAGGGGTTGGGATAGGATGGGAGGAATGGGCTGGGATGGGGGAATGGGATCACAGGAGAATAATTTCAGTTGTGGAGTGAATGGAGCCTTGCAGTATTTTAATTTTGGCGAACAAGGAAGGAGGGCTGATTGGTGCATGTGACTCTTATCAAGAGCAAGGTCTTGAATCAGTGCATTCCAAAATGAGCTGTGGTTGCAGAGGCTTCTGGAGAGTTGCTGTCTTGAAGAGATAAAGAGCTGAATTAGGATGTCGACAGCTTAGGGGAGAGATAGCGACAGAGATGTGGAATTAAACATTTTCAGTAGCAGAATGTATGTGGAGGAGGTGGGCTGAGTTGGAGATGAAGCCGCGGTTCTTATCTCTAGATGTAGCTGGGGAGGTAAGTATAATCAAAGCTCGAGGCAGAGCCAGTGGGCTAAATTTACTTTCTCTCAAGATGCATTAAAATAATGAACGTACTCAACCTCCTTGAAGGGTACAAGAGTCTTTTAAAAATAAGTACAGAACAGTACTTCACATTTCCTGAACAATATTGCAATGACAGCTGCCACAGCTCCTTGGGCTGGCATCACAATACAGTGCATTATATCAGTGGCAAGGATAGCACAGCGTGCACCTTATTGTGTCAGATTCAGACATGCTGGTGCAAAATAAAATGTTTCTTTGTTTTGGAAATTTTGGAATCCTTTCAGTCGAACGTTGCTAGGGAAAGAAGTTGGCTCTATGCATTCTAAAATATTTCCAAAGAAAAGTCAAGTAAAGCCTGTGCCAATCATAATGTAATAGGTTTAGTTGGTAGCAAAAGCCACTAGCTTTCGGAGCACTGCTCCTTCGTCAGGTGAGTGGGATTTCAGTTCACAAATAGGGCATATAAAGACACAAACTCAATTTACAACATAATGGTTGAAAACACCATCCACCAGGTACACGGTACATACACTTGCAACTCGGCCAACGTTGTCGACCTGATACGCTGCAGGAAAGGATGTCCTGAGGCATGGTACATTGGGGAGACCATGCAGACACTACGACAATGGATGAATGAACACCGCTCGATAATCACCAGGCAAGAGTGTTCTCTTCCTGTTGGGGAACACTTCAGCGGTCACGGGCATTCGGCCTCTGATCTTCGGGTAAGTGTTCTCCAAGTGTGTCTTCATGACACACGACAACGCAAAGTTGCTGAGGAGAGACTGATAGCCAAGTTCCGCACACATGAGGACAGTTTCAACCGGGATCTTGGGTTCATGTCACACTATCTGTAATCCCCACGACTTGCCTGGGCTTGCAAAATCTCACTAACTGTCCTGGCTGGAGACAATACACATCTCTTTAACCTGTGCTTAACCCTCTCTCCACTCACATTGTCTGTATCTTTAAGACTTGATTACCTGTAAAGGCTCACATTCCAACCATTATTTTGTAAATTGAGTTTGTGTCTTTATACGCCCTGTTTGTGAACTGAAATCCCACTCACCTGACGAAGGAGCAGTGCTCCGAAAACTAGTGGCTTGTGCTACCAAATAAACCTGTTGGACTTTAACCTGGTGAGACTTCTTACTGTGTTTACCCCAGTCCAACGCTGGCATCTCCACGTCATGTCAATCATAATGCCCTAACTAAACTAAAATAAAAACCTCCTGCCCTTACTTGGTGCGAATCCCTCTATTCCCTCCCTATTCATGAACCCATCCAGATGCCTCTTAAATGTTTCTAATGTGCCTGCTTCCACCATCTCCTCTGGCAACGCGTTCTAGGCACCCACCACTCCCTGCGTGAAAACTTCCTCCGCACATCTCCCTTAAACTTTCCCCCTCTCACCTTGAACCTGTGCCCCCTTGTAATCGTAAGAAGTCTCACCTGATGAAGGAGCAATGCTCCAAAAGCTCGTGATTCCAAATAAACCTGTTGGACTTTAACCTGGTGTTGTGAGTCTTCTTACTGTGCCCACCCCAGTCCAAGGCCGGCATCTCCACATCATGGCCCCTTGTATTTGACACTTGCACTCGAGGAAAAAGCCTCTGAATATCCACCCTGTCTGTGCTTCTCATAATTTTGTGGACCTCTAACAGGTCTCCCCCTCAGCCTCCATCTTTCCAGTGAAAACAATCCTAGTTTATCCAACCTCTCCTCATAGCCAACGCCCTTGAGACCAGGAAACATCCTGGTGAACCTTCTTTGCACTCTCTCCAAGGCTAAAGAAGTTCTGAAAGATAACCATAATTTTGTTTCTTTATTTGCTCCTTGCATTTTTAAAGGGGCTGGCCGAATTGACATTCCACCTGTCGGTTAATTGGCAGGTGATGAGTGTAAGTGTATTTGGAGGAAACTGATGTTTTGGCACTGAAACATTTTCCCCCATTTTTTCCCACAGGTTGCTAAACATTTGGTATATCTCATGCGAAGGAACTTCGCCAAGAACATCGAAAGGGGAGGAATGGCCTCAAGGGAACATAGGGCGAGATCTTCTGAAAATAAAGTGCTCAACACATGAGAAAGCGAGAGAGAACTGGGCTGGTTTTTTGAGCAAGAAGCAAGTCGCAGTCTTATGACGCTCGTGGCATTTGGTGCAACTAAAAGTACCAGGATGCAATTCTTGCCAGTGGGATGGGGGGGTGGGGGGGGGGAGGGGGGGTGGGGGTGGGGGGGGGGGGGGGGGGATGGGGGTGGGGGGGGGTGCAGTGGGGGGGGGTGGGGGGGGTGGGGTGGGGGGGGTGCGGTGGGGTGGGGGGAGGAGTGGTGGGGCTGGTGGGGAACAGAGCCAGAGTTCATTGGTGAAACAGGCTGCTGAGCTCTTAGGGCGCCCTTATTGGGCGCAAATCTGATTTCACCACCAAAGGGCGGCACGGTCGCACAGTGGTTAGCACTGCTGCTTCACAGCTCCAGGGACCTGGGTTCGATTCCCGGCTTGGGTCACTGACTGCTGTGTGGAGTTTGCGCATTGTCTGCGTGGGTTTCCTCCGGGTGCTCCGGTTTCCTCCCACAGTCCAAAGATGTGCGGGTTAGGTTGATTGGCCATGCTAAAATTGCCCCTTAGTGTCCTGAGATGCGTAGGTTAGAGGGATTAGCAGGTAAAATATGTAGGGATATGGGGGTAGGGCCTGGGTGGGATTGTGGTCGGTGCAGACTCGATGGGCCGAATGGCCTCTTTCTGCACTGTAGGGTTTCTATGATTCTATGAAAACAGGGCCAGCACGATGGGGGAAGCGAGAAACCAAGCTTATTTTCATTTTTCGCCTCTCAGCCAGTCTTATCACCTTGCCTCACCGGAAGCCGGGCGAGACAAGGTTGTAAGATCGCGCCCTATATAGAGTCGAATTTTCCGAGGAGTAGCAATCACTGTCGGATTACCGCTCTGCGCCTTTTAATTACCTTGCACACCACAGCTCCACATTTCTCACACAGCCTTCTGTATCTAGTGCCGAGGAATTAATTGTCCGACTTTGCACTTCTCGCTGGGAATGTTATTCCCCAGTAGAGCATGTCAGAAACCAGGGCACGCATCGCAGAACCAATCTCTGACCCATTGCAACACTGTGAAACATTTTCCCTGCATGGAGCTTTCCTCCCTTCTGGGAAGCAATAAAAGAGGATTTGATACTGGCAACACTTCATTGTGCTCCCTAATACTCATTTGATTGCAATATAAACTTTTAATATCTCAAAAGGACTCTGCTTCTCCAAGCACAAAGTCACAAAAGGACCACATAATGAAAAATGTAATGCGCAGTTGAGCTGGCTAATCTAGATTTTATTTCATTCGTGAGAAAGCGCTGGGTGACTCACGGGGGTTAGCTGTCCTGCAGAGATTTTTCAATTAACCAAATGACAAGAAGATCATTGTTCTAACCGGGCGTTATCCTCGATTTAACATTGATCTGCCTGGGTAATGGAGGAGGAGATTGCAAATGTTACGCTGCTGGAATCTTTAGTGATCGGAACAGAGGAACGGCTGGAGAGAAAGTCCATCTCGTTCACAGTCCAGCATGCTGATAGTCACATGAAGCAGCAACAATGCAGTTATTGACTAATCTTGGCAGTTATGTCTTATCAATTAATCAGTTAACAACAAAATCCAGAAGTGAAGTGAGAAAGATTCCTTCCCCCGCCTCAAGGGCTGGAAAGAGTTGAGACCCATCATTGAGAAATTTGTTCACAACTGAAAATGGACTTGTGCTTTATGGGTAATGCCCTTCAATGTCACCCTCAAGGCCTGCAGCTTTTCGAGGTCATAACCAGAGCAGCACGGTGGCACCAGAGGTTAACACTGCTGCCTCACAGCCGCCAGGGACCCGGGTTCGATTCCCAGCTTGGGTCACTGTCTGTGTGGAGTCTGCAAGTACACCCCGTGTCTGCGTGGGTTTCCTCCCACACTCCAAAGATGTGCGGGTTAGGTGGATTTGCCATGCTAAATTACCCCTTAGCGCTAGGGGGACTAACTAGGGTAAATGCATGCGGTTATGGGGATAGGGCCTGGGTGGGATTGTTGTCGGCGCAGACTTGATGGACCGAATGGCCTCCTCCTGCACTGTAGGGATTCTAAGAAACATAGAAACATAAAAACCCTACAGTGCAGAAGGAGGCCATTCGGCCCATTGAGTCTGCACCAACCACAATCCCACCCAGGCCCTATCCCCACATATTTACCCGCTAATCCCTCCAACCTACACATCCCAGGACTCTAAGGGGCAATTTTTAACCTGGCCAATCAACCTAACCTGCCCATCTTTGGACTGTGGGAGGAAACCGGAGCACCCGGAGGAAACCCACACAGACACGAGGAGAATGTGCAAACTCCACACAGACAGTGACATCTGAAGTGTTGTCAATTAAATGTCAGCAGCCTTACAATCCCCCAAACTGTTGATAAATCTCATAAAAACCTTAGGATAGGCAATCAAGTACACAACAAAAGCTCTGATGATAATTTTTAATTATTCCCTTAATTGTTTAAAGCATGTAGAAGCATTTGTTGCCCATTACTAATAGCCCTCGAACTGAGTTGAAAGTCAACCACATTGTTGTGGGTCTGGAGTCATATGTAGGCCTGACCAGGTAAGGACGGCAGAGTTTCTTACCTAAAGGACATTAGTGAACCAGATGTGTTTTTACGACAATCGACAACGGTTTCATGGTGATCAGTAGATTCTTAATTCCAGATTTTTTTTCTTTTCATTGAATTGAAATTCCACCATCTGCCGTGGTGGGAGTCATACCCGGGTGCCAGACCTCTGACAAAGGGTCATCCAGACTCGAAATGTTGGCTCTATTCTCTCTCCACAGATGCTGTCAGACCTGCTGAGATTTTCCAGCATTTTCTGGTTTTGTTTCAGATTCCAGCATGCGCTGGAATTTGCTTTCACCCCAGAACATTACCCTGGGTTGCTGCATTACCAGTCCAGTTACATTGCCACTACACCATTGCCTATCCTTGTTGGGAATAGAGTTCATAGAATCCCAACAGTACAGGAGGAGGCCATTCGGCCCATTGAGTCTGCACTGACCACAATCCCACCCAGGCCCTATTCCCCTAACCCCTCATACTCATCCTGCTAATCCCCCTGACACTGGGGTTAATTTAACATGGCCAATCATCCTAACCCATACATCTTTGAATTGTGGGAGGAAACCGGAGCACCTGGAAGAAACCCACGCAGACACAGAGAGAATGTGCAAACGCCACACGGAAGTGACCCAAGGCCGGAATTGAACCCGGGTCCCTGGCGCTGTGAGGCAGCAGTGCTAACCACGGTGCCACCGTACCGTTGTTGAGTGAATTGATTTCTGAATTTAATATTGGTGTTAATATTGAAGGAAAGACCCATATAGTCTGCAGGAATGGCTATCGGTTTGATGTGATTTGATTTGATTTGACTGCGGCACGGTGACTGGGACCTCGCAGAAAATATGCAATATGGGCAAAGCTTGGTGTTCTCTCACCCTACTGTACACTTTCCATATGGAATGTGGTATGTGTGTTCTGCCCTGCATAGAGAGCCTTAGTGACCACTGTAACATGGTGCTGCACAACAAATTGTGGGATATTTCCTGGTGTAGTCTATAAGGCCCCCCAACCAACAATGCCCTGGTTTGAGGCTCTCGCTATGGAAGCAACAATCTGTGACAACCTCCTTGACGAAGTGTAGGCACCTCACCCAATGCTCTTCACTCAAGCTGAGGTATAGAAAGTACTCCCTAAAGACCCAAAATAGGCCTGGCCTCCTCCTCCTCCTTCTCCCTCAATTTCTTCACTGCTCCCCCTCATTGTTCAACCACAGAATAAGACTGACCAGTCTGGTCACAACGGCAATGAAGCCAATTAAACAGGCAAAAGCAATGCAGCGCCAGCACAAAACTGTCCCCAGAAGTCACAATTCACTTGTGGAATGGGATTCACTTATAGAACCACAAAACAAAGGGTCCAAAGGTTAACCAGTAGTTTGAGGACTAACCAGTACGGGGTGGGTGAACTCCTTAAATTGTGCCCCTGCTGGCTTGTGATTGCTGACATAAGTTACTGGGTGAGCCTGACATGTGGCAAGTCAGGCACTGGGACAGACAAAATTCCCAGACATGTCCTGCAACAAACATAGGATTTATATTAAGCTGAGGCTTCTTAATAGATCCGGTGTGCTCCGTAACCACATACTGGGCAGTCCAATCCAAAATGGTGGGTGCTGCACTTCCATCATGGAATGAGTGCAGATCATTGCATTGGACCCTCAGATTCTCATTCTCTGCCTGTAATCCAAGGTTTTTCATATGTCATTGAATCATAGAATCCCTACAGTGCAGAAGGAGTTAATTCGGATCATCGAGTTTGCACTGACTCTGACAGAGCATCTTACCCAGGCCCTTTTTCCCCACCCTTTCTCTGTAATCCTACACATTTACCATAGATAATCCATCCAACCTACACATATGTTTTGATTTGATTTGATTTATTATTGTCACATGTATTAGCATACAGTGAAAAGTATTGTTTCTTGCATGCTATACAGGCAAAGCATACCGTTCATAGAGAAGGAAATGAGAGAGTGCAGAATATAGTGTTGCGGTCATAGCTAGGGTGTAGAGAAAGATCAACTTAAGGCAAGGTAAGTCCATTCAAAAGTCTAATGGCAGCAGGTCAGAAACAATTCTTGAGTCGGTTGGTACGTAACCTCAGACTTTTGCACATTTTTCCCGACGGAAGAAGGCGGAAGGGAGAATGTCCAGGGTGCGTGGGGTTCTTAATTATGCTGGCTGCTTTGCCAAGGCAGCGGGAAGTGTAGACAGAGCCAATGGATGGGAGGCTGGTTTGCGTGATGGATTGGGCAACATTCACAACCTTGTGTAGTTTCTTGCGGTCTTGGACACTAAGGAACAATTTACCATGGCCAATCAACCTAACACACACACATCTTTGGACTTTGGGAGGAAACCGGAGCACCCGGAGGAAACCCACACAGACACAGGGAGAACATACAAACTCCCCACAGACAGTGACGCAAGGCTGGAATTGAACCCGGGTTCCTGGCGCTGTGAGGCAGCAGTACTAACCACTGTGCCACCGTGCTATCCCTTTACTGTGAATTTCTTTACTATGAATGGATAAAGATTCTACAAAAATAACTATGTAAATGATCAACGTTTGGATTAGAATCTCTACTGTGCAGAAGGAGGCCATTTGATCCATCGTGTCTACACCGACTTTCTGAAAGAGTACCTCACCTAGGTCCCCAGAGAGAGGGAGTCAACCTTTTTCAGCAAACAGCTCAGCTAACTGAAGCAGCGAAAGCAGAAGCCAGTTTGTGAAAAGGATTATTTTCTGTACTGAATCGACGACCATTCCCTAGTCTTGGTCACTTAAGCTGTGCGGTGTGGTAGTCACTGACTAGATTTAACCAATAGATGTATGGGTGTAGTTCGGGAAACAGATAGGTCTCAGCATAGTTCAGGAGTATGGGGAAAACAGATGCTTTTGGGTTTATGGTCTGTGAGCAGATAAGGGTTTACGGATAATTTAAAGTTTATTTTAATAGTGTCACAAATAGGTTTACATTAACACTTCAATGACGTTACTGTGAAAATTTTCTGCAGTATAAAATAGTTTCTTTATTATTTTATTTTTCTCTCTTCTACATTCTATGGGCGGCACGGTAGTACAGTGTTAGCACTGCTGCTTCACAGTGCCAGGGCCCCGAGTTCGATTCCCAGCTTGGATGACTGTCTGTGTGGAGTCTGCACATTCTCCCCGTGTCTGCGTGGGTTTCCTCCGGGTGCTCCGGTTTCCTCCCACATTCTGAAAGATGTGCTGGTTGGTGCATTGACCCGAACAGGTGCCGGACTGTGGCAACTAGGGGAATTTCACAGTAACCTCAGTACAGTGTTAATGTAAGCCTTACTAGTGACTAATAAATAAACTTTACTTTAATAGATACTTTTATTGTTGTTTAAAGGAAGAGGGGGTCTGAGGTTCTCATTGTTCCTGCAAACGTTCCTTATTAATATCCAAAATAAAACAATGCACCATACAAAACCAGTGTTTCAGATTGGAACACACTCGCACATAAAATCAGCAGGCTTTCGAAAAATTGGCTGAATCTTTGCTCTGTGGGAGAAGGAAAAAGCTGAGAGGCTTTCTTAAACCTCATTGGACCACAATAATTGTGTGTAATTCTGATTGTCATTTTGTTAAAAATATAGAGGTACTGGAGAAGGTACGGAGATGATTTACAAGGATAATACCAGTCATGTGTGGCTATGCTTATCGGGGAAGGACAGACAACCTTAGTCTCTTTTCTCTTGAGAATAGAAGGCTAAATATTGAGTACAAATAGAGATCCTTAAATTTATAAAAAGGTTTTAAGAGAGTGGAAACAAAGAGAATGCCTCCACTTTTGGTTAAGAGCATAACCAAAGGCTGTCAATATAAAATAGTCTTCAAGAAATTCAATAGCGAATTCAATAGAAACATTTTTACTCAGAGTGGTACGAATGTGAATTCACCGCTACAGAGTGGTTGAAGCAAATAGTGTAAATGCACTTAAAGGGAAGCTAGACAAACATCTGCAGGAGAAAGGGGTGGAAATCTGAAGGGCGGCATGGTGGCACAGCAGTTAGCACTGCTGCCTCACAGCGCTAGAGACCTGGGTTCGATTCCCGCCTTGTCTCTATGGAGTTTGCGCATTCTCCCCATGTCTGTGTGGGTTTCCTTTGGGTGCTCTGGTTTCCTCCCACAGTCCAATGGACATGCTGGTTAGGTGCATTGGCTGTGCTAAATTCTCCCTCAGTGTACCCGAACAGGTGCCAGAGTGTGGCAACTAGGGGATTTTCACAGTGACTTCATTGCAGTGTTAATGTAAGCTTACTTGTGACACTCATACTTAAACTTAAACTTAGAAAGGGAATAGAGGGTTACACTGCAAAACCAAAGCAAAATACTGCAGATGTTGAAAGTCCAAAGGCACGATCTTACGTGCCGTTCATGCCAACTCCCGCTGCAGCAAAGTCAGAGAATTTGGCGGCCAATGGAACCATTTCAGTGGGATGGGGAAATGCCACCGGCGTGAGGGGTGGTGAGATTCTGGCCTAAAATAAAACAGAAAGTGCTGGAAAAACTCAACGGGTCTGGCAGTATCTGTGGAGAGAGAAAAGAGTGAACGTTTCGAGTCAAGTAAGACTCTTCTTGAGCACAGAAGAGTCTTTGAAGTGATGGCGGAAGGTGGGGGTGGGGTGGGGATTTTGTGTTTGCTGTGAGCGCAATTGGAGACGCGGGCACAAAACCTGGCAGGAGCTGGAAAACGAAGATCTTTCCGGTGGGATCTTATTTTCAGATTTGACGCGCCCACTGCAAGTGATATAATTGAGTTCCCTCACAGGAAGGTTAGGAACCTCATTTCAGTACATTTCAGTATAACTAGGCCGGCTTCCCCTCCGTATCATTTGCCCCACATATGGAACCCCTGTACCTCCCTTCGCCGCCATGACATCACATCGGCGAGCTTCACAACAGGTTATTAAAAATGTGAACCTGCCAGCGGCACACAGATAAGAATGGGGCCCGGGGGGAGAGCTCTGGCATTCCCCTGGCACACTGGCATTGCCCTCTGGCATTGCCTGGCAGTGCCAAGGGGCAGTGCCAGGAGGCAGTGCCAGGGGTAATGCTAATGGGCAGTGCCAAGGGGCAGTGCCAAAGGTCAATACCATAGACCCTCACTGGGCAACTCCAAAGGAGGAGTTCCCTTGATCCGTGGGGGTGATGACCTGTGAAAGGGGTGGGCGGTGGGATTGCCCATGTGCATGTGGGGGTGTCATCATGTGCGAGTGGGGATCTCTATGTGCATGGAGTCCCCGTTCATATTTTATCAGAGATCGGGTCGCCTCTACCCCACCCCAGCCCCATCCCGTCAGCCTAACGATGTGGGCCACACCTCTATTTTGTTTTGCACAGATTGCTGCACAATGTGACAAGAGAAGTCAGCTGTGCTGCTGGTGAGCTACATAGTAAGAAGTTTAACAACACCAGGTTAAAGTCCAACAGGTTTATTTGGTAGCAAAAGCCACACAAGCTTTCGAGGCTCTGAGCCCCTTCTTCAGGTGAGTGGGAATTCTGTTCACAAACAGAACTTATAAAGACACAGACTCAATTTACATGAATAATGGTTGGAATGCGAATACTTACAACTAATCCAGTCTTTAAGAAACAAAACAATGGGAGTGGAGAGAGCATCAAGACAGGCTAAAAAGATGTGTATTGTCTCCAGACAAGACAGCCAGTGAAACTCTGCAGGTCCACGCAACTGTGGGAGTTACAAATAGTGTGACATAAACCCAATATCCCGGTTGAGGCCGTCCTTGTGTGTGCGGAACTTGGCTATCAGATAGCCAACTGATAGCCAAACTGATAGCCAAGTTCCGCACACACAAGGACGGCCTCAACCGGGATATTGGGTTTATGTCACACTATTTGTAACTCCCACAGTTGCGTGGACCTGCAGAGTTTCACTGGCTGTCTTGTCTGGAGACAATACACATCTTTTTAGCCTGTCTTGATGCTCTCTCCACTCCCATTGTTTTGTTTCTTAAAGACTGGATTAGTTGTAAGTATTCGCATTCCAACCATTATTCATGTAAATTGAGTCTGTGTCTTTATAAGTTCTGTTTGTGAACAGAATTCCCACTCACCTGAAGAAGGGGCTCAGAGCCTCGAAAGCTTGTGTGGCTTTTGCTACCAAATAAACCTGTTGGACTTTAACCTGGTGTTGTTAAACTTCTTACTGTGTTTACCCCAGTCCAACGCCGGCATCTCCACATGGTGAGCTACATGCCAGTTTTCCCACCTCAGCCAGCACTTTGTGCAGAAATGGAAAGGTTATGCCCCACATCTAATTTCTGTCTCAAAAACAGAAAACGCCGGAGAAACTCAGCAGGTAAATAAATACTTTGCAGTATTTTACCTCAATCTAATTTCTGTCTACTTCATCAGTTCAATTATGCTGGCCAGATGACAAATGTGTTAAGGGGGCGGCACGGTGGCACGGTGGTTAGCACTACTGCCTCACAGTGCCAGGGATTGAGTCCTTGGGCGGCACGATAGCACAGTGGTTACCACTGCGGCTTCACAGCTCCAGGGACCTGGGTTCGAATCCCGGCTCGGGTTGCTGTCTCTGTGGAGTTTGCACATTCTCCCTGTGTCTGCGTGGGTTTCCTCCAGGTGCTCCAGTTTCCTCCCACAGTCCAAAAATGTGCAGGCTAGGTTGATTGGCCATTCTAAATTGCCCCTTAGTGTCCCGGGATGCATAAGTTAGAGGGGTTAGTGGGTAAAATATGTAGGGATATGTGGATAGGGCCTGGGTGGGATTGTGGTCGGTGCAGACTCGATGGGCCGAATGGCCTCTTTCTGCACTGTAGGATTCTATGATTCCATGATTCTGTCTGTGCGTAGTCTGCACATTCTCCCCATGTCTGCGTGGGTTTCCTCTGGATGCTGTGGTTTCCTCCCACAGTCCAAAAGACATGATGGTTAGGGTGCATTGGCCATGCTAAATTCTCCCTCAGTGTGCCCGAACAGGCACCGGAGTGTGGCGACTCGGGGATTTCCACAGTAACTTCTTTGCAATGTGAATGTAAGCCTACTTGTGACATTAATAGATAAATTTTAACTTTAAACTTTAAAATTAACCATTGGTTTCATTGCTCTTCTGTCTTGTTCCTTATTTTTATTTCTCCCTTTCTTCCTTCCTCCCTCCCTTCTTTTCATTTTATCCCCTTCGGTCTCTCTTCTTTCATGGCTATTACGTTTGGATTTTATTTTTTCTTTCAGCAAGTCACGAGCGTACGTGAGAAGTTTTTTTATGCCCGTAGCCATACAGTCTGTGTTCTGTCGAGTGTGGAAAATGAATCCTGGCGTATCACAGAAACCAGGTGACTGTCACTGGCTTTGCAATTATCGGGTGAATTTCACCTTATGTCCTCCCACAGAATTGTTTTTTTTTTGTAATAGATTCAGAATTAAAGCTTTAAGGAGTTTTTAAACCCATGGGGAAGAGTTTGCTGCACCAAATGATGCCCCAATACCACATATTGATGAATACATCTCCTCAGCTCTCAAAGCCCCTGCTTAGATGTGTTGTGTTGACTGAACCCTTTCAGTCAAGGTCAAAGCTGAAGAGAGATTTCAAGAAAGGCTTTCAGCAGACTAATGGTCTGATGAACGAGGGGGTCCTCTCTGCTCCAAAGTAAAAGTCATCTTCATTACTTTCGAAATCAGTTTTAACAAAGCCGTGTTCTCCAATGATAGCTCTCCATATTATCGGTTCACTGGAACGAGGATTTGGTTTTCTTTTTAAAATCAGTCAGTGCGACTATTAAAGAGACTTTGTGCTCAGATATAATGAGGGTGACATTGGGGGCGGATTGAAATTTCTGAAAATGTGTTTGGTGTGTGACTTCCGAGGATGAATGTAACTTAACTGGAAAGTTGCATAGGAAACAAAATTAAGGCTCTATGGCCAGGCATGATTGCAGTTCCCATGGGTGGCATTTTCCAGTTGGGCCCGTCCCGAGACTGGAAGTTGCTACCTCACCTTTAAGTGGTCTGTCATGTTTCCCATGGCGGGCGGAACTGGAAAATTTACCCCCATATCTGGGAAGACTTCCAACGCCTCTACTTTCTCAGAAGGCTAAGGAAATTCAGCACATCCTCTACGACTCTCATCAACTTTTTACAGGTGCACCATAGAAAGCATCCTTTCCAGATGTATCACAGCTTGGAATGGCTCCTGCTCTGACCAAGACTGCAAGAAACTACAAAGGTTTGTGAACGAAGCCCAGTCCATCACGCAAACCAGCCTCCCATCCATTGGCACTGTCCACACTTCCTGCCGCCTCGGAAAAGCAGCCAGCATAATCAAGGACTCCACGCACCTTGGGCTCTCTTCCACCTTCTTCTGTTGGGAAAAAGATACAAAAGTACCAATCGACTCAAGAACAGCTTCTTTCCTGCTGCCATCAGACTTTTGAATGGACCTACCTTATGTTAAGTTGATCTTTCTCTGCACCCTAGCTATAACTGTAACATTACATTCTGCACCCTCTCTTTTCCTTCTCTATGTACGGTATGTTTTGTCTGTATAGCGCACAAGAAACAATACATTTCATTGTATATTAATACATGTGACAATAATAAATCAAATCAAATCAAATCATTTCATTAACAACTGCCTCAGAATCCTGGACTAGATATAAATAAAAGCACTTTCTGTCGGATAGTTAATCCCCCTTCTCCTTGTAGGGGTGCCACCGAAAAATCCCACCCAATCTCTCTCTCTCGTTATTTGCACCTCTATATTTCATTGATCTACTCCAATGATCAGTGCTCATTCGGACATTTCCTTTAGTCCTTCTAAACTCAATAATCTGCCCTATACACTTTCTTTCTTTCCTCAATATGCCATAAATTAATATCCGTTGCACTGTCTCCCACTCAAACTCATTTTCCCCTTTCCTTCGGTTGAATTCAAATTCTCAAACTGCCAAAGCGAGATCTGAGCTCACATTCCCAGGGTCATTGTCCAGGCATCTAGGTAGTTAACCTACTGTATAATGAGGTCGCACCATTTCAACCTATCCTGGAATGGAACCATAGAATCCCTGCAGTGCAGAGGGAGGCCATTCAGCCCATCGGGTCTGCACCGACTCTCTGAAAGGGCATCTCACCCAGGTCCCCAGAGAGAGGGAGACAACCTTTTTCAGCAAACAGCTCAGCTAACTGAAGCAGCGAAATCAGAAGCCAGTTTGTGAAGCCAGTTTCTCTGTACTGAATCGAAGACCATTCCCTAGTCATGGTCATGTAAGCTGTACGGAGTGGTAGTCACTGGCTAGATTTAACCATTAGATGTATGGGTATAGTTAGGGAAACAGATGGTGCTCAGGATAGATCAGGATTAGGGGGAAAACAGATGCTTTTGGGTTTATGGTCTGTGAGCGGCTAAGGGTTTACGGATAATTTAAAGTGTATTTATTAGTGTCACAAATAGGCTTACATTAACACTGCAATGAAGTTACTGCAAAAAATTTCTAAAGTATGCCCTATCCCCTTAACCCTGCGCATTTACCATGGCTAATTGACCTAACCGACAATGTTTGGACAATTTAGCATGGCCCATCCATCTAACCTGCACATCTTTAGAGTGTGGGAGAAAACCAGAGCACCCAGAGAAATCCCACGCATACATGGGGAGAACGTGCAAACTTCACTCAGTCACCCAAGGCTGGAATAGAAACCGGGTCCCTGGCGCTGTGAGGCAGCAGTGCTAACCACTGTGCCAGTATGCCACCCGGAAGATCCCACCAGAAGGAAGGATCAGAAAATTCTACCCCTCACAGTCGAGACGTGACAGAAAATATATATATATATTCAAAAACTGGACTATTTTATAAAGTCATTTTTTTAATGGTCTGTTAAAAATGGAGAAGACAGTAAGAAATCTAACAACACCAGGTTAAAGTCCAACAGGTTTATTTGGCAGCAAATGCCACTAGCTCTCGGAGCGTGCTGCTCCTTCGTCAGGTGGAGTGGGAGTTGTTAGACTTCTTACTGTGTTTACCCCAGTCCAACGCCGGCATCTCCACATCAAAAATGAAGAAGTGCAGAACTAACAAATTGTTCAGCCAGCATTAGCAGACCCAAGACCATGGGTCAAACAAGGACAGCAGCAATTAGTTAACCCAACAACTAGTGTCTCCAAAACCAAAATGAATCCCAATTAAACACTCCAGCCTTAGGACATACATCCTTGTGTCCAACCTTGAGGAGGGAGGTTACATGACTCCCCCCCCCAAGCTGCACTGTAATAACATTTGTTGGTACCACACTCTGGCACTCCCTCTTTGACCCACAAAGGGGCCACTGCGCTGTCTATCATCCAGCCAGTGGCAGCAGAAAGAACTCGGACCTTCATCAAACCTGCCAATTGCGGCAACCTCAGAACTCGTGCCTCCAAACTAACTCAATTCTGTGCGCCTTCTCCTGTCATTCAAGTTTCAATCCTGAAAGACAAAGCATTCTATAATTACATAAGAACATAAGAAATAGGAGCAGGAGTAGGCCATCTAGCCCCTCGAGCCTGCCCCGCCATTCAATAAGATCATGGCTGATCTGACGTGGATCAGTACCACTTACCCGCCTGATCCCCATAACCCTTAATTCCCTTACCGATCAGGAATCCATCCATCCGCGCTTTAAACATATTCAGCGAGGTAGCCTCCACCACCTCAGTGGGCAGAGAATTCCAGAGATTCACCACCCTCTGGGAGAAGAAGTTCCTTCTCAACTCTGTCTTAAACCGACCCCCCTTTATTTTGAGGCTGTGTCCTCTAGTTTTAACTTCCTTACTAAGTGGAAAGAATCTCTCCGCCTCCACCCTATCCAGCCCCCGCATTATCTTATAAGTCTCCATAAGATCCCCCCTCATCCTTCTAAACTCCAACGAGTACAAACCCAATCTCCTCAGCCTCTCCTCATAATCCAAACCCCTCATCTCCGGTATCAACCTGGTGAACCTTCTCTGCACTCCCTCCAATGCCAATATATCCTTCCTCATATAAGGGGACCAATACTGCACACAGTATTCCAGCTGCGGCCTCACCAATGCCCTGTACAGGTGCATCAAGACATCCCTGCTTTTATATTCTATCCCCCTCGCAATATAGGCCAACATCCCATTTGCCTTCTTGATCACCTGTTGTACCTGCAGACTGGGCTTTTGCGTCTCATGCACAAGGACCCCCAGGTCCCTTTGCACGGTAGCATGTTTTAATTTGTTTCCATTGAGATAGTAATCCCATTTGTTATTATTTCCTCCAAAGTGTATAACCTCGCATTTATCAACGTTATACTCCATTTGCCATATCCTCGCCCACTCACTCAGCCTGTCCAAATCTCTCTGCAGATCTTCTCCGTCCTCCACACGATTCACTTTTCCACTTATCTTTGTGTCGTCTGCAAACTTCGTTACCCTACACTCCGTCCCCTCCTCCAGATCATCTATATAAATGGTAAATAGTTGCGGCCCGAGTTACCTTCCTCCAACCGGAAAAACACCCATTTATTCCGACTCTTTGCTTCCTGTCGGATAGCCAGTCCCCAATCCACTTTAACACACTACCCCCAACTTCGTGTGCCCTAATCTTCTTCAGCAGCCTTTTATGGGGCACCTTATCAAACGCCTTTTGGAAATCCAAAAACACCGCATCCACCGGTTCTCCTCCATCAACCGCCCTAGTCACATCTTCATAAGAATCCAACATGTTCGTCAAGCACGACTTTCCCCTCATGAATCCATGCTGCGTCTGATTGATCGAACCATTTCTATCCAGATGCCCTGCTATCTCCTCTTTAATAATGTATTCCAGCATTTTCCCTACTACAGACGTTAAGCTGACCGGCCTATAGTTACCCGCCTTTTGTCTCCTTCCTTTTTTAAACAGCGGCGTAACATTAGCCGTTTTCCAATCAACCGGCACTACCCCAGAATGCAACGAGTTTTGATAAATAATCACTAACGCATCCACTATTACCTCTGACATTTCTTTCAATACCCTGGGATGCATTCCATCCGGACCCGGGGACTTGTCCACCTTCAGTCCCATTAGTCTACCCAGCACTGCCTCTCTGGTAACATTAATTGTATTAAGTATTTCTCCTGCTGCCAACCCTCTATCGTTCATATTTGGCAAACTATTTGTGTCCTCCACCGTGAAGACCGACACAAAAAACTTATTTAAAGACTCAGCCATATCCTCATTTCCCACTATTAACTCCCCCCTCTCGTCCTCCAAGGGTCCAACATTCACTCTAGCCACTCTATTCCTTTTTATATATTTATAAAAACTTTTACTATCATTTTTTATATTAATTGCTAGCCTAGCTTCATAGTCTATCCTTCCTTTCTTTATCGCTTTCTTAGTCTCTCTTTGTTGTTTCTTAAATTTTTCCCAATCACTTGTTTCTCCACTATTTTTGGCCACTCTGTACGCAGCTGTTTTTATTTTAATACTCTCCTTTATTTCCTTCGTTATCCACGGCTGGTTCTCCCTTTTCTTACAATCCTTGTTTTTTGCTGGAATATATTTTTGCTGAGAACTGAAAAGGATCTCCTTAAAAATCCTCCACTGTTCCTCAGCTATCCTACCTGCCAGCCTGCTCTCCCAGTCTACCTTAGCCAATTCATCCCTCATCCTATCATATTTCCCTCTGTTCAAACAGAGGACACTGGTTTGGGACCAAACTTTCTCCTCTTCCATCTGAATCAGAAATTCGACCATATTGTGGTCACTAGACCCAAGAGGGTCCTTCACAATAAGATCCTTAATTCTACCTACCTCGTTACACAATACCAGATCCAAAATAGCTCGTTCCCTCGTCGGTTCCGTAACATGCTGTTCAAGGAAACTATCCCGACAGCATTCTAAGAACTCTTCCTCCATTCCACCCTTACCGACTTGAGTCTGCCAGTCAATGTGCATGTTGAAGTCCCCCATGATTATTGCCGTTCCGTTTTTACACGCATCCCTTATCTGCTTGTTTATAGCCCTCCCTACCTCAACATTATTATTTGGGGGCCTATATACCACACCTACTAGTGTCTTTCTCCCTCTACTATTCCTCATCTCTACCCATAACGATTCCACGTTTTGTTCCTCAGAGCCTATGTCATCCCTCAGTACCACCCTGATATTATCTCTTATTAATAGCGCGACCCCACCACCTTTTCCTTCCTGTCTATTCTTCCTAAACGCCTGATACCCCTGGATATTCATCTCCCAGTCCTGGTCACCTTTCAGCCACGTTTCTGTAATGGCCACCAGATCGTACCCACTTGTGCTGATTTGCACCATCAACTCATTTACCTTGTTCCGAATGCTTCGTGCATTCAGGCAAAGTGTCCTTATTCCAGCTTTTATCTGGACCCGCTTTGATGAGTCGCGAACACCCTCTCCCTCTACTCCCTTATCTAAATTACCGCCTTCATTCACTTGCACCCTCTCCTCTACCATTAATTTTGTAATTCCCCTTACCCCTGCATCCTCACCCCCATCAATTAGTTCCTTGATCCCGGTCAACTCTTCCAGCTCCCCTCCCCCCAACCTATCTAGTTTAAATTCTCCCCAGTAGCCTTAGCCAACCTACCGGCCAGGATATTGGTCCCCGTGTGATTCAAGTTCCACCCATTTTTTGTATACAGATCACCCCTGCCCCTAAAGAGGTCCCAATGGTCCAGGAACCTGAATCCCTGCCCCCTGCACCAGTCCCTCAGCCACACATTCATCCTCCACCTCGCTCCATTCCTGCCCTCACCTTCCCGTGGCACAGGCAGTAATCCTGAGATTACTACCTTTGCTTTCCTCTTTCTCAGCTGTCTCCCTAATTCCCTGTACTCCTTTTTCATGACCCCTTCTCCCTTCCTACCCACATCAGCGGTACCAATATGTACCGCTACCTCAGGCTCCTCTCCCTCCCACCTCAGGATTTCCGGGACGCGACTAGCGACATCCTGGATCCCGGCCCCAGGGAGGCAGACCACCATGCGAGAATCCCGCCTACCTCCGCAGAAACGCCTGTCTATCCCCTTCACCATTGAGTCCCCGATTAATACCGCCTTCCTCCTCTTTTCCTTAGCCCTCTGAGTTACAGGGCTGGACTCCACTGCGGAGACACGGCCACTGCTGCTTCCCCCAGGCGGGCTGTCCCCCCCAGCAGTACTCAAGCAGGTGTACTTGTTGTGCAGGGGCAAATCCACCGGGGTGCTCTCAACCACCCTAGCCTTACCCTCCCTGGCCGTCACCCACTTGGCCTCCTCCCGTGGCCCTGGTGTGACCACCTGATGATAGCTCTTGTCTATCACCTCCTCATTCTCCCTCATCAGCCTAAGATCCTCGAGCTGCAGTTCCAGCTCCGTAACACGGTCCCTCAGGAACCGCAGCTCGACACACCCCTCACAGATGTGGATGTCCGGGAGGCCAGATGCCTCCAGGACCTCCCACATCCTACACTGGGAACAACACACTGGTTTCACACTCATACTGGACACTTTATGTCAAGTTAGACAGTGAAAAGTTAATAAGAATGTAAGGAAACAAAAACTCACCCCTGCTCGTCCAAGCCCTGTGAGCCAAAGCCCTGACAGCTCACTCAACTTCCCACTCACTCTGCTGCCCGCTACGGTGCTGCCCGCTGTATACTTTGGTGCACTTTTAAACCCTCCAAAAACTTCCCCAGGCCTCTGCTGGCCCGACTTCCGGTTTCAAAAAAAACCTCCAATTTTAAACCCAAAATTAACTGAAAAAATAAATAATTAATTACAGTCAGAAAACCCACTCTCTTACCCTCAGCCTGCTCCTGGGAACAATGAAGCTGAACCTAATTGGTTCATCTCCCCTCAGAAGGAACATTCCAGTTGACTGATGAATCTGCACTCTGGAGACATGTAAAAATCCACACTTGTGTTTTTATTGTGGTCAGGGCCGGAACCCTCTTCTTTCCTTATTCCCTGCTTACTGTGTGAGTGTAAAAAAGGGGGTGGACATTGTGATACCCCTCTCTGCATAGTGTGTGTGTATGTGTGTGTATGTGTGTGTGTCCAAGCCACTCACCATCCTGACTTGGGAATATATCACCATTCCTTTGCAGTCGCTGGGTCAAAATCCTGGAATTCCCTCCCTAATGGCATTGTGGACCAACCCACAGCACGTGGACTGCAGCGATTCAAGAAGGCAGCTCACCACCACCTTCTCAAGGGCAATTACATCAATGGGGATAAAGTAGAAAGGGTCGAGAGCTTCAAGTTTTTAGGTGTCCAGATCACCAACAACCTGTCCTGGTCTCCCCAAGCAGACACTATAGTTAAGAAAGTCCACCAACGCCTTTACTTTCTCAGAAGTCTAAGGAAATTTGGTATATCCACTACGACTCTCACCAACTTTTACAGATGCACCATAGAAAACATTCTTTCTGGTTGTATCTCAGCTTGGTATGGCTCCTGCTCTGCCCAAGACCGCAAGGAACTACAAAATGTTGTGAATGTAGCCCAGTCCATCACGCAAACCAGCCTCCCATCCATTGACTCTGACTACACTTCCTGCTGCCTCGGCAAAGCAGCCAGCATAATTAAGGACCCCACACACCCCGGACATTCTTTCTTCCATCTTCTTCCTTCGGGAAAATGATACAAAAGTCTGAGGTTACGTACTAACCGACTCAAGAACAACTTCTTCCCTGCTGTCATCAGACTTTTGAATGGACCTACCTCGCATTAAGCTGATCTTTCTCTACACCCTAGCTATGACTGTAACACTACATTATTCACTCTCTCGTTTCCTTCTCTATGAATGGTATGTTTTGTCTGTATAGTGTGCAAGAAACAATACTTTTCACTGTATGATAATACATGTGACAGTAATAAATCAAATCAAATCAAATCAAAAACTAGGAATGGACAATAAATGCTGGCCAGCCAGCGATGCCCATGACCCACAAATTAATAAAAAAGAATTCATGCACCTGGATATCAACTGCACACAGAGGCATGTGGTACAGGTGCATTAAACATGGCACCTATGCTCTGCCAATTGGAAGGTCCACCCTTTAGTCCCAGGAACAGGGATTTCCTGCCTTTATTCTTTTCATCCTTGCTGTTGTCCTGTGCTGTGGATTTCTGCTCTTCTCGTTGCCTTCTCCAAGTGATACTTTTTCTTAAATATGCTTTTAAAGGTTGAAATAAGTCAAGATTCGGCATTTTCCAGTACAGGAATGATGCAAATAAGTTGCAGTGGGCAAGTCTCCCAGTGTTGCTCAGGCACAGAGGAGGCCCCCTCCCTGTGCTAAATGTCACAATTGTGGATCACATATGTTGCAGCCAGCTGGATAGACAGAGGCTGGTGGAATTAATAAAAGAAGGTGTGAAATTTTACAGTCATCAAGTTCAGGATATCTATGCGAAAGAACTTTCAATTTTTGGCACTCGGTGTCAGCAACAAGCCCTGCCAGGTCGGAGATGCTTCTCCAGGACCTCAGTATGGGATTCCTTACCTCCCCTTGGGCTAAATATTGGAGAGTGCCGGTTTTCAGGGATGCGCAATTGCCCTGCCCCAATTGAAGCGTTGGAGGCAGCACGCAAACTTCATGCTGTCTTCTCATCAACATGATTACGGCATGTAAACCATCATTAAATACTCTGATGAGAGGCTGTGCATGCTCAGCCAGGCATCCAGTTGCATATGTGACTGGCATGAGTTACAGTTTACACAAAAACAGAAAATGCAGGTCCAACAGAATCTGGATGACCCTTCAGCAGAGCTGAAGAGAAGGAAAATCGGACAAGATTTATACTCTGAAGATGGGGTGGGGGGGGGGGGGGGGTTGTAATTGGACAAAGGGAATGTAAATGGTGATGATAAAGGTTGAGAAAGGTGCTAGAAGCGTCCATTAAATGGTCGGAAAGTGTAAATGGCAGAACAAAGGTACAGCCTGTGAACAGGAATTACAACCTGAGTTACAGCCTGCTCCACTTGCACACAAACATACAAATTAGGGGCAGGAGTAGGCCATTCGGCCCCTCAAGCCTGCTTTGCCATTCAACAAGATCATGGCTGATCTGATTGTGGCCTCAACTCCTTTCCTTCCTACACCCTACATCTTTTCAGTCCTTTGACAATCTTCCAAACTCCAGTGGATATTGACCCAACATTTGTCCAACATTTTCTCAAAGGATAACTCTGTCATCCCAGGAATCAGTCAAGTGAACCTTCCCTGAACTGCTTCTAATGCAATAATGTCCCTTCTTAAACAAAGTTTTAAAGTTTATTCATTGGTGTTACAAGTAGGCTTACATTAACACTGCAATGAAGTCACTGTGAAAATCCCCTAATCGCCACACTTCAGTACCTGTTCGGGTACACTGAGGGAGAATTTAGCATGGTTAATGCACCTAACCAGCACGTTTTTCGGACTGTGGGAGGAAACCGGAGCACCTGGAGGAAATCCATGCAGACATGGGGAGAATGTACAGACTCCACAGACAGTGACCAGTGACCCAAGCCGGGAATCGAACCCAGGTCTCTGGCGCTATAAGGCAGCAGTGCTAACCCACTGTGCCACCATGCAACCCACAAGGATATTATGGTTTCTGCATGGCATGTCTCTCCGAATGTGGTGGGCCATGTAAACTGACGGTTAATTTGGTGGGATCTCACCAGGCCAGATGGGCTGTAAGATCTGGGCCAAGGAGATTGAAGATGTACACTGTACTCTGGATGTGGTCTCACAATGTCCAACACAACTGGAGCAAAAGATCCTTATGCTTATATTCCATTCCCCCTGCAACAATTGACAACATTCCATTCGCCTTCCTACTCACTTGCTGTACCTGCATACTAACTTTCTGTGATTTCTGTACCAGGGCACCCAGATCCCCCTGTACCTCAGGGTTTTACAGCTTCTCCCCATTTAAATAGTATGCTGCTTTTTTTATTCTTCCTGCCAAAGTGCACAAGTTGGCATTTTTCCACATTATACTCCATCTGCCAAATGTTTGCTCACTCATTTAACCTATCAATATCCTTTACAGTCTCCTCATCATAGAAACCCTACAGTGCAGAAACAGGCCATTTGGCCCATCGAGTCTGCACCGACCACAATCCCACCCAGGCCCTACCCCAATATCCCTACACATTTACCTTCTAATCCCTCTAACCTACACATCTCAGGACACTTAGGGGCAATTTTAGCATGGCCAATCAACCTAACCCGCACATCTTTGGACTGTGGGAGGAAACCGGAGCACCCGGAGGAAACCCACGCAGACACGAGGAGAATGTGCAAACTCCACACAGACAGTGACCCAAGCCGGGAATCGAACCCAGGTCCCTGGAGCTGTGAAGCAGCAGTGCTAACCACTGTGCCACCGTGCCGTACCATGTCTTCTTCACAACTTACTTTCCTACCTTATCTTTACATCATCTTCAAATTTAGCAACTAAAATTCAGTCCCATCATCCAAGTCATTAATATAGATTGAAAACAGTTGCGGCTCCATTACTGACCCCGGTGACATTCCACTCATGATATCTTGTCAACCTAAAATGACCCATTTATGCCTACTCTCTGTTTCCTGTTAGTTTACCAATCCTCATTCCACACTAATATGTTACCCCTTACACCTTGAGCACATATTTTGTGTAGTAACCTTTGATATGGCATCTTGTTAAATGCTTTCTAGAAATCTAAGTACATTCCATCCACTGATTCCCCTTTATCCAGGTTAAAGAGAGTCATAGCCATTGATTAATGCAGCACAGGAACAGGCCCTTCAGCCCAACTGTCCATGCCAACCATGGTGCCCTCCTAGCTAGTCCCAATTGCCCACGTTTGGCCCATATCCCTCGAATCCTTTCCTACCCATGTACTTATCCAAATGCTTTTTAAATGTCGCTATTGTACCTGCCTCGACCACTTTCTCTGGCAGCTCATTCCATATACGTATTACTTTCTGTGAGAAGTTGCCCCTCAGGTCCCTTTTAAATCTTTCCCCTCTCACCTTAAACCTATGCCCTCTAGTTTTCAATTCCCCTTCCCTGGGAAAAAGACTATGGCCGGAATTTTACTGCCCCACGGGAATCGGAGCGGGCGAGGGGCGGAACATGGAAAGGTCCATTCATCTCGGGTGGAATTTTATGGTTTTGGAATGAGCGAAGCAGTAAAATCCAGCCCTCTGTGTGTTCATCCTATCTATGCCCCTCAATAAAGTCACCCTGCATTCTGCTACGTTCCAAGGAACAAAGGCCTAGCCTGGTGACCGGTACCTATAACGCAGGCCCACTAGTTCTGGCAACATCCTCGCAAATCTTCTCTGCACTTTCCAGTTTATCACCGTCTTTCCGATAACAAGGTGACCAAGTCAATTCTCCAAGTATGGCCTCACCAACGACTTATACAACTACAATATAATGCCCCAATTCCTATACTCAATGCCCTGATGAAGGCCAACATGCTAAACACCTTTTTCACCACTCTGTCTATCTGTGATGCCACTTTAAATGAACAACCTACATGTACGCATAGGTCCCTCTGTTCCTCAACACTCCCCAGGGCCCTATCATTCTACTTTCTACTCTACTTTCTACTTCTCTATTTTCTCAGAAGACGAAGGAAATTTGGCATTTAAGATACGACTCTCACCAACTTTTACAGATGCATCATAGAAAGCATTCTTTCTGATTGTATTACAGCTTGGTATGGCTCCTGCTCTGCCCAAGACCGAAAGGAACTACAAAAGGTTGTGAATGTAGCCCAATCCATCATGCAAACCAGCCTCCCATCCATTGACTCTCTCTACACTTCCCACTCCCTTGGCAAAGCAGCCAGCATAATTAAGGACCCCACACACCCCTCACAGTGGTGAGAGAGTGCAGATAAACACGTGGTTGCAGGGATGGTGTAGGAGGGAGCGTTTCAGCTACATGGATAATTGGAACACATTCTGGGGAAGGTGGGACCTGTACAAACAGGACGGTTTGCACCTGAACCAGAAGGGCACCAATATCCTGGGAGGGAAATTTGCTATGGCTCTTTGGGGTGGTTTAAACTAATTTGTCAGGGGAATGGGAAAACGAGCTGTAGTCCAGTAGCCAGTGTTGAGTGTAGTGAGGTACTGAGGAGGGTATCAAGGTCGCAGGAGTGTACCAGCAGACAGGAACATGGATTGAAGTGTGTCTACTTCAATGCAAGGAGCATCCGGAATAAGGTAGGTGAACTTGGAGCGTGGATTGGTACTTGGGACTACGATGTTGTGGCCATTACGGAGACATGGTTAGAACAGGGACAGGAATAGTTGTTGGAAGTTCTGGGGTACAGATGTTTCAGTAAGAGTAGGGAAGGTGGTAAAAGAGGTGGAGGAGTCGCATTGTTAATCAAGGATAGTTTAACGGCTGCAGAAAGGCAGTTCAAGGGGGATCTGCCGACTGAGGTAATATGGGCTGAAGTTAGAAATAGGAAAGGAGCGGTCACGTTGTCAGGACTTTTCTATAGGCCCCCAAATAGTAATAGAGATGTGGAGCAAGAAATTGCAAAGCAGATTATGGATAGGTATGGAGGTCACAGGGTAGTTATCATGGGTGACTTTAACTTTCCAAATATTGATTGGAACCTTTGTAGGTCGAATAGTTCGGATGGGGCAGTTTTTGTACAGTGTGTGCAGGAGGGTTTCCTGACACAATATGTGGATAGGTCGACAAGAGGTGGGGCCACATTGGACTTGGTACTGGGTAATGAACTGGGCCAAGTGTTAGATTTGTTTGTGGGAGAGCACTTTGAAGATAGTGACCACAATTCGGTGTCTTTCATTATTGCAAGGGGGAGGGATAGGGCCCTACGGCAGGGCAAGGTTTATAATTGGGGGAGGGGTAATTATGACGCGGTTTGGCAGGAATTAGGGAGTATCAGATGGGAACAGAAACTGTCAGGGAAAGGCACTAATGAAAAGTGGAGCTTGTTCAAGGAACAAATACTGAGTGTCCTTGATAGGTATGTCCCTGTCAGGCAGGGAGGAAGTGGCTGAGTGAGGGAACCATGGTTCACAAAAGAGGTTGAATGTCTTGTCAAGAGGAAGAAGGAAGCGTATGTAAGGATGAGAAAACAAGGTTCAGTTGGGTCGCTTGAGGGGTACAATATAGCAAGGAATGAGCTAAAAAAAAGGGCTTAGGAGAGCTAGGAGGGGGCATGAGAAGTCCTTGGCGGGTCGGATCAAGGAAAACCCCAAGGCTTTTTTCTCTTATGTGAGAAATAAAAGAATGACCAGGGTGAGGTTAGGGCCGGTCAAGGACAGTAGTGGGAACTTGTGCATGGAGTCAGAAGTGATAGGAGAGGCAATGAATGGATGCTTTTCTTCAGTGTTCACCAAGGAGAGGGGCCATGTTTTTGAGGATGAGTGTGAGATACAGGCTGATAGGCTGGAGGAGGTAGATGTTCTGAGGGAAGGTGTATTAGCAATTTTGAAAAACCTGAGGGTCGATAAGTCCCCTGGACCAGGTGGGATACATCCCAGGATTCTTTGGGAGGCAAGGGATGAGATTGCAGAGCCTTTGGCTTTGATCTTTGGGTCCTCACTGTCCACGGGGATAGTGCCAGAGGACTGGAGAATTGTTCCTCTGTTCAAGAAAGGAAATAGGAATGACCCTGGCAATTATAGGCCGGTTAGTCTTACTTCGGTGGTCGGTAAGCTAATGGAAAAGGTCCTGAGGAATAGGATTTATGACCATTTGGACAGATGCAGTATTTGTTCCTAATTCCTACCGGATTGTTCCTAATTCCTGTCCGGAGGTCAGTAAGTGTAGTGAGGTACTGGGAAGGGTTATCATGGTCAGAGGTGGGTACCAGCAGACAAGAAGGTGGGTTGAAGTGTGTCTACTTCAATGCAAGGAGCATCCGAAACAAGGTAGGTGAGCTTGGGGCATGGATTGGCACTTGGGACTACGATGTTGTGGCCATTACGGAGACATGGGTAGAACAAGGACAGGAATGGTTGTTGGAAGTTCCGGGGTATAGATGTTTCAGTAAGTGTAGGGTAGCTGGTAAAAGAGGTGGAGGAGTGGCACTGTTAATCAAGGAGAGTGTAACGGCTGCAGAAAGGCATTTCGAAGGGGATCTGCCTACAGAGGTAATATGGGCTGAGGTTAGGAATAGGAAAGGGGCGGTCACGTTGTTAGGAGTTTACTATAGGCCCCCAAATAGTAATAGAGATGTGGAGGAAGAAATTGCTAAGCAGATTATGGATAGGTGTGGAGGTCACAGGGTAGTTGTCATGGGGGACTTTAACCTTCCAAATATTGATTGGAACCTTTATAGGTCGAATAGTTCGGATGGGGCAGTTTTTGTGCAGTGTGTGCAGGAGGGGTTCCTGACACAATATGTGGATAAGCCGACAAGAGGTGGGGCCACATTGGATTTGGTAATGGGAAATGAACCGGGCCAAGTGTTGGATTTGGTTGTGGGAGAGCACTTTGGAGATAGTGACCACAATTCGGTGTCTTTTGTTATTGCAATGGAGAGGGAGAGGGCCATACGACAGGGCATACTTTACAATTAGGGGAGAGGTAATTATGATGCAATCAGGCGGGAATTAGGAAGCATAGGATGGGAACAAAAATTGTCAGGCAAAGGCACTAATGATAAGTGGAACTTTTTCAAGGAACAAATACTACGTGTCCTTGATAGGTATGTCCCTGCCAGGCAGAGAGGAAATGGCCGAGTGAGGGAACCATGGTTCATGAAAGAGGTGGAATGTCTTGTCAAAAGGAAGAAGGAAGCGTATGTTAGGTTGAGAAAACAAGGTTCAGTTGGCTCGATGGAGGGTTACAAGTTAGCAAGAAATGAGCTGAAAAATGGGCTTAGGAGAGCTAGGAGGGGGCATGAGAAGTCCTTGGCGGGTCGGATCAAGGAAAACCCCAAGGCTTTTTACTCTTATGTGAGGAATAAAAGAATGACCAGGGTGAGGTTAGGGTCGGTCAAAGACGGCAGTGGGAATTTGTGCATGGAGTCAGAAGAGATAGGAGAGGTGATGAATGAATACTTTTCTTCGGTGTTCACCAAGGAGAGGGGCCATGTTGTTGAGGAAGAGAGGGTGTCACAGGCTGATAGGCTGGAGGAAGTAGATGTTCAGAGGGAAGATGTACTAGCAATTTTGAATAAACTGAAGGTTGATAAGTCCCCTGGGCCTGATGAAATATATCCTCGGATTCTTTGGGAGGCAAGGGATGAGATAGCAGAGCCTTTGGCTTTGATCTTTGCGTCCTCACTGTCCACGTGGGTGGTGCCAGAGGACTGGAGCGTGGTGAATGTGGTTCCTCTGTTTAAGAAAGGGAAAAGAAATGACCCTGGTAATTATAGGCCGGTTAGTCTTACTTCGGTGGTCGGTAAGTTAATGGAAAAGGTCCTTAGGGATAGGATTTACGACCATTTAGAAAGATGCAGCTTAATCCGGGATAGTCAGCACGGATTTGTGAAGGGCAAGTCTTGCCTCACAAATTTGGTAGAATTTTTTGAGGAGGTAACTAAGTATGTAGATGAAGGTAGTGCAGTTGATGTCATATACATGGATTTTAGTAAGGCGTTTGATAAAGTCCCCCACGGTCGGCTTATGAGGAAAGTAAGGATGTGTGGGATAGAGGGAAGTTTGGCCAATTGGATAGGTAACTGGCTATCTAACAGAAGACAGAGGGTGGTGGTGGATGGAAAATTTTCGGACTGGAAACCGGTTACCAGCGGAGTGCCACAGGGATCAGTGCTTGGTCCTCTGCTATTTGTAATTTTTATAAATGACTTGGAGGAGGGGGCTGAAGGGTGGATCAGTAAATTTGCTGATGACACCAAGATTGGTGGAGTAGTGTATGAGGTGGAGGGCTGTTGTAGGCTGCAAAGAGATATAGATAGGATGCAGAACTGGGCTGAAAAATGGCAAATGGAGTTTAACCCTGACAAATGCGAGGTGATTCATTTTGGTAGGACAAATTTAAACGTGGATTACAGGGTCAAAGGTAGGGTTCTGAAGAATGTGGAGGAACAGAGAGATCTTGGGGTTCATATCCATAGATCTCTGAAGGTTGCCACTCAAGTGGATCGAGCCGAGAAGAAGGCCTATAGTGTGTTGGCGTACATTAACAGGGGGTTTGAGTTTAAGAGCCATGGGGTTATGCTGCAACTGTACAGGACCTTGGTGAGACCACATTTGGAATATTGTGTGCAGTTCTGGTCACCTCACTACAAGAAGGATGTGGAGACCCTGGAAAGAGTGCAAAGGAGATTTATCAGGATGCTGCCTGGTTTGGAGGGTAGGTCTTATGAGGAAAGGTTGAGGGAACTTGGGCTTTTCTCTTTGGAGCGGAGGAGGTTGAGAGGAGACTTGATAGAGGTTTATAAGATGATGAGGGGGATAGATAGAGTGAACATTCAAAGACTATTTCCTCGGGTGAATGGAGCGGTAACTAGGGGGCATAACTATAGGGTTCATGGTGGGAGATATAGGAAGGATGTCCGAGGTAGGTTTTTTACTCAGAGAGTGGTTGGGGTGTGGAATGGACTGCCTGCAGGGATAGTGGGGTCAGAAACTTTAGGAACATTTAAGAAGCTATTGGATAGGCACATGGACTACTTCGGGATGATAGGGAGGAAATAGCTTGATCTGGGTTTCAGACAAAGCTCAGCACAACATCATGGGCCGAAGGGCCTGTTCTGTGCTGTACTGTTCTATGTTCTATGTTCTATGTTAATCCGGGATAGTCAACAGGGATTCGTGAAGGGGAAGCCTTGCCTCACAAATTTGACTGAATTCTTTGAGGAGGTAACTAAGTGTGTAGATGAAGGTAGAGCAGTTGATGTCGTATGCATGGATTTTAGTAAGGTGTTTGATAAGATTCCCCATGGTCGGCTCATGAAGAAAGTAAGGAGGTATGGGATAGAGGGAAATTTGGCCGATTGGATAAGTAACTGGCTATCTCATAGAATGATGTGGAGATGCCGGCGTTGGACTGGGGTAAGCACAGTAAGAAGTCTCACAACACCAGGTTAAAGTCCAACAGGTTTATTTGGTAGCAAATACCATAAGCTTTCGGAGCGCTGCCCCTTCGTCAGATGGAGTGAAAATCTGTTCTCCAACAGTGCACAGAGACACAGAAATCAAGTTACAGAATACTAATTAGACCTTTGTCTCGCCTGCTTGGCAGAATTTCGCAGCTGGTCTGCGTCCTGAGCGCAAGTTGAGAATATGGATTCGATCTTGGTTTCCAGGCTGCGGCGTTTGCTGTACAGTTGGTGTATGAGGTGTTTGAGGAGGGTGAGAGAGGTGCGACGGCAAAGTCTCTCAGCGTAGTCTGTGTTAAAGGTTGACCTGAGTGGGTTCGTGATCCGTAGTCCTACCAAATAAACCTGTTGGACTTTAACCTGGTGTTGTGAGACTTCTTACTGTGCTTACCCCAGTCCAACGCCGGCATCTCCACATCATGACTACCATCGACATCGCAAACTGCCGGTTCCAAGTGGAGAGGATCTCCAAGAAGATCGCGCATATCGACACAGACATCAAGTTTCTACAAACATGCAAGAAAGCAGACAAGATACCGAAAGGACTACGGATCACGAACCCACTCAGGTCAACCTTTAACACAGACTACGCTGAGAGACTTTGCCGTCGCACCTCTCTCACCCTCCTCAAACACCTCATACACCAACTGTACAGCAAACGCCGCAGCCTGGAAACCAAGATCGAATCCATATTCTCAACTTGCGCTCAGGACGCAGACCAGCTGCGAAACTCTGCCAAGCAGACGAGACAAAGGTCTAATTAGTATTCTGTAACTTGATTTCTGTGTCTCTGTGCACTGTTGGAGAACAGATTTTCACTCCATCTGACGAAGGGGCAGCGCTCCGAAAGCTTATGGTATTTGCTACCAAATAAACCTGTTGGACTTTAACCTGGTGTTGTGAGACTTCTTACTATCTCATAGAAGACAGAGGGTGGTGGTGGATGGAAAATTTTCAGACTGGAGACCAGTTACCAGCGGTGTACCACAGGGATCTGTGCTGGATCCTCTGCTATTTGTGATTTTTATCAATGACTTGGAGGAGGGGGCTGAAGGGTGGGTCAGTAAATTTGCTGATGACACCAAGATTGGTGGAGTAATGGATGAGGTGGAGGGCTGTTGTAGGCTGCAAAGAGACATTGATAGGATGCAGAGCTGGGCTGAAAAATGGCAGATTGAGTTTAACCCTGATAAGTGCGAGGTGATTCTTTTTGGTAGGACAAATTTAAATGCGGATTACAGGGTCAACAGCAGGGTTCTGAGGAATGTCGAGCAACGGAAAGATCTTGGGGTTCATATCCACAGATCTCTGAAGGTTGCCACTCAAGTGGATAGAGCCGTGAAGAAGGCCTATAGTGTGTTCGTGTTTATTAACAGGGGGTTTGAGTTTAAGAGCCGTGGGGTTATGCTGCAACTGTACAGGACCTTGGTGAGACCACATTTTGAATATTGTGTGCAGTTCTGGTCACCTCACTATAAGAAGGACGTGGAAGCATTGGAAAGAGTGCAAAGGAGATTTACCAGGATGCTGCCTGGTTTGGAGGGTCGGTCTTATTAGGAAAGGTTGAGGGAGCTCGGGTTTTTCTCTTTAGAGCGGAGGAGGATGAGAGGCGACTTAATAGAGGTTTATAAGATGATGAGGGGGATAGATAGAGTGGACGTTCAGAGACTATTTCCTCGGATGGATGTAGCTGTTACTAGGGGGCATAACTATAAGGTTTATGGTGGGAGATATAGGAGGGATGTCCGAGGTAGGTTCTTTACTCAGAGAGTAGTTGGGGTGTGGAATGGACTGCCTGCAGTGATAGTGGAGTTGGATACTTTAGGGACTTTCAAGCAGTTATTGGATAGGCACATGGAGCACACCAGAATGATAGGGAGTGGGATAGCTTGATCTTGGTTTCAGATAAAGATCGGCACAACATCGAGGGCCGAAGGGCCTGTACTCTGCTGTACTGTTCTATGTCTATGTCTATGTCTATCTTTGGACTGTGGGAGGAAACCGGAGCACCCGGAGGAAACCCACACAGACACGGGGAGAACGTGCGAACTCTGCACAGACAGTGACTCAAGCCGGGAATGGAACCCGGGTCCCTTGTGCTGTGAGGCAGCAGTGCTAACCACTGTGCCACGTGCTGCCCTTGAGAAAAAAAAGTTGAACAGTAAACTCATGGGAAAGCCATAAGTCAACTGGATGATGAATAAATGCTGCTCGGGACTGTCTGGACAGAGCTAAAATTCAGAAAAATGTAAACTGTTAAATAACCCTAGTTTATAATTAACTTAAAGGCACCAGGGAACTAAGAAATTCATGAGTCCATTATTTATTTTATTCTTAATTGATAGCATTGATTGGATTACTCAGGTTGAAATTAGTGGAGTGATTGAGGTGAGAGGAGGCATTAAATTAGCTCAAAACTAATGAAGAAGATAATTAATTAATTGCTTAATTAAGATAGATTAAGGAGAGAAGGGCAGGTGGCGTGCTGCGACTGCAGCATTTGGGAGTTCCTGGATGCCGCTGTGATCCAGAGAAAACACGTCTGCAGTAAATGTTTGCAGCTTGAGTTCAGAGTCATCGAGCTGGAGGCTGGGCTGTGGACAGTTCAACACACCAGGGTGAGGAATGTTACCTGCACACTTTGCTCAAGGAGGCAGTCATACCCCTTAAGATAGGCTCTTCCAGTCTGCCTAGTGGTCAGGCACCGAAGGGTGTGACTACAACTGAAAGTAAAGTTAATTTATTAGTCACAAATAAGGCTTACGTTAACACTGCAATTAAGTTACTGTGAAATTCCCCTAGTCACCACAATCCGGCGCCTGTTTGGGTCAAAGACCAGCATGTCTTTCAGATTGTGGGAGGAAACTGGACGGAACCCACGCAGACACGGGGAGAACGTGCAAACTCCACATGGACAGTCACCCAAGGCTCGAATTGAATCCAGGTCCCTGGCGCTATGAGGCAGCAATGCTAACCACTGTGCCGCCCATAGACAGGTAAGGAGTTTGAGAAGGTAGAAGTGAAGGAGGCTCCTCCCTTACAATTGCCCAACAGGTTCAAGGTGCTTGCAACCTGTACAGAGGAGAATGGGATCTGCAGCATGGGTGAGCAAACTGATCATGTCACCATGGTACAGGAAGCCATTCAAGCTGGGGGGAGCTAACAGGAAAGTAATGGTAGTAGGAAATGGTACAGCGAGGCGGATAGACATAGTTCTCTGTAGCTGAGTGTGTGTTTAAAAGGTTGTGTACGTTGCCCGGTGCCAGAGTTTGGACATCTGCTCTAGCCTGGAGAAGAACTTGCAGTGGAAGAGGTAGGATCCAGTGGTCAGGCTCCATGGGGCAGTATGGTGACACGGCGGTTAGCACTGCTGCCCCACAATGTCAGAGTCCCAGGTTCAATTCCAGCCTCGGGTGACTGTGTGGAGTTTGCACATTCTCCCCGTGTCTGCATGGGTTTCCTCCGGGTGCTCCGGTTTCCTCCCGCAGTCCAAAGATGTGCAGGCTAGGTTGATTGGCTATGCTAAATTGATCCTTAGTGTCAGGGGTAAATATCTAGGGTTACAGGCATATCTGGGGTTCCAGGCCTTACCAGGGAAATATGTGGGTTACGGGGATAGGGCATGGGACTGTTGGGATTGTGGGATTGTTGTCGGTGCAGGCTCGATGGGCAGAATGGCCTCCTTCTGCGCTGAAGGGATTCTATGATTCAATGATATAAGTAGAACTACGAAGAAGGTTCTGTTTAAAGAGTATGAACAGCTAAAAGCTAAATTAAAAAGCAGAACCTTAAAGGTAATAATCTCTGGTTTATCCCCTGAGCCATGAGCAAATTGGTGCCAGGTAAATAAGAACAGAGAGTTAAACGCGTGTCAAAGATTGGTGTGGGAGAAATGGATTTTGATTTCTGGGGCACTTGCATCAGTATTTGGGAAAGTGGGAGTTGTCCCACTGGGACAGTCTTCACCTCAACCACGCTGGGACAAGTGTTCTACTGAGTCATATAACTAGGGCAGCAGAGGAGGTTTTTAAACTAGGGAAGATGTGATAAGCTGAAGAGACAGAAGATAAGAGAGCAGGGTAGTAATCGAGAAATAGTTATCCAAGTGCGGCAGGAAAGGACAGAGTGTACAAACATAACAGTTCGTCAACAGTTAAGGGTAGAGATTGTGAAAATAAGATAACAATATTAAACAAACTATCTAAAAGCACACAGCATTCATAACAAGGTAGATGAAATGACAGCAAAAGTTAGAAGTAAACAGATATGACCTAATTGTCATTTTCATAAATGACCTGGATGAGGAAGTGGAGGGATGGGTTGGTAAGTTTGCTGACGACACCAAGGTAGGTGGTGTTGTGGATAGTTTGGAGGGATGTCAGAAGTTGCAGCGAGACATAGATAGAATGCAAGACTGGGCGGAGAAGTGGCAGATGGACTTCAACCCGGATAAGTGTGTAGTGATCCATTTTGGCAGATCCAATGGGATGGAGCAGCAGTATAAAATGAAGGGTACCATTCTTAGCAGTGTAGAGGATCAGAAGGACCTTGGGGTCCGGGTCCATAGGACTCTTAAATCGGCCTCGCAGGTGGAGGATGCGGTCAAGAAGGCGTATGGCGTACTAGCCTTCATTAATCGAGGGATTGAGTTTAGGAGTCGGGAGATAATGCTGCAGCTTTATAGGACCCTGGTTAGACCCCACTTGGAGTACTGCGCGCAGTTCTGGTCACCTCATTACAGGAAAGATGTTGAAGCCATTGAAAGGGTGCAGAGGAGATTTACAAGGATGTTGCCTGGATTGGGGGGCATGCCTTATGAGGATAGGTTGAGGGAGCTTGGTCTCTTCTCCCTGGAGAGACGAAGGATGAGAGGTGACCTGATAGAGGTTTACAAGATGTTGAGGGGTCTGGATAGGGTGGACTCTCAGAGGCTATTTCCAAGGGCTGAAATGGTTGCTACGAGAGGACACAGGTTTAAGGTGCTGGGGGGTAGGTACAGGGGGGATGTCAGGGGTAAGTTTTTCACTCAGAGGGTGGTGGGTGAGTGGAATCGGCTGACGTCGGTGGTGGTGGAGGCAAACTCGTTGGGGTCTTTTAAGAGACTTCTGGATGAGTACATGGGATTTAATGGGATTGAGGGCTATAGATAGGCCTAGAGGTGGGGATGTGATCGGCGCAACTTGTGGGCCGAAGGGCCTGTTTGTGCTGTGACTTTCTATGTTCTATGTTCTAATTAGTTTTTAAGTTTATTAGTGTCACAAATAGGCTTACATTAACACTGCAATGAAGTTACTGTGAAAATCACCCACTCGGGTTCCTGTGCGGGTACGCTGAGGGAGAATCTAACCAGCACATCTTTCAGACTGTGGGAGGAAACCCACGCAGACACGGGGAGAACATACAAACTCCACATAGACAGTGACCCAAGCCGGAAATTGAAACAGGGTCCCTGGTGTTGTGAGGCAGCAGTGCCAACCACTGTGCCACCGTGCCGCCCCAGTGAGACAGAGACATGACTGCGGGGTGCCCAAGGGTTGGAACTGAAAGTTCATGGATATTTGGCATTTAGGAAGGATACTCAAAAAGATAAAGGAGGTGGGGGGTTGCATTGTTACTAAAATGTGAGGTCAGCACCATGATGAGTGCTGATAAAAGCAAATTGCTGGAATCTGAAACCAAAAGAGAAAAAACGCTGGAAAATCTCAGCAGGTCTGGCAGCATCTTCGAGGAGAGAAAAGAGCTGACGTTTCGAGTCCAGATGACTCTTTGTCAAATGAGTGAAGATCTTAGTTTGGAAGAGGAAAATGTAGATCCCTGGTGCTGTGAGGCAGAAGTGCTAACTACTGTGCCACCGTGCTGCCAAGGAGAACCAAAAAATTGGTAAAGAAAGAGAAAATAGAATACCAAAGTAAACCAGGGAGGAACTGAATTGTAAAAAATAGGTAAAAAGGATAAGATTTGTAAATATAAATGTAGGCTCATTAGAGGGAGAGAATGGAGAATCTATAATGGGCAGCAAGGAAATGTAGGGTGGAGCTAAGAAACAGCAAGGGGCACAGTAATTGGTTATAACTGTTAACAGTAATGATAATGTAGGGTTGACACACATCAGGAAATTAGAGGTGCAGGTAACATAGGTAATACAGTAATTATCAGGAACTTCAATCTACATATAGTCTGGGTAAACCTAATTAGCACTATCGCTGAGGAGGATGAATTCCTGGGTGCATATGTGATGGTTTCTACAACAGTATTTTGAGGAACCAACTAGATATTGGACAATTCTAGATTTGGTACTATGCAATGAGAAAGGGATAATTAATATTCTTGCTGCAAAGGAGCCTTTGGGAAAGAGTGACCACAATATGATAGAATTTTACAAGAAGTTTGAAACTGATGTGGTTCAATCCAGAACTAGGGTCATTGATCTAAACAAAGGAAACTACAAAGATATGATGTCAAGTTGGCTGAGGTCGCTTGGGGAATTGAATTAAAAGGTTTGATGATAGACACGCGTTGGCGAGCATTCAAAGAATTAACACATGTTTTGCAACAATTTTACACTCTTTGAAGACAAAAAAGGTAGCAAGAAAAGTGGCTCAACCAAGGCTTACGAGAGAAGTTAAAGATTCTATTAGATCAAAGGAAGAGGCATATAGAGTTGCCAAAAAAAATAGCAAGGCTCAGGGTGAGGAGCATTTTAAAATTCCATAGAATAGAATCCCTACAGTGCAGAAGGAGGCCATTTGGCCCATTGAGTCCACACCAACCCCACATATTTTCCCTGCTTATTCCCCTGCCACTAGGGTCAATTTAGCATGGCCAATCAACCTAACCCACACATCTTTGGACTGTGGGAGGAAACCGGAGCACCCGGAGGAAACGCATGCAGACACAGGGAGAACGTGCAGACTCCACACAGACAGTGACCTGAGGCCGGAATTGAACTTGGGTTCCTGGCGCTGTGAGGCAGCAGTGCTAACCCTGTACCACCGTGCTGCCAAGGAGAACCAAAAAATTGGTAAAGGAAGAGAAAATAGAATACCAAAGTAAACCAGGGAGGAACTGAACTGAAAAAGTACGTAAAAAGGAAAAGATTAGTAAATATAAATATGGCCCATCAGAGAAAGAGAATGGAGAATCTATAATGGGCAGCAAGGAAATGGCAGGGAAATTAAACAAACATTTTGTCTCCGAGGAGAAAGATACAAAACACCTCCCTGAAATATTGCAGAGCCAAAGGATTAGTGATCTGACTGAAGTGTACAAAAGTCGTACAGGGCTCGATTAGGTAGATGCAGGAAGGATGTTTCCCCTGGTTGGGAGATCTAGAATCTGGGGACACAGCCTCAGAATCAAAGGTAGGTCATTTAGGAGATGGTTGATGAGGAATTCTCCACCCCAGAGGGTGGTAAATCTTTGGAATTCTCTACCCCACAGTTCTTTGGAGCCTCAGTCATTGAGTATGTTCAAAGCAGAAGTTGATAGATTTCTGTATCACAGTGACATCAAATGCAATGAGAATAGCGTGGGAAAATAGCATTGAAGTAAAAGATCAGCCATGATCTACTTAAATGGTGGAGCAGGCTCGAGGGCCGAATGGCCTACTCCTGCTTCTATGTTCCTCTAAGTCAAACACAATTGCTCTTTCACAAAACCATGTTGACTCTGCCTGATTACAATGACATTTTCTAAGTGTCCTGCAATTAACTCCTTAGCCTAGTGGTATTATTGCCAGACTATTAATCCAGAAACTCAGCTAATGTTCTGGGGACCCAGTTTCAAATCCTACCATGACAGGTGGTGGAATTTCAATTGAATAATAAATAAATATCTGGAATTAAGAATCTACTGATGACCATGAAACCATTGTTGATTGTCAGAAACCCCCATCTGGTTCACTAACGTCCTTGAGGGAAAGAAATCTGCCATCCTTACCTGGTCTGGCCTACATGTGAGTCCAGAGCCACAGTGTTTGACTCTCAACTGCCCTCTAAGGGCAACTAGGGATGGGCAATAAATGCTCACCAGCCAGTGATGCCCATGTCCCATGAATGAATAACAAAAATAGATTCCAGAAGTTTTTCTATGCCAGAGATTAAGCTAACTGGCCTGTAGATTACTGCCTCCTATCCTAAATAGAGTTACATTTGCTATTTCTCAATCTGACCTTTTCAGAATGTAGAGAACTTTGGAAAATTAAAATCCAGCAGCTGCTTCTTTTAAGACCCTAGGGTGAAATCCATCAAGACCTGAAGACTTGTCAGCTTTGATTTCTAATAATTTTCTCAGTAAAGATAGATCTATTCTGGCTGCAGCAGGTGATAGAACTATATCCAGAAATGTTTCTCAAGAGGAATAAAAGCACAATGAAGCAGCACACCAGACTCCTTTTTGTGACATTGGAGGCCTTAGTCCAGGAATTGGAATGGAGGAGAGAGGTCGCGTTTCTGTAGGAGATCCTGGAGGTGTGAAAGTTGGAACCAGCCATCAGCAGGCGAAGGGTTTGAGTCTGTTTTTGCAGCATGAGCGAGTCCTTGAGAGACCGCAGCGTGTTCCGAGTGCTGATTGCGATTAAAGAAAATAGGGATGTTTACTGAAAATTGTCTGCTAAAAGCATCAAGGATTCTGTACAGCTGCGTGTAAAGTGATCATGATTCAAATGAAGGATTGAAATGATGCTGAATTCTATTGGTTGAAAATACACACCAAACTGTAAGGCTTTAACTGGCGTGTTCTCTCCCATTGGCTGAAAAGTGCTCTCAATGACACTGTTTTGCAGAACCCTGTTAGAACATCATCATAGTGAGATTCACTGTGTTTATTCTCCTGTGCACAAGCAATAAAGGCGTAGTTTTTGAGTACTCACCGTGCATCGTCTGGTTAATTCTCGACAGAGGCAGGAATGGGAGCAACAGTCCAAAGGATGCAGTACCGCAAAAATTTCAGTAACCTCACACAAGTGATCATCTTAAAATGCCATTTCCTACTCCGTTTCACTGACCTCTCACGCCACTCAGTGCACCCCACACCATCACTCACGCATGAGCAATCTGGGGAGGCGGTGGCATATTGGCATTGTCACTGGACTAGAAATCCAAAGACCCCAGATAATTCTCTGGTGACTTGGGTTCAAATCCCACCATGGCAGAGGGTGAAATTTGAAATCAATAAAAATCTGGAATGCAAAATCGAATGATGACCATGAAACTGTTGTCGATTGTCGTAAAAACCCACTTGGTTTGCCTGGTCTGGCCTACATGTGACTCCAAATCCACAGCAATGTGATTAACTCTAAATGCCCTCTGAAATGGCCATTCTGTTCAAAGGTACTTAGAGATGGACAATAAGTGCTGGACCAAGCAGAACTGCCCACATCCCTTAACTGAACAAAAAATCAGGACTACCTCATCTCCATGCACTTTCCACTGCTGCAAATATTTCACCCACACCCAGCTGCTTTCACATGCTGCCAGATATTAGCTAGCCAGGCACATTACCCCAAATATGTTGCTGCACACGATCTCTTCTCACTCTTTTGCAGGAAACATAATAGGAGGAAGCAGCAGAAAACAGACAGGGGATAGGCACATCTGCTTCTTGGAGAAATGGTGCTGCAAATTATTTGGCCTTCCACGAATGAGACTATTGCAGTCAGCATCACCAAGAACATTCAAGATGGTGCAATGTTCCAGTCTTATGAATCTTCTCAGATCCCTCTTCAACCTGATCCTTCAACCTGACATGACGTGCGAGCTGCTCCTGGCATGACCATGGACCTCTTGCCTTCCACCCAACTCCTTCCACCCCACCCAACCCCCTCTACCCCACACAACCCCTCTACCCCACACAACACCCTCTACCCCACACAACACCCTCTACCCCACACAACACCCTCTACCCCACACAACACCCTCTACCCCACACAACACCCTCTACCCCACACAACACCCTCTACCCCACACAACACCCTCTACCCCACACAACCCCTCTACCCCACACAACACCCTCTACCCCACACAACACCCTCTACCCCACACAACACCCTCTACCCCACACAACCCCCTCCACTCCACACAACCCCTTCTACCCCCCCCCCCCAGCCCCCTCTACCCCACCCAACCCCCTCTACCCCACACAAGATCCCCTCTACCCCACCCAACCCCCTCTACCCCACACAATACCCTCTACCCCACACAATACCCTCTACCCCACACAATACCCTCTACCCCACACAACCCCTCTACCCCACACAACACCCTCTACCCCACACAACCCCCTCCACTCCACACAACCCCTTCTACCCCCCCAGCCCCCTCTACCCACCCAACCCCCTCTATCCCATACAAGATCCCCTCTACCCCACCCAGCCCCCTCCACCCCACACACAACCCCCTCTACCCCACACAACCCCCTCTACCCCACACAAAATCCCCTCCACCCTACTCATTCCCCTCCACCCTATTCATTCCCCTCCACCCTACTCAATCCCCTCCACCCTACCCAATCCCTCTGCCTCACTGAACCTTCCCCTTCTGCATTTTTTCATTCAGGTGCCCAAGAAGCCGCCCCTGACCAGTGGAGCCTCACAGTGACTGGCAGGATGAAGAGAACAGGTTGAATGAAGAAGTGCGATTATTTGATTTGACATTCACAGCCATGAGTACAGATACTGGCACTGCGCTTCCTTCAGACTGGGATCAACAGGTGCTGAGTCACTGGGCACAATCGGCTTGAAGCCAGACCAGGGAAAAGGATGTGTCTGTTCCCTTGGTGGGCGAACACACTGGCCATCCCTGCTGCAGAGAACTCAGGTGAGGACTGATGGGGTGTCGTACAGGAGAATCTGTTGGCCCACTTACCTGAAGAAGGGGCTTGGAGCTCCGAAAGCTTATGTGGCTTTTGCTACCAAATAAACCTGTTGGATTTTAACCTGGTGTTGTTAAACTTCTTACTGTGTTTACCCCAGTCCAACGCCGGCGTCTCCACATTCTGCATTGGCAGGCCAGTCACAGTGCCCCCAGCCAGAAACATGGAGAGGTTCCTGCCCCAACCTGGCACAGGGCTGCATAACCAGCTTGAAACCTGCCCTTTCCAGTGTGGAGCTGGTGGCCAACTCCATGGCAGCACTTGCGGAGCCAACCGTGATGAAGCCTCTTGTGGCCAATGTGTCAGCTTCCATTGCAGCACTGGCAGAAGTCAGGGTGCTGCAGCGAAAGGTCAGGCTGAGGTCATGGGACCAACACGCGTATAGGAGGGAATAAACGAGGAGTCTTTGAGTCCGTATCAGGCTTCAATAAAACAGTTTTGTTTCCACCTGCATGAGGGAGAATCAAAGAACAAAGAACAATACAGCACAGGAACAGGCCCTTCGGCCCTCCAAGCCTGTGCCGGTCCCTGGTCCAAACTAGACCATTCTTTTGTATCCCTCCATTCCCACTCCGTTCATGTGGCTATCTAGATTCAGCCCGGACCCAGTGAAGTCCAGTCTGTATCTAGGCTGATTCTGAAGATGCAAAGGCTGTACACATTACTTGTACTGTTCTCTGGGGTCCAGAGTATTGTGATACAGGGTATCATTGATACAAATAGTTTGAATTGATTATAGTTGATCACATTAGGCGGGTCTATTGTCCTGGGTACTTCACATTAATCAGTTGTGACCGGCTATCCTTGTCTATCTGTTTTGTGATACAAAAGCGACGTGTGTGATAAATAGGTTTCGACAGTGTGATAACTGTCCCATCTCCTCAGTTTCGAGGAACAATGGCTTCTCTAAACTCAGTGGAGCCTTGCTAATCATTATCAGTATTGTCCACCAAGGCCTTGAAATGATCTCACCCGTAAAGTAGCTGTGTTGATAGTCTGAGATGTTAATACGTCTACCCGCAGTTACGGTGGACCCAGTGTTTCAACGCTTTCTTAGAGATTCCTTTTCCTGCTGTTATAGGCACACCCTGGCTTTGCCCCAGTACTGGATTCTGCCCGACTACAGCATGCAAGCCCAGCTTGGTACCTTACTGGCTCAGCCTGCTGCCCTTGTTGATCCCAGTGCGCACAGAGGCAGGCTACCCTCCCAGCAATCCTGCGATCTGCGCTCCTGCGGATTATCCGTTATACTCAGGCACCACTCTGTCGGGAGTGGCAGCAGCTGTATGGAGCACAAACCCTGCTGTTCTCTCTCAGGCTGGCAGCATTCATGCTCACACCACTGCCACTTCACTCGTGCCCCAGCCAGCCCAGATCTCCAATGCAAAGCTGGTCGCTCGAGGCCCAGAGAGCTGCCCTGGGGGATTTTCCAAGTAAGAAGTCTCACAACACCAGGCTAAAGTCCAACAGGTTTATTTGGTAGCACAAGCTTTCGGAGCACTGCTCCTTCATCAGGTGAGTGAGATTTCAGTTCACAAACAGGGCATATGAAGACTGCTGCGCGTTATTACTCATGAGGCTAGAGATGCTCAAGGAAATAAAGACTTTTATTTACTATTACAATGAAGCTACCATATATAATACACGATCCCAGACTAAAGGGTCCCAGACAGAGCAGTGACCTTTATACCTCTCCCAGGAGGCGGAGCCCGACTGGGATGTACCATAATAACTGTAATACAGGTAGAACAGCCCAACCCTAACCCCAACAGTAACATATATACAGACTCATAGTACTGGCCAGACCCTGGCTCAGTACTACCTGGTGGGAACCAACAATGGTTCACCAAAAAGACACAAACTCAAGGATTTTCCAAGGCCATCTCCCCATGGAAAATCAGCAGCTTCCCACCAGTTAGAATCATAGAATCTCTACAGTGCAGAAGGAGGCCATGGGGCCCATCGAGTCTGCACCGGCTCTCCAACAGATCTCCAATCCCCGTACACCCCAGACATATTTACTCCACTAATCCCCCTAACCTACACATCTTTGGACAGCAAGCGATGATTTAGCATGTCCTCCCACAGTCCAAAGATGTGCAGGATATGTTGATAGGCCATGCTAAATTCATAGAATCATAGAATCTACAGTGCAGAAGGAGGCCATGCGGCTCGTTGAGTCTGCATCGACCACAATCCCACCCAGGCCCTATCCCCATAACCCGATTCATTTACCTGCTAATCCCCTGACACTAAAGGGCAATTTACCGTGGCCAATCCATCCAACGTGCACATCTTTGGACTGTGGGAGGAAACCGGAGCACCCGGAGGAAACCCACGTAGACTGTGTGTAAGCTCCACACAGACAGTGACCCAAGCCGGGAATCGAACCCGCTGTGAGGCAGCAGTGCTAATCACTGTGTCACCGTGCTGCTCCCATGTCCCTTCGTGTCAGGGGGATTAGCAGGGTAAATACTTGAGGTTACAGGGATAGGGCCTCGGTGGAATTGTGGTCGGTGCAGCCTCAACGGCCCAGATGGTCTCCTTCTGCACTGTAGGGATTCTATGATTCCATTCTATGATTCCAATGTTGTGAAGGGCGTGATATAAAGGTAAGTCTTTTCTTTTTGAACAATTCTTGGCCTTATGCCTTGAACGTTTTATTTTATTTTCTCTTGCTCTCCTCCTTATTTTCATTCTCACACACTGACATTTTAACTTCCTGCTGAGGTATTTCCTCCAACTTCCATCAGTGGGAAAGCATCTGTCTTACTTTTTAATGTGACTACTATATGGGGGCAATTTTTTACACAGCAGTTTAAAGATGCTGGTGTTATTTCTACAGTGTGCAGTTAAATGCGGAGGAAAATGTTGACTTCTCTCTTAATCTGAAGCAGGCAATGCTTTACCGTACACTGGCACATTATAGTTTATTTAACCCATGGCATATGCTTACCAGGCAGTCACACGAAGGCAACAGCAGCAGCCACAGTCAAACGGACCCCGCGCCCAAACCTTATACAAAACCGAAGTTGGACTTTAGTAGGGAGTGACATATTGCGGTTTAGTTTAACTGACCCGAAGAAAACAATTAGAGTGGGAAGCAGACCAAAAAGCAAGTGATCAATACTTAGACTGTTGCTCGGTAACTCCAACCTAATTAAGACTACATAATCAACTGTGGCAACTGGACATAAGAATAGATTAGAACCCTGAGCTCAAGTTCTTATATCTGTTAATTGATGCAATATAGATTGCATTTTTAAAAGGTTGTTTTAAATTATCACATTGGCTTTTATAAACACTTAGAGGTTTCCATGACCCTGTTGAGGCGATATTCTCAAAGCGGGCATTCATTTCTGCTAAGGCAACCAATTAGCTATAGATATCAACATCTCCAAAAAAGTTAACAGCCCTGGATAATCTGAATGTCGGATTTATGATATGCGAGAATGAAGAGGTTAGTCTGAAAGCGAAGTGGGACACTAGCTCGTCACAATTTGAGCCAGTGGTATCTTTACTGACCACAAGAGACGGCACGGTGGCACACTGCTGCCTCACAGCGCCAGGGACCCGGGTTCAATTCCAGCCTCGGATGACTCTCTGCGTGGAATCTGCATGTTCTCCCCGTGTCTGAGTGGGTTTCCTCTGGGTGCTCTGGTTTCCTTCCACAGTCCAAAAGATGTGCACGTTAGGTGGATTGGCCGTGCTAAATTGCCCCTTAGTGTCCAAAGATCTGTGGGGCAGGGGGATTAGCAGGGTAAAGGCTTGGTGTTATGGAAATGGGGCACAAGTTGGGCCTGGGTGAGATGCTTTTTCGGAGAGTCAATGAGGACTCAGTGGGCCGAATGGCCACCTTCTGCACTGTAGGGATTCTATGATTACTTCAACTGATCTTAAAAATTCTTATCCTTATATTCAAATCCCTCCCTGCTCTTGCTGCTCCCTATCCCTGTGAACCTCTCCAGCCCCACAGCCCTCTGAGCATATCTGTGACCCTCTAATCCTGGATTCTTGTGCATCTCTAATTTTAATGGCTTCACCAATAGTGGCCACATATTCAGCTGGCTTGGCCCTAAGCTCTGGGATCGCCTCCCCATCTCGCTATCTCTTTTACGGCATTCCTAAAACTCACCTTTCTGACCAAACGCTTTTGGTGATCTGACCTAATGTCTCCTTAAAGTTTAAAGTTTGTTTATTAGTGTCACAAGTAGGCTTACATTAACACTGCAATGAAGTTGCCGGGTAAAGTGCCTTGATGTCATCTTCCTGTGAAATGGATTAGGATGTTTTCTTACATTAATAACTTATTAGCTTAATTATATTTATATTTAATAAATATAAGTTGCTTTTGTGGCTGTAATTAGTACCATGCACCGGATACCCATTTGGTGCAGATATCGATTTATAAATGACTGAAAGGAAATGTGTTTACTTATGGAATAAAATTACATAACATTTCCTCATGAAAATGTCCCTTTTTAATCACCCGATTCCGTGCATTTTTTGGCTCCTCGATCCGACCCCAGCACATTTATTTTTCAATATATGCTAAGCTTCACGTTTTGTTTGCGAACCCAAGTGATTTGGCGATTTCTGTGACTTGAATGCTCAGTGAGGCCATCCCAGTTAACACAGTCACGCCAGGCAACAGCTACTCAACTCGGTAAAACAAGCATTCAGAGCACATCTGGAAGGAAACAACCTTCAGGCAAAACCGGGATGGGGGGGAATTCAAGGAGGCAGCACAGTGGTTAGCACTGCTGCCTCACAGTGCCAGGGACCCGGGTTCAATTCCCGGCTTTGGGTCACTGTCTGTGTGCGGAGCCTGCACGTTCTCCCCGCATTCCTGCAGGCCTCCTCCTGGTGCTCCGGTTTCCTCACACACTCCAAAGGTGTGCGGGTTGGGTGGATTGGCTGTGCTAAATTGCCCCTGAGTGTCAGGGGCACTAGCTAGGGTTAATGCATGGGGGTTATGGGGATAGGGCCTGGGTGGGACTGTGGTCAGTGCAGACTCGATGGACCGAATGGCCTCCTTCTGCACTGTAGGATTCTATGATTCATTTACATAGACCTGTTGTACGGTCATTCTCGCCTCGGTCACAGCTCAGGCACCTGCCAGCCCCAGGTAAGTGCCAGAATCTCTGAGATGGAGCCTATTCCGTCCCTCTCTCCTCTTTCCACCAACAGAGAAATCTCTTTGGCCCTCTTACCCTGGACTGCTACAAAACACAGTATACAGGGTAACCTTCAGGCTTTCTGGAGCAGGGCGCTGGTGAGACCATACCTAGAATACTGTGCCCAGTTTTAGTCTCCATATTTAAGGAAGGGTATACTTGCTTTGGAGGCAATGCAGTGAAGTTTCAGTACATTAGTTCCTGGGATGACACAGTTATGCTATGATGAGTGGTTGAGTAAATTGGGTCCATGTTCCCTGGAGTGTAGAACGTCATAGAAGCAACTTCCTTGAAGTATACAAAATTCTGAAGGGGCTTGATTGGGTGGCACAGTGACACAGTGGTTAGCACTGCAGCCTCAGCACCAGAGACCCAGGTTCAATTCCAGCCTTGGGTCACTGTCTGTGCACATTCTCCCCGAGTCTGCGTAGGTTTCTTCTGGGTGCTCCGGTTTCCTCCCATAGTTGAAAGGTGAGTGGGTTAGGTTGATTGGCCATGCTAAATTACCCCTAAGTGTCCCAAGATGTGTAGGTTAGGGGGATTGACGGGATAAATATGTGTGATAGGGCCTGGATAAGGCACTCTGTCGGAGAATCAGCACAGACCCGATGGGCTGAATGGCCTCCTTCTGCATTGTAGGGATTCTATGATAGGGTAGATTGTGAGAGATTGTTTCCCCAAGTTGGAGAATCTACAACATGGGGATCCAGTCTCAGGATAAGGCACCTATCATTTAGGACTGAGATAAGGATAAATTACTTCACTCAAAGGGTTGTGAATCATTGGAATTCTCTATCCTGGACAGTTGTGGATCCTCCATCCCATCTGCGATAGACAGAGTTGTTGTTTCTCAGGGAATCAGGTGATATGGAAAGCACACGGGCAAGTGCAGTCCCATATCAGCCATGGTCTCAATGCAGAGTGGAGCAGGATCTACAGGCCTTGTGGTCTAGTCCTGCTGCTGTTTCCTGTGTTCTTGGAAACAGGGATGACTCACCTCATTCTGTGCTGGTTTACATACATGCACCAATGGGTCTAATATAATCCTGAGAAGCAGCAACTCCCAGAGGAAAGGATCCTTGGTCTGGCTCTAGTTTTGCCTCATGCTCATCAGGTCTTGCAAGGACTGAGCTGAGGCTTTGATCTTCACAAAGCTGATCAGATAATCCCAGGTTAGGTGAGGACCAGACTATTGTGTATGCTGCTGTGGATTAAGGGGCATAAAGGAGGCTTGAACCAAGGAGGCTTGAACTTCAGTACTGCGAGCTCTTTATTGAAGGTGTGCTTATTCACAGTGAGGTCTAAGATTGCCCAACAGGGTCTCACACTGGGAGGAGCTAATACCCAGGGGTCACCTGTCTCTTAAATGGGCAGTCCGCACCCCAAACCCCAACATACAATATAAATATACATACATCACACAGGCCTTTCAAACTCCTGATTCTTATGTGCAGTACCATTAGAATCATAGAATCCCCACAGAGCAGAAAGAGGCCATTCGGCCCATCGAGCCTGCACCGACGACAATTCCACCCATGCCCTATCCCTGTGTATTCATCCTAGTCCCCTGACACTAAGGGGCAATTTACCATGGCCAATCCACCTAAACCGCACATCATTGGAGTGTGGGAGGAAACCAGAGCACCCGGAGGAAACCCACGCAGACACAGGGAGAATGTGCGAACACCGCACAGACAGCGACCCAAGGCCGGAATCGAACCCGGGTCCCTGGCGCTGTGAGGCAGCAGTGTTAACCACTGTGCCACCGTGCCATCCTGCCATTCCACCAAATTGTAAATTGGAATCCTCCGATTGACCGAGCAAGCCAATCTTGTGTGAAAAATAATTTCCAGGAAACTTTCAAGCTACCGACTTGTCAATGGCCTCAAAAGTTCACCATTGGAGGGCAATGAGGAATGGGAAGATAAACATACCTTCGCCAACATCACCAATACCCTGAGGACAAGTTTTAAAAAGTAACCAATGCCACCTTAATTTAAAATAAAAAAGAGATGGTTGTGTGAAATAGGAGTGGCATTAAAGTCTATGCCTCACTCCTTCTCATAGAAACATAGACAATAGGAACAGGAGGAGGCCATTCGGCCCTTCGAGCCTGCTCTGCCATTCATTATGATCATGGCCGATCATCCAAGTCATTAGCCTGATCTCGCCTTCCCCCATATTCTTTGATCCCTTTCATCCCCAAGTGCAATATCTAGCTTCCTCTTGAAAACTTACAATTGTTTGGCCTCAACTGCTTCCTGTGGTAGAGAATTCACTCTCTGGGTGAAGACAATATTCCTCATCTCAGTCCTAAACAGTGTACCCTGTATCCTCAGACTGTGACCCCTAGTTCTGGACGCCCCCACCATTGGGAATACCTTTTCTGCATCTACCCTGTCGAGTCCTGTTGGAATTTTATAGGTTGCTATGAGATCGTTCCCCCTCTTCCCCCCCATTCTTTTAAACTCAAACAAATACAATCCTAACCAACTCAATTTCTCCTCAAACATCAATCTAGCCATCCCAGGAATCAGCCTGGTAAACCATCTCTGCCACTCCCTCTATATCAAGAACCTCCTTCCTCAGATGAGGAGACCAAAACTGCACACAATATTCCAGGTGAGCCCTGTATAACTGCACAAAGACAACCCTGCTCCTGTATTCGAATCTTCTCATCTCATTACTTCCGCACTATAAGAGATTGCAAGTCATAATGAGAAAAATACAACCTTTACATGTTTGGACACAGCAAGGTTAAAAACTGATAGATCAGCTAAGTGGTATCCCTCGGGAGGAGTGAGGGGCAGGGGGCATTTTGTGTCTTAGTTTAACAGAGAGAAAGGATCATTCCTCACAGCTGGGGAAGACTTTTTCTTTTCATATCTGTGAAAGTGAAAGTAGACTCCAAGCCTGCCTGGTAAAAGCGGTATAGCCATGATGAAGAAAAGGAATGAAAAGATGGAGCTTTTAATGGAAGTCCAAAAATAGAATGTCCATTACTATTGGCAGCTGAAGGCACTAACGCTGATATGCCTTAAAAGAAAAGCAGCTACAGTTGGCACAGTTGGTTGAATGGGCATTAACGTAATCTCTTCACAAAACTTTGTCAATTAAGTGTCTATGAGCAATTATGCAATTACAATGAGCTAAAATTATCCAGGGATTATTGCTTCAGAAAGACTGGTCCACTGATAGGGGCGGCACGGTAGCACAGTAGTTAGAAGTGCTGCTTCACAGCTCCAGGGACCTGGGTTCGATTCCCAGCTCGGGTCACTGTCTGTGTGGAGTTTGCACATTCTCCTCGTGTCTGCGTGGGTTTCCTCCGGGTGCTCCGGTTTCCTCCCACAGTCCAAAGATGTGCGGGTTAGGTTGGTTGGCCATGCTAAAATTGCCCCTTAGTGTCCTGAGATGCGTAGGTTAGAGGAATTAGCGGGTAAAATATGTAGGGATATGGGGGTAGGGCCTGGGTGGGATTGTGGTTGATGCAGACTCGATGGGCCGAATGGCCTCTTTCTGCACTGTAGGGTTTTTATGATTCTATGATAGCATCCACTGAAATGGATGTTTACAATAAAGATGTTTCACACACTTTACATTCCATGAGCACTGTCATCTGTTACGAATTACTACCACAAATTTGGTGGATTAGCCATGGTAAATGCACGTGGTTACGGGGATAGGGTGAGTGGGGGAGGTTCTGGATAAGATGCTCTTTCAGAGGGTCGGTGCAGACTCGATGGGCTGAATGACCCCCTTTTGCGCTGGAGGGATTCTAAGGTTCTAAAACAGAAAGAAAGGCTTGCATTTTTATAGCGTCTTTTCATGACCCTAGGATGTCTTCCATGCAGAATGAAGTACTTTGTGACGTGTAATCATTGTCGTAATGCAGAAAACACAGCTGCCAATTTACACACAGCAAATTTCCACAAACAGCGACGCAATAATAACCAGATAATCTGTTTTCATTGAGGGATAAAAATTGGCCGGAGCATTGGGGATAACTCATCTGCTAAGGTTGTAACAATGCAAAATACTTCTAAAGTTTTGGGCAGCCTTGTATGTGTGGTCTTTAGCATGGAACAAGGCCTTCCAAGCTGCTACATATCCGCACAGCTTCAAGTGAAACATATAAACATAGAAGATAGAAGCAGAAGGAGGCCATTTGGCCCTTCTCCGCTGATCATGGCTGATCATCCAACTCAACAGCTAATCCTGCTTTCACCCCATAACCTTTGATCCCATTCACACCAACTGCTATACCTAACCATCTCTTGCATACTATCTAGCTGCCTCCTGAATGTTGGTAAGATTGAAACATTGGTAATAATCCTTAAAACAAAATTGAAAGTTGTTGGAAGACAACTATCTCAGATAGACATCGAGGCAAAAAATTTCCAGCTCTTCCTGACAGTGAGTCCCGTAGATGGTGATTCCCCTGTGGTGCGTTCCCCAGTGGCAGAGGGTAGGTACATGGCATGCAGAATGCTGTAGACATTTGCAGGACAGGAAAATCCCATTGCTGGAAAATGGCGGGCTGTCTTCACTGCTGGAAAATATGCCACGGGGGGACAGGAAAATCCTGCCCAGTGAAAATGTATTGCTGTGTAAGGGAAACCAAAACTAGAATTCATAAATATAACATCGTTATTAATAAATCTAATGGGCAATCCAGGAGAAACAGAGAGCAGTGAGAATATGAAGTGCATACCACATAGGGATTGGCTGAGGTGAATAGCGCCGATGCATTTAAGGGGAATATGCATAAACACATAAAAACAAACAACGCCCCTACTTTCTCAGAAGACTAAGGAAATTTGGCATGTCAGCTATGACTCTCACCAACTTTTACAGATACACCATAGAAAGCATTCTTTCTGGTTGTATCACAACTTGGTATTGCTCCTGCTCTGCCCAAGATCGCAAGGAACTACAACAGGTCGTGAATGTAGCCCAATCCATCACGCAAACCAGTCTCCCATCCATTGACTCTGTCTACACGTCCCGCTGCCACTGCAAAGCAGCCAGCATAATTAAGAACGCCACGCACCCCGGACATTCTCTCTTCCACCTTCCTTCTTTGGGAGAAAGATGACAAAAGTCTGAGGTCACGTACTAACCGACTCAAGAACAGCTTCTTCCCTGCTGCTGTCAGACTTTCAAATGGACCTACTTTGCATTAAGTTGATCTTTCTCTACACCCTAGCTATGACTGTAACACCATATTCTGTATTCTCTCGTTTCCTTCTCTATGAACGGTATGCTTTGTCTGTGTAGCGCGCAAGAAACAATACTTTTCAGTGCATGTTAAACATGTGACAGTAATAAATCAGATCAAATCAAACACAAGAGGGAGGAAGGAATAAAGAGGATATGTCAAACGCAAAATACTGCGGATGCTGGAACCTGAAACAAAAACAGAAAGATGTTGGAAAATCTCAGCAGGTCTGACAGCATCTGTGGAGGGAGAGTAGACCCAGCTCTGACAAAGGGTCATCAAGACTCAAAACATTGGCTTTACTCTCTCCACAGATGCTGTCAGACCTGCTGCGATTTTCTAGCATTTTTCTGTTTTTGTTGTGAAAGAGGATATGTTGATAGATTTCGATCAAGGTGATTGAGAGGAAATTTGTGTGAAGCAGGCATGGGCTGGTTGGGCTGAATGGCTTATTTCCATGTTGTATTTTTTATGTAATGATATGAATCAGGGTAAAGGGGGTGAAATTTGCCAGTGCAACAATTTTTAAAAAATCATTTTTATTCATTATGGATGGTCAGCACTATGGGGTTTGTAGATATGTTACTGTAATTACTGTTGGTGTTAGGGTTGGGCTGTTCTACCTGTTGATATTGTTCTGTGGTACACTCCGGTTGGCTCCGCCTACTAGGGGAAGTATAAAGGTCACTGCACTGCCTGGAGACCCTTTAGTCTGGGATTGTATTGTATATAGTGTGCTCCATTCTTGTCAGTAATAAAAGCCTTTATTTCCCGGGTACATTCTAGCCTCCCGTGTGAATTAATCGCGCATCAGTAGGTACACCCACACATCAGTCAGGGAGCGAGTTCCAGGATTTTGATCCAGCAACAGTGAAGAAACAGCGATATATTTTCAAGTCAGGATGGCGAGTGACTTGGAGGAGAACCTCTATGTGGTGATATTTCCCAGGTATTTGCTGCTCTTGTCCTTCTAGATAATAGTGGTTGTGGTTTGGAAGGTGTTGCCTAAGGAACAAGTTTTTTACACAGAGGGTGGTGGGTGCCTGAAACTTGCTGCCGGGGAAGTAGTGGAAGCCAATATGATAGTGAGTCTTAAGGGGCGTCCTGACAAATACATGAATAGGATGGGAATAGAGGGATATGGTCCCCAGAAGAGTAAAGGGTGTAGTTCAGTTGGGCAACATGGTCGGTGCAGGCTTGGAGGGCCGAAGGGCGTGCTCATGTGCTGTAATTTTCTTTGTTCTTTTCTTTGTTCTTTGAACCTTGGCGATTTCCTACACTTCATCTTGTAGATGGTACACATGGCCACTGTTGTTCATCAATGGTGGAGGGATTGAATTTTAGTGGAAGGGGTAGCTGGAAGTGGGCTACTGGATGGAGTCTGGATGGATACAGCTACCCTGGATGGAGTCAAGCTTCTTGAGTGTGGCTGGAGTTGCACTCATCCAGGTAAGTGGAGAGTATTCCATTACACTTCTGACTTGTGCCTTGTAGATGGCGGACATGCTTTGGGGAGTCAGGAGATGAGTTACTCGCTGCAGGATTCCTATCCTCTGACCTGCTCTTGTAGTCACAGGATGGGATTTTCTGGCCGCTCTTGCCCCAAGGCCAGAAAATCCTACCTGAGGTCAACAGACCTTTGCATGGTCCTTCTCCCGCCCACTACGATTCCGGTGACGGGCGGTATGGGAAAATTCCACCCACAATTTTCATATGGCTAGTCCAGTTGAATTTCTGGTCAATGGTAACCTCCAGGATGTTGATAGTGGGAGATTCAGCAATGATAATGCCATTGAATGTCATGGGGCGATAGTGAGATCCTCTCTTGTTGGCGATAGTCATTGCCTGGCCTTTTTGTGGTTCGGATGTTACTTGCATTTAGTTGGTTCATAGTAAATGGTCAGACAATCTTATGATGGCCAGTTTTCTTATAGAATGGGCTACCAGCTCGTTACGAGTTGTTTTGAGCCACTGGTGAAGAGTAATTTCACCCTCAGAGTTTATTACTCCACAGCATGTGCCTTTTTCTCCTGACACACAGTTCTGAGTTTTTGATACCTCCCCGTGGGAAACCAGTCGACAATCCAGGGACTAGGTGGGTGAGATACAGTCAGCTATGCAACCTTGGGATCTGTGGGGTCAGTGTCTGGAATAAGCTCAGCCAACACACCCATCTACCCTTTCCTGAAGAATGCTTGCCAGGTTTAATTCTTATTCTTCCAGAAGGTCATCCACTGCTGTCTTGACTGTGATAAACTAACTCCACAGAAACCAAGGATCAAAGTTGGAGCTTTGCCTGGTCTCTATGGCAGGTGTTTCGAATGACCAAACAGCAAGGGGTAATATTGCTCACTGAATAAGTGTTCCTATTATATATAGTAATAAGTCAATCATTATACTTGAGTTACATTCTTTAATGGCCTTTCAGTTATTTTAGCATCTGAATCATTCCGGTTATGGGTTCTATTCAGGAACCCTGGCTACAAAGCATGAATGAATTTCTTTACCAGAAAGGCTTTACAGGAAAACATAATGACTTAATTATATAGTTGCCAGTTCAGGTCGACAGCAACTTAACCTCAGTCCTTTTAGTAAAATCCACCTACTAGTGTGCACCCTTCAATAGAATACTACAGTCTAAATCTGCGGATTTTCCTGCCTAATGAATCATTATAATTGGATACTCTTATTTAGCACGAGTTGCAGCAATATTAATGGTAAGAAGTTTAACAACACCAGGTTAAAGTCCAACAGGTTTATTTGGTAGCAAAAGCCACACAAGCTTTCGAGGCTCTGAGCCCCTTCTTCAGGTGAGTGGGAATTCTGTTCACAAACAGAACTTATAAGACACAGACTCAATTTACATGAATAATGGTTGGAATGCGAATACTTACAACTAATCCAGTCTTTAAGAAACAAAACAATGGGAGTGGAGAGAGCATCAAGACAGGCTAAAAAGATGTGTATTGTCTCCAGACAAGACAGCCAGTGAAACTCTGCAGGTCCACGCAACTGTGGGAGTTACAAATAGTGTGACATAAATTCTGATTCTAGGATCGCATGATAAAGACTCAGGAGGAAAAAAGCAGAAATATTTATGTGAAATAGTGTGACATAAACCCAATATCCCGGTTTCCTCCTGAGTCTTTATCATGCGATCCTAGAATCAGAATTTATGTCACACTATTTGTAACTCCCACAGTTGCGTGGACCTGCAGAGTTTCACTGGCTGTCTTGTCTGGAGACAATACACATCTTTTTAGCCTGTCTTGATGCTCTCTCCACTCCCATTGTTTTGTTTCTTAAAGACTGGATTAGTTGTAAGTATTCGCATTCCAACCATTATTCATGTAAATTGAGTCTGTGTCTTATAAGTTCTGTTTGTGAACAGAATTCCCACTCACCTGAAGAAGGGGCTCAGAGCCTCGAAAGCTTGTGTGGCTTTTGCTACCAAATAAACCTGTTGGACTTTAACCTGGTGTTGTTAAACTTCTTACTGTGTTTACCCCAGTCCAACGCCGGCATCTCCACATCATGACTGCAATATTAATGGCCAGAGGCTTGAAATTTACTTGTGTGATATTAGTGTACAAACATTGAAGTAATTTGTGGGATGGTGGCAGTATCTATCCTGCCTAAAGGCATTATTGGAGTGGGCCAGGCTAGATTGGTTTGACAGATCTGAGACTCATGTCCTCCAGGTACTGACCTACAAGTGCCCCGAATTACGCAACCTAATTTCACAATGTTGCTATGCTGCGAGGGACTGTAAACTCATGACCTCTGAGTTGCCCATCCAGTGCCATGACCACCAGGTGTCACTTGATGCAATAAGCATAACATCATCATTAAAATGGCGGCTAAGTGAATTTGATATGAATGAGTTCAAATGTTCATATGCGAATATTCATGGGGCACAATGTCAAGGCAAGGGACATTTCAGAACCCAACGAAACTGTATTTGAGGGAATGTTACTTGCTGGAATTAAAACTCAAAAGGTGAAAAATTTAACACTGCAGTTCTCAACCAAGTTCCAAACACCATTGGATAGGTCAGATTAAAGCCCTTGCCATTGTCTTCCCTGGTGGTTAAGTGGCTAGGTTTCGGCGCTCTCACTGCCGCGGCTCGGGTTCGATTCCCAGTCACGAATGAAGATTTTGGGTGGCACGATGGCACAGTGGTTAGCACTGCTGCCTCACAGCGCCAGGGACCCTGGTCCAATTCCCGGCTTGGGTCACTGTCTGTGCAGAGTCTGCACATTCTCCCCATGTCTGTGTGGGTTTCTTCCGGGTGCTCCAGTTTCCTCCCACAGTCCGAAAGACATGCTGGCTAGCTGCATTGGCCATGCTAAATTCTCCCTCGATGTACCCGAACAGGCGCCGGAGTGTGGCGACTAGGGGATTTTCACAATAACTTCATTGCAGTGTTAATATAAGCCTACTCGTGACACTGATAAATAAACTTAAACATTAGCTGTGCTCTGTCAATTTCCAACTCGCGAGAGCTAGGGCTCAATGGAGAAAAAAATGGACAGGTTCACAAATCTTTTGCACAATCCGTCTCCCTGCGTCCCCAAAACATGATTATTATTTTTGCAATCATAGTTTTGCACAGCCTCAGCATCTGAATAAGATTTTGCACCAACTTCCTTTGTGTAAAAATAGCTCCGTGTTGTTATCAATCTCACTCAATAGATGGCATTTGAAAGAAATAAAAGGGAAAAGCATCCGTGACATTCAGTTGGGCAACGGAATGAATTAATTTGGATTGATGGAGCTCCACACGGGAGTGAAGGTAACAAAGACTAGCATCTGGGTGCAATTAACTGGCTATGAAAGTGTCACCTGTTGTTCAGCTTGTTTACTTCATTCCCACGCTATAATAGAAAAAGCGGAAATAAATATAGTGTTATTAGCGTCTCATTATGTATCATCAAATGGGACACGTGCACTGCTATTTTCATGTGACTGCATCTCATTTAAAAACGTTTTTAAATAGTTCTGGAAATATATTTCTCTTCTTCATTTTCTTCCTTCTCTCCCTTTGCACTTAAGGTGAGAGGGGGAAAGGAGATGTGGGGAGCAAGGTTTTTACACAGAGCGTGGTAGGTGTCTGGAACTTGCTGCCAGGGGTGGTGGTGCAGGCAGATACGATAGGGGCGTTTAAGGGGCTTTTGGATAAGCACATGACTATGCAAGGAATAGAGGGATATGGACCAAGGGCAGGCAGAAGGGATTAGTTTAATTTCAGCGTCACGTTCGGCACAACATCGTGGGCTGAAGGGCCTGTTCCTGTACTCTACCGTTCTATGTTCTATGTTCTAAAGTCATTGGTACTTTAGTGGGGTATTGCACCATGGGTGCCAGTAGCTCTCTGGTGCCTTTTCCAAATTCCCGTTCTGCCCCTGTGAGTTTTTTTCCCCCCCCAAGGGTTGCTAACAGGTTATTTGATGATGGAGGCATCATGGTTTAGCCCAAGAATGCCCGCCTTTGACATCAGGCAAACCTGCCACCTGCCCCCTCCAAGCTGCCCACCAAACTGACTTGGAAATGCATCACCGTTCCTTCACTGCCGTTGGACCAAAATCCTGGAACTCCCTCCCTAACAGCACTATGGATGTACCTACACCACATGGACGGTGGCGGTTCAAGAACGCAGTGCACCACCACCTCCTCGAGGGAATAGGGATGGGTAACAAATTGCTGGTCTTGCCAGTGGCACCCCTCCTCCCCCCGCCCTCATCTCATGAAAAAATAGAAAAGAATGATGCTATTGCCACGTATTTGCAGAGGTGTCTGAAGCTAATTGACAGTAAAATGTGACACACAGCAAATGATTAGGAGACTGAAGCAAGCAGGCTGCAGATCGCTGATGCTCCAGTTAACCATATGAAATCATTATTAATGATGCTATAATTGGTATCGCTTTTATTACAGGCCTCAGAAAAATGAACCAATTCCATTTGTGGATTTGCTTTTATACAGATGCCAATTTGGAGAAATACTTAATACATTTTTGCATCTCACCCACTGAGTGAGCAATGGGAGATGGCAACAACAGGGTACCTTGACTAGGTCTGTATTCCCATTATAAATAGGCCAAAATCCTCTCTGTCAGTGACTAAAACCATGTAGAGAATTTATAGATACAGTATATTTCATACTAAAAGCATTGTGTAAAAAATATAAGCTGGAATTCTCCAGCCGTTCACGCCGGCATGTTTCTCTGTGAGTGACATGGTCGCACAGTGGTTAGCACTGCTGCCTCACAGCGCCAGGGACCCGGGTGACTCTCTGTGTGGAGTTTGCATGTTCTCTCTGTGTCTGTGTGGGTTTCCTCCCACACTTCAAATAGGTGAATTGGCCGTGCTAAATTGCCCCTTAGGATTAGTGGGGTAAATACGTGGGATTACAGGGATAGAGCCTGGGTGGGATTCATGTTAGCAATTTGATACAGACTCAATGGGCCAAATCCCTTCGGCACTGTAGGGATTCTATGATTCTATGAATCGATCTTGGGCAAAGCCACAAGACAATGAGGGGATTTCCACGGTAACTTCATTGCAGTGTTAATGTAAGCCTACTTGTGACACTCATAAATCAACTCAACTCAATCAACAAATGAATCGTCTATAAATATGAAATGGGCATGTGATGATGCAAAGTTTGAAGTACTATTATGCTCTACCGTGGCAACAGGTCTTTGGTTCCCATTTCCACCCTCCCCACTTCCAATGCACAATCTCAGCTACATCAAATAGTGAAAAGTTAAAATAATAGAATCACAGTATAGGAGGCCTTTCGGCCCATCGAGTCTGTACCGACCACAATCCCACCCAGGCCCTATTCCCATAACCCCACACATTTACACCATGATCCCCTAACACTAGGGTCAATTTAGCATGGCCAATCAACCTAACCTGCACATCTTTTGGAGTGTGGGAGGAAACCGGAGCACCCGGAGGAAACCCACACAGACACAGGGAGAACGTGCAGACTCCACACAGCCAGTGACCCAAGCCGGGAATCGAACCCGGGTCCCTGGCGCTGTGAGGCAGCAGTGCTAACCATTGTGCCACCATGCAGCAAGCTCTCACTGAAAGATAATCGATTTTAGCGATTTTAATTGAAGGACAAATATTGGATGAGACAATGGGTGGGATTTTCAGTGCGCTGCCACAGTGTGTTTCGCAGCAATGGAGGCGTCCTGCCATTAGCCGGATCCCACCACTGTCAACACTGGCCCTTTAGAAATGAAATCCTATAACATAGAAACTAGGAGCAGGAGTAGGCCATTCAGCCCTTCGAGCCTGCTCCAGCATTCATTATGATTATGGCTGATTATCAACTTCAATATCCTTCTCCCCATATCCCTTGATCTGTTTAGCCCAAGACATATATCTAATTTCTTCATGAAATCACACAACATTTTGGCCTCAACTATTTTCTGTGGTAGTGAATTCCACACAATCACCACTCTCTGGATGAAGAAATTTCTCCTCACCTCAGTCCTAAAAGGTTGACCTCTTATCCTCAAACTCTGACCCCTAGTTCTGGACTCCCCCACCATTGGGAACATTCTTTCTGAATCTACCCTGTCCAAACCTATTCGAATTTTATACGTTTCTATGAGATCCCCTCTCATTCCTCTAAACTCCAATGAATATAATCCTAACCAATTTAGTCTCTCCTCACATGACAGACCTGCCATCCCAGGAATCAGCCTGGTAAACCTTCACTGTGCTCCCTCTATGGCAAGGACATCCTTCCTCAGATAAGGAAACTAAAATCTGCACACAATATTCCAGGTGTGGCCTCAACAACACCCTATACAATTGCAGTAAAACATCTCCATTCCTGTACTCAAATCCTCTCGCTTTGAAGGCCAATGTACCATTTGCCTTCTTTACTGCCTGCTGTATCTGCGCGCTTACTTTCAATGACCAATGCATGAGGACACCAAGTTCTCACTGAACATCCACTTCTCTCAATTTACACCCATTCAAGTAAAAATCTGTCTTCCTAATATTGCTACCAAAATGGATAACCTCACATTTATCCACAGTATATTGTACCTGCCATGCAGATGCCCACACACTCACCCTGTCCAAATCACATTGAAGCATTTCTGCATCCTCCTCACAGCTCACCCTCCTACTCAACTTTGTATCATCTGCAAATCTGGAGATAATACATTTAATTCCCACTTCCAAATCATTAATATATAATGTGAACAGTTGGGGTCCTAGCACAGATCCCTGCGGAACCCCACTAATAACTGTCTGCCAATCAGAAAAAGACCCATTTCTGCCAACTTTTTCTTCCTATCTGCTAACCAGCTTTCTATTCATCTCAAGACATTACCTGCAAGCCCTTGCGCTTTAACTTTACATAATAGTCTGCTATGTGAGCCCTTGTGGAAAGCCTTCTGAAAGTCTAACTAAACCACATCCACTGGTTCTCCTCAGTCAATTCTACTAGTTACATCCTCAAAGAATTCCAATAGATTCATCAAGCATGATTTTCCCTTTTGTAAATCCATGCTGACTTTGTCTGATTATACCACTGCTTTCCACATTCTGAGCTATGAAATCCTTGATAATGGATTGAGCAACTTCCCCAGTACCGATGTTAGGCTCACTGGTCTATAGTTCCCTGTTTTCTCTCTACCTCCCTTTTTAAATAGTGGGCTTACATTAACCCTCCAATCTGTAGGGACCAGTTCAGAGCCCAAAGAATTTTTGGAAAATGATCATCAATGGATCGACTATGTCCAGAGTTAATTCCTTAAGTACTCTGGGATGAAGATTAGGAGGCTCTGGAGATTTATCCAGTTGAAGTTATAAATTATTACTCTCCTCCATTCAATTTTCTACTCTCTTCTTCATAATGAATGGACTAGAGCTCCATATTAAGGACTGTTGGGTCCCTGGCACCCTCCAATGCCTTATCCTGGGTGGATATTCTCTGCATGTTGGCCTACACCATGGATATTGTCAAAACAATGAAGGAAAGACATTGAATTACATCTGGAAATATTGAACTTTGAATAGGACTTGTGAATGTTTTAAAATGGACATGCAGGACAAAAATGGCTGAGGAGGTAAAGTACTGTATTACCTCAATGAAAGCACCCCCTCACCCCAACCCATCTGTCCTTTGTTCTTAAAGTTCCTTCTTTTTGTTACAGTTTCTTCTGCTCTAACGTTCTCCCTCCTTTCAGTTCTGACAAAGAGTCTGTGACTCAATATGTTGGCCGGAATTCTCCGATCTCGCTCGCTGCTGGGAATCTCTGGTCCCGCTGTCGTAAATGCAGATTTGGCTGAGCGCCAAATTCTCCTTTCTTGCTAGCAGCGGTAGCAGAGCATGTGAAACCGGAGAACCCGGTTATTAACTCTGTTTCTCTGCTGATAGACGCTGCCAAACCTGCTGAGTTTTTTTTCCAGAGTCTCCTGTTCTTGTTTCAGACTCCAGTATCTGCAGCATTTTGCTTATAATAGCAAACCCCACTGCTCCAACGCCTGCACACAAGCACTTTCCAATAAGCGACAACTGAGTAATGACAAGGAACAGGAACTCTGGCACATTGCTCCTGTCTGTAATCCATGGGGTTTATAATGTGATGTTAGTAACGGTTGAACTAATATATTCATATAACACTGCAATGCTGCCATTTTTATGAAGGCTCCTTGCCACATCTATTAAAACAGTGGGTAGAGACATATAAATACAACTTGAACTCAATGTATTCATAGAATCATAGAATCCCTACAGCACAGAAGGAGGCCATTTGGCTCATCGAGTCTGCACCGACCTCAATCCCGCCCAGGCCCTATTCCTGTAATCTCACACATTTACCCTGCTAATTCCTCTAAAACTAGGGTCAATTTAACATGACCAATCTACCTGACCCGCACATCTTTGGACTGAGAGGAAACCGGAGCATCTGGAGAAAACCCACACAGGTGGAACAGTCGCTGAAGGTTGGCATGCAGGTACAGCAGGCAGTGAGGAAAGCTAATGGCATGCTGGCCTCCATAGCAAGAGGATTTGAGTATAGGAGTAAGGATGTCTTGCTGCAGTTATACAGGGCCTTGGTGAGTATGGTGTGCAGTTTGGGTCTCCTAGTCTGAGGAGGAAGGGAGTCCAACAAGGGTTCACCAGACTGATTCCTGGAGTGGCAGGATTGACATATGAAGAGAGGCTGGATCGACTGGGCTTGTACTCACTGGAATTGAGAAGAATGAGAGGGGATCTCATAGAGACATATAAAATCCTGATGGGGCTGGACAGGCTGGATGCAGGAAGAATGTTCCCGATGTTGGGAAGTCCAGAACTAGGGGTCACAGTCTAAGAATAAGGGGTAAGCCATTCAGGACTGAGATGAGGAAGAACTTCTTCACTCAGAGAGTTGTGAACCTGTGGAATTCTCTACCACAGAAAGGTGTTGGGGCCGGTTGGTTAGATATATTCAAGAGGGAGCTGGATGTTGCCCTTGCGACGAAAAGGATCAAGGGGTATGGACAGAAAGAGGGAGTGGGATACTGAAAGTGTCTGATCAGCCATGATCACATTGAATGGTGGAGCAGGCTGGAAGGGCCGAATGGCCTACTCCTGCACCAACTTTCTATGTTTTCGGCATTGGGGTCACAGTGGTTAGCACTGCTGCCTCACAGCTCCAGAGCCCCAGGTTCGATTCCCAGCTTGGGTCACTGCCTGTGCAGAGTCTGCACGGGGAGAAAGTGCAAACTCCACACAGACAGTGACAAAGAACAAAGAACAATACAGCACAGGAACAGGCCCTTCGACCCTCCAAGCCGGTGCCGCTCCCTGGTCCAAACTAGACCATTCTTTTGTATCCCTCCATTCCCACTCCGTTCATATGGCTGTCTAGATAAGTCTTAAACGTTCCCAGTGTGTCCGCCTCCACCACCTTGCCTGGCAGCGCATTCCAGGCCCCCACCACCCTCTGTGTAAAATATGTCCTTCTGATATCTGTGTTAAACCTCCCCCCCTTCACCTTGAACCTATGACCCCCCGTGAACGTCACCACCGACCTGGGAAAAAGCTTCCCACCGTTCACCCTATCTATGCCTTTCATAATTTTATACACCTCTATTAAGTCTCCCCTCATCCTCTGTCTTTCCAGGGAGAACAACCCCAGTTTACCCAATCTCTCCTCATAACATACCAGGCAACATCCTGGTAAACCTCCTCTGTACTCTCTCCAAAGCCTCCACGTCTTTCTGGTAGTTTGGCGACCAGAACTGGACGCAGTATTCCAAATGCGGCCGAACCAACGTTCTATACATCTGCAACATCAGACCCCAACTTTTATACTCTATGCCCCATCCTATAAAGGCAAGCATGCCATATGCCTTCTTCACCACCTTCTCCACCTGTGATGTCACCTTCAAGGATCTGTGGACTTGCACACCCAGGTCCCTCTGCGTATCTACACCCTTTATGGTTCTGCCATTTATCGTATAGTTCCTCCCTACATTATTTCTACCAAAATGCATCACTTCGCATTTATCAGGATTGAACTCCATTCTGCCATTTCTTTGCCCAAATTTCCAGCCTATCTATATCCTTCTGTAGCTTCTGACAATGCTCCTCACTATCTGCAAGTCCTGCCAATTTTGTGTCGTCTGCAAACTTACTGATCACCCCAGTTACACCTTCCAAATCGTTTATATAAATCACAAACAGCAGAGGTCCCAATACAGAGCCCTGCGGAACACCTCTAGTTTAACAACACCAGGTTAAAGTCCAACAGGTTTATTTGGTAGCAAAAGCCACACAAGCTTTCGGAGCTCTAAGCCCCTTCTTCAGGTGAAGAAGGGGCTTAGAGCTCCGAAAGCTTGTGTGGCTTTTGCTACCAAATAAACCTGTTGGACTTTAACCTGGTGTTGTTAAACTTCTTACTGTGTTTACCCCAGTCCAACGCCGGCATCTCCACATCATGAACACCTCTAGTCACAGGCCTCCAGCCGGAAAAAGACCCTTCCACTACCAGGAAGGATGTAAATAAGATTGAAAGAGTGCAGAGAAGGTTCAACAAGGATGTTGCTGGGACTTGAGAAGCTGAGTTACAGAGAGAGATTGAATAGGTTGGGACTTTATTCCCTGGAGCGTAGAAGATTGAGGGGAGATTTGATAGAGGTGTATAAGATTTTGATGGGTATAGATAGAGCGAATGCAAGCAGGCTTTTTCCGCTGAGGCTGGGGGAGAAAAAAACCAGAGGGCATGGGTTAAGGGTGAAAGGAGAAAAGTTTAAAGGGAATATTAGGGGGGGCTTCTTCACGCAGAGAGTGGTGGGAGTGTGGAATGAGCTGCCGGATAAAGTGGTAAATGCGGGGTCACTTTTAACATTTAAGAAAAACTTGGACGGGTTCATGGATGAGAGGGGTGTGGAGGGATATGGTCCAAGTGCAGGTCAGTGGGATTTGGCATAAAATGGTTCGGCACAGACAAGAAGGGCCAAAAGGCCTGTTTCTGAGCGGTAATTTTCTATGGTTCTATAGTCCTACCACCCTCTGTCTTCTGTGACCAAGCCAGTTCTCCACCCATCTAGCCACCTCCCCCTTTATCCCATGAGATCCAACCTTTTTCACCAGCCTACCATGAGGGACTTTGTCAAACGCTTTACTAAAGTCCATGTAGACGACATCACGGCCCTTCCCTCGTCAACCATTCTGGTCACTTCTTCAAAAAACTCCACCAGGTTAGTGAGGCATGATCTCCCTCTCACAAAACCAAGACTATCGTTAATGAGTTTATTCCTTTCTAAATGCGCATACATCCTATCTCTAAGAATCTTCTCCAACAACTTCCCCACCACGGACGTCAAGCTCACCGGCCTATAATTACCCGGGTTATCCTTCCTACCCTTCTTAAATAACGGGACTACATTAGCTATCCTCCAATCCTCTGGGACCTCAGGTCGGAATTGACCTGAGACCGGAATTGAACCCGGGTCCATGGGCGCTGTGAGGCAGCAGTGCTAACCACTGTGCCATCGTACCACCCATACTGTTCAAATAAAACAGAATACACAGCAAAATCTAAATCTTGAATTCTTACTTGTCTTGATCTTACCCTCCACAATTTTCAAAATCAGGGGGAGGTGGTGCCATAGTGGGAATGTCACTGAATCCGTAATCAAGGACGTGAGTTCAAATCTCACTATGGCAGCTGATGGAATTTGAATTCGGTTCATAAAATCGGGAATTACAAAGCGAGGGCAGAATTTTCCCTTTTTTTCTCTGACAGCAGGCAGGAATAGCGACTTTCTCTGCAAGATCTTTAGGAAAGAAATCCAAGGGGTGGGTCCCATGACATCCATCCATCAGATTGAACCCACCCCCTCAACAACTTTGTTTTTTAAGGATTGGGACACAATTTGTAAAGGCCATCCCATTGCACAAAAGTAAAAATAGAATACCACCTGCGCCCACCCACCCAACATCTCCTGGCACGGCCCCCTGGCACTGCTTGGGCAGTGCCGGAATGAGTCCATGCGCCAGTGCCAGGATGCAGTGCAGAGGGTAGTGTCCAGGTACTGCTCAGGCATGGCCCTCTTCCCCTCACCCTTCCCCAGAGCAATGCCCCGACCGGAGTTCCTCCAGCGGGTCTACCTGTCAGGGGCATGTTGTGGGAGAGCAGTTGTAATGGATAATGTAAGGTGGATCATGAGGCGTAGAAGCCTGATAATTTTATTCAAATGTACGATCATGGGATTCCTGATTTTGAACGCCGGGAATTCCATTTTGTTACTGGTGGCCAGGGGTGGGAAGGGGGGGCGGGGGTCAGGGAAAATTGAGTCACGCCTTTAAGCTGCCATGAAATGTGATTTGGCCTCTTGCAGGATTTTCCGTTACATTGCCAATCATAGAATCTCTACAGTGCAGAAGGAGGCCATTCGGCCCATCGTATCTGCACCGACCACAATCCCTCCCAGCCCCTATTCCCGTAACCCCACACATTTATCCTGCTAATCCCCCTGACACTAGGGTCAAGTGAGCATGGCCAATCAACCTAACCCGCACATCTTTGGAGGAAATCGGAGCACCAGGAGGAAACCCACGCAGACACAGGGAGAACACACAGACTCTGCACAGACAGTGACCCAAGCCGGGAATCAAACCTGGGCCCCTGGCACTGTGAGGCAGCAGTGCTAACCACTGTGCCACCGTGCCACTTAATAGGACCTGGAGCAGAAAATCCCAACCCTAGCTTCAGTTATGATGACCATGAAACTAACAACAATTGTATTAAAAACCCATCAGGTTCACTAATGTCCTTTAGGGAAGGAAATCTGCCGTCCTTACCTGGTCTGGCCTACAAGTGACTCCAGATCCACAGCAAAGTGGTTGACTCTGTAGGCAAAGGCCTACAAGCCACTCAGCTCAAGAGTGAATAGTGAAGGGCAACAAACGTGGACTGTGCCAATGATGTGACAGTGGGCGGTACAGTGGCACAGTGGTTAGCACTGCTGCCTCACAGCATCAAGGACCTGGGTTCAGTTCCAGACTTGGGCGACTGTCTGTGTGGAGTTTGCACATTCTCCCCATGTCACTCAGCATCCATTACTATTAATGTAATCCTGTAAAATATGAGATGGTATTCTTGCTAACACATCCCACTCACAAATCCAATTCACCGTTGATTGAACTGCACTGCCACGCAGATCATTAAATTTTCATTGAATTCATCAACATCCTTTGAAAGTGAAATTTGTTTGTAGTTTCTTATAAGAAAATTTGCTTGAAGGATTGGGGAGGGGTGGTGCAAGGTTCAACATTACTTTCATCTCCGAGATCTGAGATCATCCTACATATCTATCGATAGGCAATTTATGGGTGGCATAGTGGCACAATGGTTAGCACTGCTGCCTCACAATGCCAGGGAGCTGGGCTCGATTCCTGGCTTGGGAATTCCGGCCTTGGGTAACTGTGTGGAGTTGGCACTTTCTTCCTGTGTCTGCGTGGGTTTCTCCTGGGTGCTCCGATTTCCTCTCACAGTCCGACGATGAGCAGGTTCGGTGGATTGACCACGCTAAACTGCCCCTTAGTGTGTGTTAGGGGGATTAGCTACTACATGAACGGGGTTATGGGGACAGGGCATGGGTGGGGTGCTCTGTTGGAGGGTCAGTGCAGACTTGATGGGCCAACTGGCCTCCTTCTGCACAGTAGGGACTTGTTAATTCTATAATGCCCACATACCTTGAAAGAATCGATTTAGTTATTTTTTAGAAATTCAACTTTCTAACTTGTGTATAAAATATCTGAACTACTAACTGAGATGGGAAGAGCACGGTTTCAGTCAAAGGCGAGGAAATTAGGCCTCTCTGCTTGTCATTCAGTTGTCGCTGAAGTGCCTTGGGACATTTTACCACATTAAAGGCACTTTACAGACACAGTATATCGTTGTTGCAAACAGAATTTAAAGTGGTTGTCTAACAGCAATGTGGTTTGTGTTATAATGCCATGTTGTGTTTTCACTCATTACAACCTAGAAGTTACTAGCACGCTCGCAGGATGTTCCTTTATCAAGCGATTCAAGTGGAGCAAATAACCCACTTAGCGTGACTAATAGCTGCAGGAAGAATGTGGATCGAGGAATGTCATACGAGCATGTTAATGCTTTGTTCATGAATACATCAACAATGCTGGCTGTTTACATGTTGCATAATGAGGGCACATGATTACAGCTCTGGCATTCTCACTCTTGTGTTTAAGGGCAAACGGGACAAGCACTTGAAGGAGAAAGGAATAGAGGGTAGATTTGGCTGAGGGAAGATGGGAGGAAGCTCAAACACCAGCATGGGCTGGCTGGGCCGAATGGCCTTTTGCTGTGATATATATCCTAATTAATCCGATGTGTGTCATCATTGGTCATTTTGTGCATCTGAGGCTCAGCCATTGGCGATCCTGGAAGTACATGAGACTCAGTTCACTCCCCCCCTTTGATGTTTGCCATCGCCGCTCCATCTCTTTCACTTGCAATCAGCCTGACCATCCAACCTCAGCTACTGTGCCTGAATGATGCCACACAATATTTCAGAGCATTGCTTTGTACAAAGTTCTGCTTGATTCTCCAGCTGAAGTGGAAAGCGATGGCGATGTGCATACAAAACAGGAATCAGTCCAGACAACACATACTTTACTACCCCATTCCTTGATCATTTTAAAATTTGTCAAAGGACATGATGGAGTTTGAAGTTATTAAATCTCCCAGCGATTTGCAAGCAGCTGAGCGATCAGCAATAATGCAACCTGAATGTTTTATAAGGCTTCTGTTGACAGCATCGGCAATTATTAAAAAGGCACACTATTAGGTACCTTCCTGACAAGTGTGTGATGCTTTGTCTTACTTGTCTCCATTCTTCCATCACCTCCCCTGCCTACAGCAACAGACTGTTGATTCATCTTTTATCCACCGTTCCTTCTCCACACTTCATTCTCAACATGCGACAGCAAAACGTGTAGAGTAAGCAATTGCATTGCACGCTTCTCAGCCTTTAGGGTAAGATCAAGTGTAGTTTGGCATCCTGCACTTGGTTGGAGTCATGAGGTTAAAATGAGGCTTCATTTGAAGCAATTTTTTAAAGCGGCATCTCGGCCTTTTGGCTAAGATGCAAATGAGATCAAGCCTTGGAGGGGGTGCAATGCCTGCTCCAGTCAACTTGGATCATATAACTCAAGCCCAAGACAGGAAGTGGGAAGTCTGTCTTGTCAGCTTGGATCTGGAATGTCTCATTTGCTGAGACTTGAATTGGGCTTTGATTGGATTGAATTGGATGTAAACAAAAAAAAAATGACATTCCAAGCCGAATCAAGAATTGTGGATCAGTCCCCCAGAATGAGGACCATCTAATTTTAATTGAAGGATAAAGGATCTTCCTCCTGTCTAGAAAATTATTCTCTGGAAAATAATAGTCTGTTACTATTAATGTAATCCTGTAAAATATGAGACGGTATTCTTGTTATCACATCCCACTCACAAATCCAATTCACCGCTGATTGAGCTGCACTGCCACACAGATCATTACATTTTCATTGAATTCACCAACGTCTCTTGAAAGTGAAATTTGTTTGTAGTTTCTTAAAAGAAAATTTGCTTAAAGGATTGGGGAGGGGTGGTGCAAGGTTCAACAGTACTTTCATCTCTGGGATCTGAGATACTCCTACCTATCTATCTATCTGTGTGGGTTTCTTCCAGGTGCGCTGGTTTCATCCCACAGTCCAAAGATGTGCAGGTTGGATTGACCAGGCTAAATTGCCCCTTAGTGTGGGTTAGGGGGAATTAGCAACGACATGCATGGGGTTATGGGGATAGGCCATGGGTGGGATTGCTGTCGGTGTAGGCTCGATGGGCCAAATGCACTGTAGCGATTCTATGATTCTATTCTATGAGGAAATTCCTAATCACCGGATTGAAACCAATGGGAACATGACTGAAAATTGAAGGTTTTGTCCACCATTTGTGTTATTTGGAGATATCACAAACAGGAAAAGACAGTTAAGGAAACTGAAACCTTGTATTAAAGTGATACACTTGTGGGGAACCCTTTGCAAATGTTGGCAATGCACTGAGGACCCTTTACCCTAACTTCTGAAAGACAGTTATGGTTACTGTAGTATACAGGCATCTGGCATAGCAAGGGTTAATGTGGAACTGGGAAACAGTTGTTGCCCACAATGTGATGTAAAGAGACACATGACCTGAGACTAGGATCACTTGTGGACTGAACTGAGACTTGTGTAGAAGCAAGCACGGGGTTAGTTTATAGCTTGGTGGACACTTCCAGTGTGCCAGGTCGGCACTGCCCAGCTATATCCCTGACCATCCATGTGCTTCAATGGCCTCTGAGCCCCCCCATCTGGCCATCACTCCTGGTCTCCGCTAGTAGAGATCAGTAGTGATTTTCACTGTACCTGAGGGTTGGAAGATCCCAGGAGCTGGGAGAATCCAGCATCGAATGGGCTAAGCCTATTTAAATATCATTTTAAATATACTAATCAGGTGCAATCTGGTTTGTACCAGGAGAAAGGGACCAGGCCAATTGTAAACCGTGGGCACAAAACCCATTTTTAGGCCCACAGGCAATTTTCCAGGATTGGCGCAATGTGTGCCAGGCACGTCGAGGCGGGAAAAACGCCCCCATGGTGTTGCTGAACAGTAATGGATGGCACCACTTAAGTGGAATTTAGGACATGCAACACAAAAATGATGCAACCTTTTAATGGCTCCAAAGGGTTATGGGTGGCACAGTGGCACAGTGGTTAGCACTGCTGCCTCACAGCTCCAAGGACCTTGGGTTCGATTCCTGGCTTGGGTCACTCTCTGTGTGGAGTTTGCATGTTCTCCCTGCGTCTGCATGGGTTTCCTCGGGTGCTCCGGTTTCCTCCCACAGCTCAAAGATGTGCAGATTAGGTGCATTGGCCATGCTAAATTGTCCCTTAGTGTCCCAGGATGCATAAATTAGAGGGATTAGCGGGGTAAATATGTGGGGTTACAGGGATAAGGACTGGGTGGGATTGTTGTTGGTGCAGACTTGATGGGCCGAATGGCCTCCTTCTGCACTGTAGGGTTTCTATGATTCAAAGGGGCTTCTGGTAAATGTTTGGCTTCTGTAGAGTAGAAAGAAGCAAAGATCAGGAACAAAAGGACAGAAAACTCAACTTTGGATGTTAAAAATCAGATTCCGAAGTTTAGGGGCAGACTGGAATCACTGCTGAAACCCCTTGATTTCAGGTTGTTCTGTTTACAGCGGCACAGTGGCACAGTGATTAGCACTGCTGCCTCACAGTGCCGGGGACCCGGATTTGATTCCAGCCTCGGGTCACTGTCTGTGTGGAGTTTGCACATTCTCCCTGCATCTGCATGGAGCAGCTCACCACCACCTTTATAAAATGTAGGAACTGCACACGTCTTCCTCCACACTCCCTCACACTTCAAGGTGTACCCTGTGGCACCTGTCAACATGCATGCAACTGGTATGAAAAGCTTCATATTAATTTCAAAATGGCACCGGAGCAAGGCGACTTCTTGCAATACCCTCTAATACTATCTCTTACTCTCGTTCTATGCTTCTAAAACTCTATTCTAACTCTTATAAACTCTCGAATAATTCTTTAATTCAATCTCTTACCGATTTGGTGATCTTTCCCTGCTGCCATCAGACTTTTGAATGGACTTACCTCGTATTAAGTTGATCTTTCTCTACAGCTTAGCTATGACTAAGATTCTGCACTCTCTCCTTTCCTTCTCCATGTACGATATGCTGTGTCTGTGTCGCGTGCAAGAAACAATACTTTTCACTGCACACCAATACATGTGACAATAATAAATCAAATCAAATCAAATAAAAGAAAGCAGATTCATAAAATCCACCCTCAGAAACTCACACTCAAACTAACTAAAGATCAAACGGTCTACCATTTCCTGGACTATCATTTCTCTTTTTGAATAGGGGCCTCCCAACCTCCAGTCCCAGTTCCAAAGAACATGATGATTAATGCCTCTGGCTTCATTCCAAACCTCCTTCAATATTCTTTGGGCTTTACAAGTAAATGCAGCAAGACTGGAGCTGGCTGTCTGATCCCTAATGAATAGTTAATTACTCTTCCAATCACGCTCTGCATTAATTAGCTTTCAATTCCATCAGAAACATTATTCAACTCCACTTGCCCTCATTTCAATCATGCAGATCCTGACTGGGATTTAACTTGTGCCATCTTTCACACAGATCATAATTGCCGTGTAAGTGTTAATGTCTGAAGTTTGGTTGGCTGATTTGTGTGATTCGCGTGTTTGAGACTGCCACAGGAATATTCCTTTTGCTGCAGGTTTACAATTCTTATTAAACACAATACCCCGAGCTGCAATATTTCCACTTTCACAATTGCAGGCTAGTGTTCCCCATTTGATATCTCAGTTTCCATCTCTGACTCAGTTGGTAGCTTTCTCACCTCTGAGTCAATGGATTATGAGTTCAAATCTCACCACAGAGATTTGATCACATAATCAAGGCTAGCTCTCCAACGCAGTGCCGTGGGAGCTAGTGCCCATCTCAGGTAGATGCAAAAGATGCTGCAACACTGTTTAAGAAAGTGTCCCTCCCTAGTGTCCTGGCCAGTGTCTACCTCTTAACCACACCAAACAAAACAGATGATCTGCTCATTGTCACATTGCTGTTTGCAAGAGCTTGCTGTGGGCAAATTTTTATTATGTGACTACGTCGAACGTATTTAATTGACTATAAGTGCTTAGGAATATCATAGAATCATAGAATCAAAGGGCATACTCTTACCGGCCATTCTCACCACGCTCCTGTTGTAGTGACGTCAGAGAATTTGGCGCCCAGCCAAATCTCCATTCACTGCAGCGGGATGGGAAAATTCCACCGGCGTGAACAGCAGTTACATTGCAGCCCTACAATCCCTACAGTGCAGAAGGAGGCCATTTGGCCCATCGAGTGTGCACTGACTCAGAATTTTACCCAGGCCCACAACCCCAACACTACACCTGCCAATCCCCATAACCCCTAACCTACACATCTTAGAACACTAAAGAGCGATTTAGCTAATTTAGCTAAAGGGCAATTCATCCTAAATTCATGAAAGGTGTGAAATAAGTGCAAGTCTTTGTTTTTAATCAGCTGTTGGATGAACTATTGAATCTTGCTGTATCTGCACCAGGATTGAGCAAGATGCACTTTCAGAGAGACTCCATTAGTAAGAACAAAACAGATTTATTAATAAGAATTTTTCAGCAGCCTCGTAGCTACAGCTTTCTCCCTACGTGTATCCTTGCCTAAGAGAACTCCACCCCCTGGGGTGATTACCCACTCCTAGTCCCAATTGGTCTGCCAAGCTAGGTGACCCTTAGTCTGCTGTGTTGCTCTCAAAGGGACAATCACCACAGGTTGAGATTTGTTATTTTACCTTTGGACCCAGTGTTCAATGCTGCCCAGAATAATCGGAATAATCTCTTTTCTAACTGTCAGCAGGTTTGGGTTGACCTCAATCCAATTCCTGTCTGTGGTTTCACAATTCAAAAACTGCCCTCACTTTGTCACAAGTTGCCAGTCTCACTCACGTGAGCCTAAATTTTCTGATTGGCACCATTCTGAATTTCAACGCTCACCCAATTGAAGTGGATTTGAAAATTCAGATTCTGGAGACCAGAAGAGTACTGAGTAGAGCACTTTGACATGAGGGTTAAGTTTCATAGTTGGGGTACAATTGTAGCTTTGCTCTTTGATTTGATTTGATTTGATTTATTATTGTCACATGTATTGTCACTGTATACAGTATACAGTGAAAAGTATTGTTTCTTGCACGTGACACAGACAAAGCATACCGTTCATAGAGAAGGGAAGGAGAGAGTGCAGAATGTAGTGTTACAGTCATAGCTAGGGTGTAGAGAAAGATCAACTTAATGCGAGGTAAGACCATTCAAAAATCTGATGGCAGCAGGGAAGAAACTGTTCTTGAGTCAGTTGGTACGTGACCTCAGACTCTTCATGGCAACCCTACAACTGCCCCACAGTATCAATGGTATCTGGCACCTCAGTGTGCCCAAAGAACCACTAAAAATTAAACATTGTTGGAAAAGCGAGATGGATGTAACTTTTTACTTTAGTTACCCAGTTTAAACTTATTTACTCGAATGCTGAGTGAACCGATGCTGCCATCTCTTGGTGGCATTTTGGTTTTGTTAGTTAAAAATGAAAGCTCATGTGGCAAACGTTTGCAGTATCCTGGTGAATTAAGCTTGTCACATTCAAGTAGGTTTGCCGATTCCGCTTGGAGTCATCCCTGGAGGTTTGATTACGTGACATTCTAACCCCATCTGATCAGCTGACATCTGATGTCTGATTGTGTAACATTTGCAAAAGTTGTTGCATCTCTCTCCCACCAATCCATGGCCTCTCACACCGAGAATTAGACAATGTGTGGCTGTACCTAAATCGGGTGGACTGTAATGGTTCAAATGGCAGTTCAATGCCACTGTGCAATGAAGGGCAATTGGGGATCAGCAACAAATGCCGGCCTTGCCAGCGACACTCCCAGAAATACCCCTTACCCTCAGTCCCTCTTTCTCTTCCCCGCCAGACACTAATTCACCCATCCAGTCTCTGTCTGTTATCAGCCCCAACTTCTATTTCTGTTCCCACTCTCCCTGACCCCATCCTCTGGTTTCCCTCTTTCCCCGACCCCATTCCCTGGCTTTTCTCTCCCCCTGACCCCATTCCCTGGTTTCTCCCCCAACCCCATTCCCTGGTTTCTCCCCCTGACCCCATTCCCTAGTTTCTCCCCCGACCCCATTCTCTGGTTTCTCCCCCTGACCCCATTCTCTAGTTTCTCCCCCGACCCCATTCCCTGGTTTCTCCCCCTGACCCCATTCCCTAGTTTCTCCCCCGACCCCATTCCCTAGTTTCTCCCCCTGACCCCATTCCCTAGTTTCTCCCCCGACCCCATTCTCTGGTTTCTCCCCCTGACCCCATTCCCTAGTTTCTCCCCCGACCCCATTCCCTGGTTTCTCCCCCCGACCCCATTCCCTAGTTTCTCCCCCGACCCCATTCCCTGGTTTCTCCCCTGACCCCATTCCCTGGTTTCTCCCCCTGACCCCATTCCCTAGTTTCTCCCCCGACCCCATTCCCTGGTTTCTCCCCCGACCCCATTCCCTAGTTTCTCCCCTGACCCCATTCTCTGGTTTCCTTCTCCCCCTGACCCTATTCCCTGATTTTTCTCTCCCCCGACTCCATTCCCTGGTTTCTCCCCCGATCCCATTCTCTGGTTCTCTTCTCCCCCTGACCCCATTCCCTAGTTTTTCTCTCACCCTGACCCCATTCCCTGGTTTCTCCCCCGACCCCATTCTCTGGTTTCCTTCTCCCCCTGACCCGATTCCCTAGTTTCCCTCTCTCTTTAAAATTCCATTTCCCACTCTCCATTCCCTCCTACAACCTCCATTCCCAATCCCTCTCCCCTTTCGACACTGTGCACCTCATCGAATATAACTGCTGCACTTTCAGGCACCGAGTAGCAAGTCCACAACAACTGCGTATTATTCCTGGGCTCTGAAGCGACAGCTGGTGCTGCCACACAGCAGGGGCGGGTGATACGGTGGCGAGAAACTTAAAGTTCAAAGATCTCCCAGGCACTAACAGCAACAGCACTGAGGAGACTTGTGCCATATCCTGGGAGCCTTCTGGCCAAACCCAAGGGGGTTGGCAAACCTACATCTAAGTGTCAAAATGATAAGCTTTATTTCTTTATCATTCACTCCCAATGTCTCCGAAAAGGAGTGACTAACATGGTCTGAGGCAACTTGCAGAGTAAGTGCCAGCCCGAATGTCATTGAAGGATACTAAAGGGACAGGGGGGAATAAGATTGCTATAACAGCATTCTGAACACTGTAGATGAGAGCACAAAATCACAAAGGGATATTGATAGACTAGATGAATGGGCCAAACTGGATTTCAATCGAAGCAAGTGTGAGGTTATTCATTTTGGACCGAGAAAGGATAGATCAGAGTACTTTCTAGATGGTATGAAGTTAAATACAGTGGATGTCCGAGGAGACATCAGGTGCAAAGGTCGTTAAAATGCCACGAACAGGTGCAGAAAATAATCAAGAAGACTAATGGAATGCTGGCCTTTATATCTCGAGGACGGGAGTATAAGGGTGCAAATGTTATGCTGCAGCAATACAAACCCTAATTAGACCCCACTTGGAGTCACTGTGAGCAGATCTGGCCACCACACCATAGGAAGGATATATTGACCTTGGAGGGAATGCAGTGAATGGGGGTGGCACGGTGGTTAGCACTGCTGCCTCACAGCACCAGGGACCCAGGTTTGATTCCCGGCTTGGGTCATTGTCTTTGCACGTTCTCCCTGTGTCTGCGTGGGTTTCCTCCGGGTGCTCCAGTTTCACCCCACAGTCCAAAAGGCGTGCAGGTTAGGTGCATTGACCATGCTAAATTCTCCCTCAGTGCGCCCAAAAAGGTGCCGGAATGTGGCAACTAGGGGATTTTCACAGTAACTTCATTGTGAACGTAAGCCTACTTGTGGCTAATAACTAAACTTAACTTACAAGAAGATACCTGGACTTCAAATGTTTAATTATGAAGAGAGGTTATATAAATTGGACCTGTTTTTGTCTAGAATTTAGAAGGTTGAGGAGTGATCTGATCAAAGTCTTCAAGATGCGAACAGGAAAAGACAGGGTACATAAAGATAAACTATTTCCACTGGTTGGGGATTCTGGAACTAGGGGGCATAGTCTAAAAATTAGAGCCAGACCATTCAGGAGAGATGTTAGGAAGCCTTTCTACACAAAAAGAGTGGGAGAGGTTTGGAACTCTCTTCCACAAATGTTGTTGAAGCTAGATCAGTTGTCTTTAAATCTGAGATAGATAAACTTTTGTTAAGTAAAGACCTAAAGGGATATGGGCCAAAGATATATGGCGTTATCAGCCATGATCTCATTGAATGGCAGAATAAGCTCGATGGGCTGAATGGCCGAGTTCTGTTCCTATGTGACTGAGGGAGAGAGGGACGGGAGTTCCAGCATAAGTTGATTGGGAGGGGATTTGATTCTCCTTATCCTTATAATGTCTTCCAACTCTTCAAATGTCTGACATCTTGGACTTCCATCCACTTCTAGCCTCCCGTATAACCCTGGTTTTAATCAATCTAGCATTGGAGCTGTGTGGATCCTAAAGACTGGAATTCCCTTGCTAAACTTATCCACCTCTCTAACTCTCTCTGTCCTTCTTTAAGACACTGAAAACTCACCCCTTTGGCCATCTGTCCTAATGCCTCCTTGCATGGTTCAAATGTCAATTTTCTTGATGATGCTCCGCTGAAACACTTTGAAGAAATGATTCATTCACAGGACGTGGCTATTGCTGGCTGGGCCAGCACTTATTGCCAATCCATAATTGCTCTTTAACTAAATAGTTTGCTCGGCCATTTCAGAGGGCATTTAAGCGTCAACCACATTGCTGTGGCTCTGGAGTCATATGTAGGCCATACCAGGTAAGGATAAGAACATAAGAACTAGGAGCAGGAGTAGGCCATCTGGCCCCTCGAGCCTGCTCCGCCATTCAATAAGATCATGGCTGATCTTTTTGTGGACTCAGCTCCACTTACCCGCCTGCTCACCATAACCCTTAATTCCTTTACTGTTCAAAAATTTATCTATCCTTGCCTTAAAAACATTCAATGAGGTAGCCTCAACTGCTTCACTGGGCAGGGAATTCCACAGATTCACAACCCTTCGTGTGAAGAAGTTCCTCCTCAACTCAGTCCTAAATCTGCTTCCCCTTATTTTGAGGCTATGCCCCCGAGTTCTAGTTTCACCTGCCAGTGGAAACAACTTCCCTGCTTCTATCTTATCTATTCCCTTCATAATCTTATATGTTTCTATAAGATCGCCCCTCATTCTTCTGAATTCCAATGAGTATAGCCCCAGTCCACTCAGTCTCTCCTTATAAGCCAACCCTCTCAACTCCGGAATCAACCTAGTGAATCTCCTCTGCACCCCCTCTAGTACCAGTATATCCTTTCTCAAGTAAGGAGACCAAAACTGTACACAGTACTCCAGGTGTGGACTCACCAGCACCTTATACAGCTGCAACATAACCTCCTTGTTTTTAAACTCCATCCCACTAGCAATGAAGGACAAAATTCCATTTGCCTTCTTAATTACCAGATGGCAGATTTCTTTCCCGAAAGGACATTAGTGAACCAGATGGGTTTTTTACAACAATCGACAATGGTTTCATGGTCATCAGTAGACCTGTAATCCCAGACTTGTTTTCCAATAAACTGCATTTAAATTTTACCATTTGCCATGGCGGGATTCGATCCCTCGAGCATCAACACTTACTGTTTTATGAATACCTATACACTTGCTTGCAATACTAAGATTCTCCCTGCATTGTAAATACACACACCAAGCATTAATAGGAGAATGTGTACTTTGATGTACAGTCTTCCCTGACACAGAGCTACTTGCTTCTGCAACATCATTATAGACTTTGTTCTAATTAATGCTTTGATTAATTAAGGGAATCGAAGGGGACCTTATCCATAAATTGCCACTTCTGTAGCACAACAATGAAGAGAGTACTTCTGTGCAGTTTGGCTTCTGTCACTCGGTTTTTTAATTACTTCCGTTGACCAAGTGCTTGATTATGATCAAGACAAATTGTTCTCTAAAGCGCAGAGATCTTCCTAATCTTGCTGTTTTCATAGCTTTGTGCAAAACAAAACAATCTTGGAAATTCTTCTCTGTAATTTAATTGTATGTCTGCTTCACTCCATTCTAGAACATTCTTTTTTCTGTTGCATCGGCAGACGGATCTTCCAATTTAACACAAATGAGCCAGCCTTTCCTTTAATATCACAAACAGCAATTCCTACGTAATGTGGTGCTGTTCGAATGGAGACTTAGCTACCTGAGTGGTGAAATTGGTTTAGGTTTCTTCGATTCAGGAGCGATATCAGAAGGTACATTTTCACACTAAGCATGATGGGGCGCACGGTGGTACAGTGGTTAACACTGCTGCCTCAAGCGTCAGGGACCTGTGTTCGATTCCCGGCTTGGGTCACAGCTTGTCTGAGTGGATTCCCTCCTGGTGCTCTGGTTTCCTCCCACAATCCAAAGATGTGCAGGTTAGGTGCATTGGCCATGCTAAATTGCCCCTTAGTGTCCTGGGATGCATAAGTTAGAGGGATTAGCAGGGTAAATAAGTGGGGTTAGTGGAATAAGGCCTAGGTGGGATTGTTGCTGGTGCAGACTCGATGGGCCGAATGGCCTCCTTCTGCACTGTAGGATTCTATGAACTGAAATCAAGGTTTCTATGAAATATCGGAGTCTCTCCCCAAAAAAACTACACTGTGGCTCAACAGAAAATTTCAAAACTGAGATTGCTGAAAGTTTTGTTAGGCAAAAGTATTGAGGGTTACATTACCAAGTTGAGCAGATGGAGTTAAGGTACAGGTCAGCCATGGCCAAACTGAATGATGGAACATGTTTCGAAGGTTTATTCAATGGGCCTCACAAAGAGGTTCAGAGGCTTGTAAGATTGAACTGTAGTGTTTATTGGTAACAGATAACTACATAAACATTTACAAAGCATAGCCCCTTAAACTGGGAGCTAACTTCATGTTGATCTTGTAATAAGTCTTCGGAGGCAGAAACCCCTTCACCAAAATCCCTTTATTTACAAACTCTAACAGCAGTACACGGTCTATCTCCGGGGGTGTCAGAGGAATTGACACTCCGGTTAAGTACAAGGCAAAGACTTCCTGATTGGCCCACCAACTGGATCCTTAATCAGGGACATCTTTTTGTGATCCTTAATCAGGTATATCTTTTTTTTGTTGAACCAAATAAATGAAATCAAATTAACTTAAGGACAACTCAAAAAGGGCACTTCCTAAAAGGAGGGGAACTGCCCGAAACAAAAGACAAAGCGGAAAGAAAACTTAAAACATCAAATTAAAAATATGAGTAAAGGGGTCGGTAATGCACTCCAGTCCCTGCAGTGCCCAGCGGGCATGGAAGGCATCAACTTTCCAGGGACACCTGGCCGCGAACGTAGCTGCGGTAGAGAGGCAGTCAGGTGATCCTTAATCAGAGAGTTCATACTCCAATAGGCTAACCTCAATGGCCTGATTGAAGTCATTACAGACTTCCACTTGAGTCACTCTATACAACTCTGGCAACTGTCACGTGTCTCTCTACATCATATTATGGGCAGTGCTGTTCTCCAGTTCCATATTAACCCTTGCTATGCCAAACACCCTTACACTACAGAACAGGCTCAAGAAGCTAAGTGGCCTCCTACGGTTTCTAAAGTTCCTAAATTGCAAGATGCACAAAATTGTATACTGTTGTTGCACAGTTCCTTGAAGAGCCACATTTTCCTAATAATGTTTACAGTCTAGAGAAAAAAATCACCTCACCTCCATTTTAACTGGACGACCCCTTACTTTTGAACAGTGACTCCCTAGTTACAGATTATCCCACAATAGGTAACATCCTCTCCACATCCACCCTGTCACGACCTCTCAGTAACTTTATATGTCTTTGCGTAACATCAGATATTGAAGTGTAAAGTGCCAAGGAGGTATATCTAACGATGTCATTAAGGTGCAGGCTGCTACCTATATGGTTCAGAGCTGCATGGTTGGAGACCCGGTGCCATTCTTTTACCAAAGAAAGCAGAAATCTGAGTTTGCAAACCTGTGCAGGGCAGGCACCTGAGTGGCTCGCTGCTTACACTCCAAAGTTGACAGTATGCCGACAGGATACTTAAAATTCTGAAGCTTAGAAAGTTGTCAGTGGACAGCCCAGGGCCTTTCGAAAGCTGAACTCACTGAGGTTACAATTATATCGTGAAACAGAAGCAGGTAGAAAATGTCACCTGGAGGTAGCTTCACATCACTTGTCAAAGGTCACCTTGACAAATGTTAACTTAATGCCCATTCAGGACAAACATGCTCCTTGTGTTATGATGATGCTGAATAACTTTTATGTTGTTTCTTAAGCCTGTTGCTAGTTGGGGAAGAAGTTTACTTTCAAGGTTTTAGTGATTCTGGAGATTAATCCTTCAACACCCACCTAAAGGGGTAGATAAGCCTCAATTTAATGAAGGCAATTGGGAAGCATGGTGGATCAGTGGTTAGCACTGCTGCCTCACAGGGCCAGGGACCCAGGTTCAATTCCAGTCTTGGGTGACAGTGTGGAGTCTGCACATTCCCTGCATGTGTGCGTGAGTTTCCTCTGGGTGCTCCGGTTTCCTCCCACATTCCAAGAAAGCGATAAAGAAAGAAAGGAAGGATAGACTATGAAGCTAGGCTAGCAATTAATATAAAAAATGATAGTAAAAGTTTTTATAAATATGTAAAAAGGAATAGAGTGGCTAGAGTGAATGTTGGACCCTTGGAGGACGAGAGGGGGGAGTTAATAGTGGGAAATGAGGATATGGCTGAGTCTTTAAATAAGTTTTTTGTGTCGGTCTTCACGGTGGAGGACACAAATAGTTTGCCAAATATGAACGATAGAGGGTTGGCAGCAGGAGAAATACTTAATACGATTAATGTTACCAGAGAGGCAGTGCTGGGTAGACTAATGGGACTGAAGGTGGACAAGTCCCCGGGTCCGGATGGAATGCATCCCAGGGTATTGAAAGAAATGTCAGAGGTAATAGTGGATGCGTTAGTGATTATTTATCAAAACTCGTTGCATTCTGGGGTAGTGCCGGTTGATTGGAAAACGGCTAATGTTACGCCGCTGTTTAAAAAAGGAAGGAGACAAAAGGTGGGTAACTATAGGCCGGTCAGCTTAACGTCTATAGTAGGGAAAATGCTGGAATACATTATTAAAGAGGAGATAGCAGGGCATCTGGATAGAAATGGTTCGATCAATCAGACGCAGCATGGATTCATGAGGGGAAAGTCGTGCTTGGCGAACATGTTGGATTTTTATGAAGATGTGACTAGGGCGGTTGATGGAGGAGAACCGGTGGATGCGGTGTTTTTGGATTTCCAAAAGGCGTTTGATAAGGTGCCCCATAAAAGGCTGCTGAATAAGATTAGGGCACACAGGTTAGAGGGATTAGCGGGTAAATATGTAGGGATAGGGGAGTAGGGCCTGGGTGGGATTGTAGGAATGGCCTCTTTCTGCGCTGTAGGGTTTCTATTATTTCTATTAATTTTCTTCAATATATCAAAGCATTGCTAATTTTATCATATTTGGACTAAATGCTAACTCAGCCAGGAAAAGCGGTGTGCAACCCACCAACTCCACTGTTAGCTTTTCCAGCCATATTTTTTGGCACTTAAGTTAAAAATAAAGTCCTGGAGGTGGGGTTCCATGATGTCACACTGACAGGGGGGTGAGGGGGGCTCTGAATGAACCGGTCCTGCCAACAAGCTAGGTTTTCAAGTGATTGGGGGTGCCCTGATCAAAAAAAAACTAAAAGTAAAATAAAACTCCCCATGGAGACCTCTCCCCCAGGGATCACCCCCCTCCGCCCCCCCCCCCCCCCCTCTTTCCCACGGACATAGGAATTTTCCCCCCATGTACATGCTAACCTCTCTAGGGAAAACCCAATTCTTGGACACGGGAACCCCCCCATCCATGGACACGGGAAGCCACCCCACTCATGGATGTCCCTAAAAGAAGCCCGCCCTCCCCAGCAGTGCCCCCTGGCACCACCCCGAGATACTGCCCAGGGAACTGTCCAGAAGTGACCTTCTCCCCCTTTGGGGCTGTGCTTCAGAATCATAGAATCACTACAGTGCAGAAGGCCATTTGGTCCATTGAGTCTGCACCAACAACAATCCCATCCAGGCCCTATAACCTTAGCCCCATGTATTTACCCTACTAGTCCCCCTGATACCAAGAGGCAATTTAGCATGGCCAATCAACCTAAACCGCATATCTTCGGAGTGTGGGGGGAAACCGGAGCACCCGGAGGAAACCCACGCAAATACGGGGAGAATGTGCAAACTCCACACAGTCACCCGAGTTCAGAATTGAACCCGGGTCCCTGGCACTGTGAGGCAGCAGTGCTAACCACTGTGCCGCCCTTACCTGCGCATCTCCGGCAGGGACCATTTGCCAGGTCGCCATCTGTCAAAAGCTGTTGTAAACCCTGCTGATGTGACGTCGCGCCAGAGGAGCGGAGGAAATCCTAACGTGGGGGGGGGACAATACAACGCGAATGATATGTAAATGTATGACAATGGGATTCCTGACCTTTCATGGTGGAAACCCCATTACATCATCGGCGGGGGTTGGGGAGAATGGGAACAGGAAATTCCACTGGCGGAAAAGCCTTATGAGGGACCCCCAGTGGATTCTCTGCCCCCACCTGCCTTCCTGCCCACGGAGACTCCAGGCCTATATTTAGTCCCAGCAACCCTGGTCCCTTCAGCATCTTGTCTAAATATCAATGGTTCACAAGCAATAGAATCTTTCAAAGACACCCAGGTTGTACAGAAATACATTTAATCCAAGAATACAATGAGGGGAATGTGTACAAAACCACATTTTACAAAATGCTATTTATATTTTACCATATTTATATAATGCACAGGTTATTGTTTATGAATGAGCGGCATTGTCACAGTTTACTGTAAGTAATAAAATCACAATTTTTTCTGTGCACCAAACCTTTTCTATATGTTCCACTATAAGATGGGCTGTTAGGTGGTGCAGATCCGATTAAAAGGGGCCGGTCCACCATAATGAGGAGTCTGGGACAGCCACCAGCAGGTTGCTTCACAATCCTAACTTTCCCATGCTGAGTCTGCGCCACAATAAATACAAAACTGAGACCTTTCACAACCTTGTTATAAAAGTTTAAAGGGATAACAAAGTGCAGGGCCCCATCAGGGGTTTTAGCACACCAACATGGAGGAGGGACTTGCTGGGCGACACAAGATGGAGGGGGAGACAGGAGCATCAATCTTTTAAATTGTCACATCAGTCGGGATCACCTCACATTAAAGGTAAAAGCAAAATACTGCGGATGCTGGAATCTGAAGCAAAAAACAGATAATGCTGGAAATTTTCAGCAGATCTGACAGCATCTGCGGAGAGAGAATAGGGCCAACGTTTCAAGTGTGGATGACCCTGCGTCAGAGCTGAAAATAGGACAAGATTTAAACTGTGAGGATGAGGGGGGGATGTGAGGGGGCTGTAATTGATAGGAATGTCATAAACAAAAAATCAAAGAGAGCGTAAACGGTGATCATAAAAGCTCGGAATGGTGCTAGGAGCGTCCATTAAGAGATTGGAATGTGTAAATGGCAGAACAAAGGTGCAGAGTGTTGGAATGCGCCAGTTGACCCTCACCAACCAACAGCCCCCCCCCACCCCCCCACCACAGTGTAAATCTTGTACAATTTTCCTAGTCTTCAGCTCTGACAATGGGTCATCCTGACTTGAAACGTTGGCTCTATTCTCTCTCCGCAGGTGCTGTCAGACCCGCTGCGATTTTCCAACATTTTCAGATTTTGTTTCACCTCATGTTAAATTCCTTTATCTTATTCCTTTACCAGTTGTTAATAGCAACAACTAGTGCCTTCAATACAGTAAAATTAATAAGTCTGGGTTTTTAAAAATTACATCATTTTGAAAATGTCCTTTTGCACACTGTGGTCCAATAATATCATCACGAACTGTTAGGGACTGGGTAAATTACAACTTGCCAGCCACACCCAAAACAGACGTTGCAAATTGGCTGCCTAATTCATTTACTTTTCAGTGTTCCGGTGCTAAGGTAATGAAAATCAGCACTATTACTTTTTCTTTTATTCATTCATGGGATGTGGGCGTCGCTGGCTGGGCCAGCATTTATTGCCTATCCCTGAGAGCATTTAAGAGTCAGCCACATTGCTGTGGGACTGGAGTCACATGCAGGCCAGACCAGGTAAGGATGGCAGATTTCCTTCCCTGAAGGACATTCTGAAAGACGTGCTGGTTAGGTGCATTGATTCCAACAGGCACCAGACTGTGGTGACTAGGGGAATTTCACAATAACTTCATTGCAGTGTTAATGTAAGCCTTACTTGTCACTAATAAATAAACTTTACTTTATTTTAACTTTATTAGTGAACCAGATGGGGTTTTATGACAATCGACAATGTTTTGTGGTCATCATTAAACTTTTAATTCCAGATTTTTATTGAAATCAAATTTCACCATCTGCCCCAGCTTGCTCTGCACTTATTTCCTCACTGGAGTTTAAGTTTATTTTATACCTGTCACAAGTAGGCTTACTTTAACACTGCAATTAAGTTACTGTGAAAATCCCCTAGTCGCCACACTCTGTTCGGGTACACTGAGGCATGGCCATTGCACCTAACCAGCACGCCTTTCAGACTGTGGGAGGAAACTGGAGCACCCGGAGGAAACCCACGCAGACATGGGGAGAACATGCAGACTCTGCACAGACAGTGACCCAAGCTGGGAATCGAACCCGAGTCCCTGGCACTGTGAAGCAGCTGTGTGAACCACTGTGCCACCCATATGACTGTGTGGGCAATCGGTTAAGGAAAGGATCTGGCAGGCTTGCAATGCCCCTACAATTGAACAGCCTGCACACACAGACCGTCATAGCTGACAAATGAACAAGCAAGCCAAGGCAGCTCAAGGACAGTAAGTGTCCATGGAACCATAGCTCAGGCAGCAGAAGTGGAAAATCGATGATGGAATGAAGAAAGGGCACAATAATCTAAACCGAATATTAAAATATTAAAACGTATGAGTTCACAATGTTGAAACTATGCTGATCCTAGGGTTTCTTTTGTCATAAGGAAGTTCCAGGAATGAGAATGTAAAAGCCCCGTGCTGTACTAATGAATCTATTAAACTGAGATTGTGCAGATTTTGCACAGTCACTTCAATTGCTCTCTTTAATCTGACAAAGTTAATTCCTGTTTAGTTTTACAATGTACAAAGTAGCACTTTCAGGAAGGTCTCATACATCAAAGACAGGTAATGTATCTGGAAGAAATTGTCTTTAAAAGCACCCATTATTCCTCTATAAATACTGAAGTCCAGTTCTTTAATGTAGTCTGCTTTTGTACATTGAAGACTGTGTTCTCTTAACAACATTTCTATCTTTGTAGGCTGAGGAAAGTTTAATTAATTCTTTCAGATGTTGTGAGACAGATATTTATATCCACTCAACGTTATATCTGTCTCAGATGTACAAACAAAATAGACAGCTCTTTGTGATGTTTGCACTGCCACCTGTGGAATTTGAAAGAATATCATATTTTTTAGATGTAACCCTCAAGTGTTGAGAGTTTATTTCAAATTGTCTGCTAAGTCCAACTACGTATCACAAAGGAATCATGTAACCGTGAGAAATATCTTAGATCAAGCCACTTAATGATGCTAGTTGTTCATTTTCTTTGAAAACCTTTATGAATTCTAGAAATATTTGGGATGGGGAGAAAACAAAACTGTTTGACTGACACTGGAGAATCACCCAGTTGGGTGTGGATAGTGTTTGCTTTCCAATTGGTGTGGGAAGATGTGGAATTGCATGAATGGATGTATCAGATGGTAAATGGTAGGAGTGTGGGGGGCTGGGTGATTGGCGCCTTGGGATGACATCTACAGGAATATCACAGAACCCGTACAGTGCAGAAGGAGGCCATTCGGCCCATTGTGCCTGCACCAAAAACAATCCCACCCAGGCCCTATCCCCGTAACCCCATGTATTTACCTTGCTAATCCCCTCTGACACTAAGGGGCAATTTAGCATGGTCAGTTAACCTAACCTGCACATCTTTGGACTATGTCCAAGCAAGAGTTGACAATCCTTGGAGGACCCTCTGCCCACAATTCCAGAGCAGGAGGAGTAGATCATGTGATTGGGCCGAGCTATTCACTGAGCAGTTCACGTGGTTGATAGATGGGATGGAGAATGGTTATCTTATGAGAAAAGGTTGGGCCTATATTTATTGGTGCTTGGAAGAAAGAGGGGTGATATTACCGAAACATACAAGATCCTGAGGGGACTTGACAGGGTGGATGCCTGGAAGTATGTTTCCCCTTGTGGGAGAAACTAGAACTAGGGGACATCATTTTAAATTGAGGGGGGGTTCCCCATTTAAGATGGAGATTAGGAGAATTTTGTTCTCCCAGAACGTCTTAAATCTTTGGAACTCTCTTCCCCAGAGAGTGATGGAGGTAGGGTCCAGGAATATTTTAAAAGGCAGAAGCAGATAGATTCTTGACTAACAAGAGAGTCAAAGGTTATTGGGGGTGGGCGGAATGTGGAGTTGAGGCCACTATCAGATCACCCATGATCTTACTGAATGATGGAGCAGGCTTGAGGGACTGAACGACCAACTCCTGCTCCTAATTTGCATGCCTCTTGTGTGTTGGAGGGTGTTCTATCAATGCAGTAAAGGGTGGGGAGAATATCCGGAAGATACCATATCAAGGAATTATCGTAAAATCATAAAACCAGAAAATAACAAGTTGTCTGCCTTCAAACTGTGAGCAATGTTCACAATAGAATCAATAGAATACCAACAGCGCTGAAGGAGGCCATTCGGCCCATCATGCCTGCACCGGCTCTCTGACAGAGCATCTTACCCAGGTCCACCCCCTGTCCTATCCCTGAAACCCTACAAATTTATCCCACCAACCCCTCCCTAACCGACATAGCTTTGGAAACTAAGGGGCAATTTAGCATGGCCAATCCTTCTCTGCTCCTGGTATGCGAAGTTCCCCACTGCTTTCATGTCGGATAATGACCTCCCTTGAAAATAATACCACGCCGATTCTGGGATCAGTCACACGGCAAATGCTCATTCTGGAATATGTAAAGTAATGAAGCAACCCAGCTTCTTTTATGTTCATTTGTTGGAAATGGACGTCATTGGCTGGCCAGCATTTATGGCCCCTCCTTTGTTTCCCGAGGGAAGTTGAGAGTCAACCACATTGCTGTGGCTCTGGAGTCACATGTAGACCAGACTGGGTAAGGACAGCAGATTTCCTTCCCTAAAGAGCATTAGTGAACCAGATGGGTTTTTCCGACAATCGACAATGGTTTCATGGTCATCAGTAGATTCTGAATTCCAGATTTCTTTTTTTAATTGAATTTAAATTCCATCATCTGTCGTGGCGGGATTCGAACTCAGGCCCCCAGATCATTTTAAAAGCAAATTTCAGAACATTGCAATGGTTGAACAACCTCCTTAGCAAACTCATGAAGCTACATCATAGTTTCTTCATCATTTGACCACCCGCCCCTGGTTGGTCTTCTGTTGAGGCTTTGCTGAATCCCAGCATTTCCAGGGAGCTGTGCACAGCCCCGTGTTAATATGATCAGGGAAACATTCTGCCAAGTGGTTGATTTTGGTGATAAGACCCTTTCAAAACTGTGAAGCCACAGCTTGAGAGATTGAAGAAACCTGTGCCATTGATAAACACGGCCATGTGGTTTTGAAGGAATTTTGGTCCTGTTCTCAGCTGTGCTGCAGAGGGAAGGCTTAAGTCGCCATTTTGCCAGGAGTACAACACTGAGCACCTTGTTTGCTGGTGCGCTCTCATCGCTTTCTACAATAAGTCCAGTTCTTCCAAGCTCCGCAACAAGACCGTGTCCCTGACGTCCAGAAAGACTTTGCGGATATTTGCTGTGTCCGTGGCACAGGTGAAGTGCCAGTAGATTTTCCTCTTCTCCTCATTTTGCCTCAGGTACATTTTTAAGATAAAGTTCATGGCGGCCCCAGCATTTCTTTTGGTGCCTGAAGAAGAAGAAAAATTAGATTTGTCAAATTGGATATCAGGTGAACTCGAGCAGGGCGGAACATGTGAGCGTTTGACTCTCAGGACTCAGTTATCCCATTTTAATGGGAATCCATTTTAAGCAAAGGAGACCATTTGGCCCATTTGTTTATGTGCTGGCTCTTTCAAAGAGCTATTCAATTCGTCCCATTCCACTTCTCCTTCCCTACGGCCCTGCTGATTTTCCCCCTTGGCGTATATATCCAATTTCCTTTTGAAAGTTACTATGAAATCTGTTTCCACCACCAAACCAGCCTCCCATCCATTGACTCCGTCTACACTTCCCGCAGCCAGCATAATCAAGGACTCCACACACCCTGGGCATTCTCTCTTCCACCTTCTACCGTCGGGAAAAAGATACAAAAATCTGAGGTCACGCACCAAATGACTCAAGAACTCCCTGCTGCCATCAGACTTTTGAATGGACCTACCTCATAGTAAGTTGATCTTTCTCTACACCCTAGCTATGACTGTAACACTACATTCTGCACTCTCTCCTTTCCTTCTCTATGTACAATATGCTTATCTGTACAGCGCGCAAGAAACAATACTTTTCACTGCATACTAATACATGTGACAGTAATAAATCAAATCAAATTGTAATGACCCGCTGTGGAAAAGTGTTTCTCCCCATCTTCCCGCTGGTTCCTTTGTCAGTTATGTTAAATCTGTGCCCGCTAATTACTGACCTTCATGCCATTGAAAACTGATTCTTCTTATTTACCGATTTTCTCCCAGAAAAGGCAGGAATCTCGTTTAAATACATTTACATCTGCCTCCCCTCCACATATCCCCCTCCACCCCTCACAGAATATTGAAACCTTGCCAATGCAACGCCACGCCAGCAAGTTCACAACAGGTTTGTAAAGATGGGAAACAGTTGAGGGGATCCCACTGAGGGTGCCAAGGGGGCGCCAAACTAAGTTTGTTCGCGAGAGTGACATGCAGATTACACCCGGGCAGTGCCAACTTGTGCCAGGGGGGCAGTGCCAGAGGTGGGCCCAGTGGAGGGCATCCCCTCATGTGTGTTGGGGGAGCTGATGCCTGTGAGGACGAGAAAGAATGCTCCAAGACATGGTTGTGGGGGGTGTGAAAAGAGGGAGGAGATTGGGGGGAGGGGGGAGAGTGCCCTTGAGACTGCACTGGTGGCGGAAGAGGAGGGAGGATTGCCTTGATGTCTGCAATGGGCGGGGGGAGAGGGAAGTGCCCTGATGCCTACTAACAGGGAGTTGGGGAGAGGGGGGACTGCCTCAACGCTTGTGAGAGGGGGGAGAGGGGAGAGCCCTGATGTTGTCTGGGAATGGGGATGGGTTGGTTGATTTTAACATTGTGGTGGGTGGCGAGTAGGGGGGGGTATTGCCCCTGATGCTTGTGAGGTGCTCCTATGTGTCCGTGATGGGGTACTGAGAGGGTGTTTACTTTGAGCTGATCGCTGTGCCCTTTAAGGACGCCCTGATCTCTGTGGAGCTGGCTCTATCAGGCCCCGCCCCACCAGAGTGACGCTGTGTACCTCGCCCACTCATTTTTCTGTTCTGTGGGCCTGGGTAAGATGCTCCATTGGAGAGACGGTGCGGACTCAATGGGCTGAATGGCCTCCTGCGCTGTACGGATTCTATGAAGAGTGAATTGGACATTTATTTGAAAAGGAAAGATTCGTAGCGAAAATGCAGAGGTGTGAGAGGAACCACTCTTTCAAAGAGCTGGCGCAGGTATGATGGGCTGAATAGCCTCTTCTGTGCTGTATGATTCTATCATCAAACATTAAAATGGTTTTTAAGAGGAGCACAACTGACAGTAGGTGTGTGATTACCCCTCTATGAGTGCACTTTGCTGTATAAACAACCTCTCCTGCAGCATCATTCACTCATGAATGTGTGGTTCTGTGAATTAATAACTTGTACTGATATAGCATCTTTAACATAGCAATATGCCCGAAGGAGAACTATCAAACAAGGCTACAGCGCATGGTGTTGCAGGTAATATTCTGGCATGGATAGAGGATTGGCTAACTAACAGGAAGCAGCGAGTAGTGACAAGGGGGTCTTGCTCAGGTTGGAGGGCAGTAAACAGTGCAGTGTCACAGGGATCAGTGCTGGGACTGCAGCTCTTCACAATATATATTAATGATTGGAGGAACAGAGTGCACTGTGGCCAGATTTGCAGACGATACAAAGGTGGGCGGGAAGGCAGGTTTTGAGGAGGGTGTAAATAGTTTACAAGAGAGATATTGACAGGTTAAGTGAGTGGGTAGAACATTGGTAAATGAAATTCAATGTGGGAAAATGTGAGATTGTTCATTTCGGAGGAAAGGATAAGAAGGCAGATTATTATTTAAATAGAGAGTGACTGCAGAAAGCTGTACCACAAAGGGACTTGGGGATCCTTGTTCATGAAACCAGAAAACGATCATGCAGGTACAGAAGGTGATAGGGAAGGCAAATGGAGTGCTGGCTTTTATTTCAAGTGGGCTGGAGTATTTTGATTTGATTTATTATTGTCACATGTATTAACAAACAGTGAAAAGTATTGTTTCTTGCGTGCCATATAGACAAAACATACCGTTCATAGAGAAGGAAATGAGAGAGTGCAGAATGTAGTGTCACAGTCATAGCTAGGGTGTAAAGAAAGCTCAACTTAATGCAAGGTAAGTCCATTCAAAAGTCTGACAGCAGCAGGGAAGAAGCTGTTCTTGAGTCGGTTGGTACGGGATCTCAGACTTTTGTATCTTCTTCCCGAAGGAAGAAGGTGGAAGAGAGAATGTCTGGGGTGCGTGGGGTCCTTAATTATGCTGGCTGCTTTGCCAAGGCAGCGGGAAGTGTAGACAGAGTCAATGGATGGGAGGTTGGTTTGCGTGATGGATTGGGCTACATTCACAACTTTTGTAGTTCCTTGCGGTCTTGGGTAGAGCAGAAGCCATACCAAGCTGTGTATAAAAGTAAAGAGGTGTTGCTACAACTCTACAAGGTACTAGTGAGGCCACATTTAGAATACTTTGTACAGTTTTGGTCCCCTTATATAAGGAAAGATATATCATTGAAGAACTTTACTGAAGAGGTTATTCTGCTGGGTTTAGAGGGACTGCCATATGAGGAAAGATTTTAAAGGTTGGGACTGTATTCCTTGGAATTCAGAAGAATGAGGGATGATATGATAGAAACATAGAAGATTCTTAGAGGGTTAGACAGGGGAAATGTTAGGAGGATGATTCCACTCATGGGGAGAGTGTAGGACCAGAGGGTATAATCGCAGAATAAGGGGGAGCTCATTGAAGACAAATTCAAGGAAGAATTTCTTCTTTCAAAAAGTGGTGAATTTTGGGGATTCTTTACCCCAGGAAGCTGTGGAGCCCGAGTCCTCGAACATTTTCAAAGGTGAGATTGACAGGCTTTTAAACAATTGGAGAACTAAGGGTTATGGAGAGAAGGCAGGAAAGTGGACTGAATGAGTGTTAGATCAGCCACGATCCTATTAAATGGTGGAGCAGGCTCGGAGGGCTGAACGGCCTATTTCTTTTCCTATTTCTCATGGTCTTCTGGTCAAATGGAGTCGCAAAGGTGGACATTAGCAGAGGTGAGGCTCAAAGCTTGGGCAAAGAAACAAGTTTTAAGAAACTTCTTAAAAGGAGGAGAGAGGGGCAGAAAGGCAAGGTTTAAGAAAATAATTCTAGAGTATTGCTGAAAAAAGCGACATGCCATTGAAAGTTTTTCATTTTGCAATCATCAGGACAGCTGTTGGCATAAACCAACAGTAAAGGGAATGGCAATTTAAACTGCATCAGAAGATGGTGCTGATGGATTAGCTGTGGACTCAGACTGGCAGAGGTGTTGCCATGGAGAATGCAACAGAGAACAGTTAACGGTTAGATGCCAAACTTTTGTTTCAAATTCAAATCAGGCAAGTCGACTCTGATTGGTCAAGGCATTGACATAGGGGAATAAAACAGGGAATAATGGTTCCCCCAAACTTCTGCCTTGTTGGAAAAGGCATGGATCTTGCGTAGCTGAACTGATGAGTGTAAAAGGAAAAGCTTCGACAGCATGGCGGTGATCACGCTGGAGAATATGGCTACGTTGGCGGAAAATCTCACGATACCTCAGGAACAAGAATCTCAGCAGTGAAGCCGCATCCTCTGATTTCCCCGCCCCTCACCAGTGACCAGAAAGGCTGGGAGTCTCATTTAAATCCATTATAATAAACTAACATACACTTAAAGTGACTCTCTCACTTTATGTCACCCTGCACGAAGAACTTTCCCCTCACCAATGTGAAGTCACGTCAGCGAGATTTACACCCAGGTATTTAAAAACGTGAAGCAGTAGAGGGAAACCCACTGGGGGGGGGGGGGGGGGGGGGGGTGAGGTGGATGGGGGGGGGGGGGTGAGGTGGATGGGGGGAGGGGGGCAAACTAAGTATAGCCTCCTGGGGGACGAGGGACTGTTCCGGGCATTAAGCTGTCATTAGCAAATTTAAGACTGGAATTCTCCAGCCCCCCCCCAACCAAAATGGTAGGTTTTCCCATGGCGGAGGTGGCTTGCCATTGGCTGTTGGCGGCATCTTCTGCTTCTGTCAAAGTCTATGTCATTTTGCACAGCTTACCCGCCCTCCTGCAGTGGGGGTGGCGGGGGGGGGGGGGTTTGATCCCACCAGCTGGAAGGGCTGGAAAATCCCACTCCCAGAGAAGGAATTTTGCTACCGTGGTGGGTAGCTTTAAGTCAGAAAATTCCCAAACAGACGCATCTCGAAATAAAGGGGTCCCCCGTCACATGAAACTTTCACTCTAGTGGAGATGGGGATAGGATTGAGTCATGCCCACTGCCCCCAGAAGATGGCTAGAAGTTCCACCTTAATCTCTGGGACTATGCCTCACCCACACTACCTCGTGTACCCATGCCCCCTCCACGCCGACTCATGTCTCCCAACCCAATCACCAAAGCCCATTATGCGTCCCATGCTTCTTCCATTCCCTGGAATGAATGTCTTTCATTTTCACCTTGATGTGCACAGATATTAACTTATTTTAATTTTTAAAAAATAGTTAAACATTGAGGACCCTTATATGGAAAGGAAAAAAGAGCAGCGTTACAGAATTATGATTTCCACTTACCATCAAATTCATGAAAATAGTCCACTAGATGTGACTTAAGAATCTTCTCCTCCAAAATATCCTTTTTATTCAAGAAAAGAATCATGGATGAATTTGCAAAGCAGTCGGATTTCAAAATAAAATGGAAAAGAGCAAGACTCTCCCGCATTCGATTCTGCAACAAAGAAATTGTAATTATTGTAATTATAGGGATTGCTTTCAAATTTAAGTTTTGAACATCTTGTGCTATGATTTACGCTGCCATTAAATTTGAAGAGGATTTAATGTGGTGTCACCAGGGTTCAGAGAGCACAGTTCTGAGATTGCCAGAACACTGTATCTACATTATCTATCTTATTTAGTGCAATGGTTCAGGTCAGAAACTCCAAAATGTTTTATGAAGCCCACCTGAACCATACGTTTTGCATCTTGAATTTGGCCAGGATAAGCATGAGATGTTTCACTTCAGCTGTGATTCAAAAGACTCACGAGGGAGCTTTTATCAAACAAAGTTTATTTAAGAATATAGGTAACATGTATAGTAAGAAAATTAGCAAGAACTTTTATCAATTACAAACAAGAAACAAAACGACCACAATAATGTATAACTCTTAATGAATATCTCTAATGTGTTCCAATTAAAACCACAACCCATAGACAACAAAAACCCTTTCCACAGATTTAACACAATACAGACTAATGCTCACTCGATACTGGAATCGAGGCCATTAGTTAAATTCTGCAGTCCAATGCTCTTGAGACTCAGAACAGTTTGAAGACAAGACAGCTTCCCAAAACACCAGCGAGACTCTGGTCCAACCCCCAAGAACTGAAAATTTTCACCCTTCAGTAAAGCAACAGAACTTTCAAAACAGGGAGAGAAGGAAAACACTTCTTTTTAGCTTGCTGTCCCTTCTAAAACTCAACTCCAACCTGCAGCTCCAAACTGAAACTACAAATGAAATCCCTGTCACCTGAGCAGTACACAGTTTTTTCTCCTCCCAATAACATCACCGAAGGCTGTGAGCATGAATTTTTTAAAAACTCAAAGGTACACTGACATCACATTAGATACCCACTTCTGGAATCCCAGAATGTTGCAAAATCCTTTAAAGACAGTGAAGTACTTTTGATGTGTAATCACTGTTGTAATGTAGGAAATGCAGCAGCCAATTTACGCACAGCAAGCTCCTCTAAGATTTGTTTGTAATAATTTAACTGTTTGTGAAGAACAGGGTAAGTGCTGAACAAATAGTTCCGAAGAAGAGTCATACTGGATTGAAAACATTAACTCTTTCCCTCTCCACGAATGCCTGCTGAGATTCTCCAGAACTTTCTGTTCATATTTCAGACTTCCAGCATCTGCAGCATTTTACTTTCATTACAGGACATGTTGGCCATGAGTTTCCATTAAAACCAAATGGTCAAAAAGTCATACGTTGCGTGTGTTCAAACTCAAGACCCACAACGCCGGTTGTAAGGGTTCCTGTTGGCTGGACAGACGTATAAAAATTCTCCACATCTCCCTCGTGAGTTCATTCCCAACAGTCTAAAAGGGAAGCAGGGTGGGACGGTGGCACAGTGGTTAGCACTGGGGAGGCGATAGCCTAGTGGTATTATCGTTAGACTCTTAATCCAGAAACTTAGCTAATGTTCTGGGGACTCGGGCTCGAATCCCGCCACGGCAGATGGTGGAATTTGAATTCAATGAAAAAAAAAATCGGGGATTAAGAATCTACTGATGACCGTGAAACCATTGTCGATTGTCAGAAAAATACATCTGGTTCACTAATGTCCTTTAGGGAAGGAAATCTGCCATTCTTACCCGGTCTGGCCTACATGTGGCTCCAGAGCCACAGCAATGTGGTTGACTCTCAACTGCCCTCGGGTAACTAGGGATGGGCAATAAATGCTGGCCAGTCAGTGACACCCATGTCCCACGAATGAATTTAAAAAATGATTTCCGGCTCGAGTCAGTGTCTCCCTGTGTCTCCTCCGGGTGCTCTGGTTTCCTCCCACAGTCTGAAAGACGTGCTAGTTAGTTGCATTGACCATGCTAAATTCTCCCTCAGTGTACCCGAATGGGTGCCGGAGTGTGGCAACTAGGGGTTTTTCACTGTAACTTCATTGCAGCGTTAATGTAAGCCTACTTCTGATAATAATTAATATATAAAAACTTTAAATGAATAAAAGCAGAGGTCTCGGGTAAGTTAACTTCACGCAAGGAACTCCCCAGTGCCCAAGGAGTCTTACCTCATTCTCGCTCTCTTCCAGGACTTGATCATATTCGCTGAGAGAAGCCAGGAAGATAACTGACACGACATTCTCAAAGCAGTGGATCCATTTCCTCCTTTCAGACTTCTGTCCTCCAACATCCACAATTCTAGGAATTACAGAAGGACTTAGAAACCTGACCATTGATCCAATCAGGAATAACAATTGCTCATAGCGCATCAAATAGCCAGGTATCATTAAAAAAAATACACATGCCACATCATGGGCGGCACAGCAGCACAGTGGTTAGCACTGCTGCCTCACAGCACCAGGGACCCGGGTTCAATTCTGACCTCGGGTGACTGTCTGTGTGGAGTTTGCACGTTCTCCCCGTGTCTGCGTGGGTTTCCTCCAGGTGCTCCGGTTTTCTCCCACACTCCAAAGATGTGCGGGTTAGATGTATTGGCCATGCTAAATTGCCCTTAGTATCAGGGGGTTAGCAGCGTAAATATGTGGGATTAGGGGGATAGGGCCTGGGTGGGATTGTTGTCGGTGCAGACTAGATGGGCTGAATAGCCTCCTTCTGCACTGTAGGGATTCTATGATACTGTTTTCAAAGATAGCCACAAATAACAGGATTAAATGCGAATCCACAGAATACTTTTATTTCCATAGGATACTTTGTTGGCTATCGATTCGCCCTAAGAACAAAAACTAATATGCATTCCTCTGTATGTTCAGTGCTCCTTAAATTCCACTTCATGGCTCCAGTCAGACTGAGTAGAACATTATCCAATATTTACTGAAATAAATCCAATGGTTAATTTGATGCAAGTTTAATTGTGGATTGCAGGTGGCCTGGGACCAGCCAGGAAGCCTGATTCCGTGACGGGACATTCCCGATGAATTCAGGAAGCACAGGTCGGAAAATCACAGACTGGCAGTTCTGGACTTTCCACCCTGCAAAATTCATGGACAAAAAAATCATGGATTTGGCCCTAGCTTCCTGATCTTATTAACCCTTTCAGTTCCAGCAATGAACCCTCCTTGCTGGATATAAAACATTCTGTGCTTCATTGATTATAACGCATTTCTGTCCCGAGTGTAACCGGGGCGATGAAATATTTCACATCTTTAAAAAGAGCAGAGAACCTCAACCCGCTGTTCACTCAAAAACTATTAACGTTATTGTGTGGAGCTGTCTTCCACAGTCACCAGCCGCGGCTGGGTCATTAAGTATATTCGAGGTCGAGTTAGACAGATTTATGATCAGCAAGGGAGTTAAAGGTTGTGGGGAACAGGCAGGAAGTGGGGTTCAGGCCACAATCAGATCAGCCCAGATCTTATTGAACAGCAGAACAGGCTCAATGGGCTGAATGGCCGACCACAGCCCCCATTTCTTACAAGCTTATTAATTACGGCTATCAGGATTTGTCAATGCCCTGCTGTGTGATTGCTTTCCGATGATATTCTGTTTGAATCCTTACGCAGTCTGCTCATGTTACTTCTTCTGCGCCCTGTGAGCAATGAAGGGCGGAATTTTCCCACCATGGGTATCACAGCAGGTGGGACAGGACTATGCAACGGTCCATTGACCTCGGGATGTTCCAGTCTCGGGGCAAGCGGGATCGGAAAATCCCGCCCCTTGAGTCAGAGAGGCAGCAAGAGAAGATTGTGAGGGATGGAAGGACAAGAATTAAGAGTGAAGATTGTGAGTGAGGTAGCAGCGAGAAAGAGTGAGAGAGGGGGGGTGTTAACAAGGTGAGAAGCAGAGAAAGGATGGCACAGTGGTTAGCACTGCTGCCTCACAGCGCCAGGGACCTGGATTCGATTCCCGGCTTGGGTCACTGTCTGTGTGGAGTTTGCACGTTCTCCCCGTGTCTGCGTGGGTTTCCTCCGGGTGTTCGGGTTTCCTCCCACAGTCCAAAGATGTGCGGGTTAGGTGGATTGGCCATGCTAAATCGCCCCCGAGTGTCAGGGGGACTAGCTAGGGTAAATGCATGCAGTTATGGGGATAGGGCCTGGGTGGGATTGTGGTCAGTGCAGACTCAATGGGCTGAATGGCCTCCTTCTGCACTGTAGGGATTCTATGAAATGAGGCAAGGAGAATACATGAACGAGTGAGGAAGAATGGGAATGAAAGCGAGAGAGAATGCAACCTCCAGGTCAATGGAAATAAAAGTTAAAAGTTACATTGCTGGGCTGGATGTCAAGCTTCCTTGCAAAGTTTAGTTTAATCACTGTGGGAGTGGCCAGTGCACAACTCTGAAAAATTAGATTTAAAATATAACTTCATTGCTGCACAATAAATGCTTCCAGCTCTTGAAACATTGGCCAGCTCGGGGCTGGGGGATGTATTTTCCTCTATTCACTCCTGTTAAGAAACAAATCGGGGTGATTGAAGAGTTAACTTTGTGAACAGCATTGAACCAGGAACATATCTACCCAACGACTTGAGGCTTTTCTCCTCATCCCACAGAATAGTTTCTGCATACCTTAAGGATACTTGATGCATATTAAATGAATACTCATTAATGCCTGTTGTTGGTACGCGAACCCTCAATACGTCTTGGTCCGTTGGTATATAATCATTCGCTGCAATACGGTCAATGTCAGTCAGGTAACTGCAAAAAAAATAAACAGATTAGTGTGAGTCAGGATTTAAAACGTGTAGCAGTGGCGTAACATTCTCAATCTCAGAGCAGTGATATACATTAAAATGGATATACATTAAAAAGGACGGCACGGTAGCACAGTGGTTAGCACTGCTGCTTCACAGCTCCAGGGACCTGGGTTCGATTCCCGGCTTGGGTCACTGCCTGTGTGGAGTTTGCACATTCTCCTCGTGTCTGCGTGGGTTTCCTCCGGGTGCTCTGGTTTCCTCCCACAGTCCAAAGATGTACGGGTAAGGTTGATTGACCAGGCCAAAATTACCCCTTAGTGTCCTGAGATGCATAGGTTAAAGGGATTAGCGGGTAAATGTGAAGGGATATGGGGGTAGGGTCTGGGTGGGATTGTGGTCGGTGCAGACTCGATGGGCCAGATGGCCTCCTTCTGCACTGTAGGGTTTCTATGGATCGATTATCCAATGAAGGAAATCATAGGAAAGTTGTATCATGAGCTGTGCTGTGTCATGCAATGGCGGTCATTCTCAGTATGTGTAGTGCCTGGCGAGTTCCTATTTCTTCTCGGTTTAAGCACTCTGCAATAACTCTTCTAAAGAGGCCGTGTTCATCAACAATTTTAACAGAGCAATTGTTTAAAAAGGGGGGGCCTGAAAACATGAAACTTTTCTTAAAATCGTGAAATGATTCAAATCCGAAATCCAATTCAGTTGGAGACAACACCCCATGATGGGTGGAGTGGGAGTGTTTGGGGGTGGGGGGGCGAAGAAGGGGATTTAGAACTTCGAACAGCTGGAACCCAACACCAGCCTATCTCTAGCATGCCCACATCTGGTTTTAATGGTAACAGATGGGAGGCTGGGAGTAGGTGAACTGGCTCAACAGAGGCAAGTTCATTATTTAAATATGTCAACAAGCCTTTTATTTTAGTAGCCATGTACATGTAACTGTTACTGACTAGATTCCCCAGGTAACCTGGCAGCTGAAGGGAGACAAGCAAGGCTGGATCCCGCAGGTAAGTGCCTTCCATGTGCTGGTTGTGGGTCAGGAGGAGTGGACAAGTCTCACTGCAGCCCTGGTGTGCCAAACTAACATTCTTTCCTCCCTGTAATCGACATCCTCCCACTGAGGTCCCTTCAAACTCCCACCCTCCCCCTGCATTCCGCATTTCCCAGCTACTGCAATCTCACCTCACTGCTTCCCCGTCTCCCCATAAACACCTGGGCGAAGGATCAGAATGGGAATCAGCAACAGCTCCACCCGTCCAATGACTCATCACTATCGGCAGATTGGCAGGGGCTAAATAGATCAGCTCAATGAAGCACTAATGTGGAAATACACAGAGTCTGCAAAGCAGCAAGGAATTCATCTTGAGGAAATCTCTAACGCTTCAAAACCCCGAAAGGAATGATGAAAATGTTAATACACATCTGCCTCCAGCTTGACACAACTGCAGCTCATAATCCCTTTCAGTGGCACTGCCAATGGCTGCTGCCCAACCTGCCCCACCCATAGTTTGCCAGGACACAGAGGGTGACAGCACTGAGTTACAGCAAAATTCCACAGGGTCCCTCCCGACTGTATCATTTGGTCCCAATTTAATACATTGGTGAGGAGGCAGCCTGTTCCTGAGGGAGCACAAACTGCCTTAATCAAGTCGAGTATTGGAACAGTCAGACAACCCAAGGAGAGGCAGTGGAGAGATGGAAATCCCACCTGTTATTTCAATTGGAGGGAAGTAGGGATTTCAGGGAAAACTACTGATTATAATTGCGCTATGGTCCGGGTCAGGAACTCCAAAGTGTTTTATGAAGTCCGCTCGAATCATAAGTTTTGCATCTTGAATTTGGCTAGGATTAGTATGATATATTCAATTTCAGGTGTGATTCAAAAGAACCACGAGGAAACTTTTATCAAACAAAGTTTATTTAAGAATACAGTTAACATGTATAGTAAGAAAATTAGCAAGAACTTTTATCAAATACAAACAAGAAACAAAACAACCACTACAATGTGCAACTCTTAATGAATATCTCTAATATGTTCCAATTAAAACCAAAACCCATAGACAACAAAAAACCCTTTTCACAGGTTTAACATAGCAAAGACTAATGCTCACATGATTCTGGGATCGAGACCATTAGTTGAATTCTGCTGTCCAATGCTCTTGAGATTCAGAACAGTTTGAAGACAAGACAGCTTTCCAAAGCACCAGAGAGACTCTGGTCCAACCCCCAAGAACAGAAATTTTTCACCATTCAGGAAACCAACAGAACTTTCAAAACAACAGGGAGACAGGAAAAATACTTCTTTTAGCTTGCTGTCCCTTCAAAAACTCAACTCTAACCTGCAGCTCCAAACTGAAACTACAAATCAATCCCTGTCACCTGAGCTTCCCACAATTATTTTCTCCTCCCAACAAGGACATCACCCAAGGCTGTGAGCATGAATTAAAAAAAAACTCTTGAAGGTACACTAACATCACACAATACTCTCAGCAAATTGGGCAGCAAGGTGGCACAGTGATTAGCACTGCTGCCTCACAGCGCCAGGGGCCCGGGTTCGATTCCCAGTTTGGGTCACTCTCGGTGTGGGTTTCCTCCGGGTGCTCCAGTTTCCTCCCACAGTCCAAATATGTGCGGGTTAGGTGGATTGGTCATGTTAAATTGCCCCTCGGCGTCAGGGGGACTAGCTAGGGTGGATGCACGGGGTTATGAGTATAGGGCCTGGGTGGGATTATGGTCGGTGCAGACTCGATGGGCCAATGGCTTCCTTCTGCCCTGTAGGATTCTATGATCTATGAGATTGTTGGAGCTGTGTGCTGACAAGTCTCTGGATCCTGGTGGACTTCGTCCTCATGTTTTAAAAGAAGTGGCTAATGACGTAGTTGATGCATTGCTTATAATTTTCCAAAATTCCCTGGATTCGGGGAAGATCCAATTAGATTGGAAAATAGCAAACGTAATGCTTTTGTGCAAAAAGGGAGGGAAAGTAGAAAACTACACCATGGGGTGGGGGAAAGTTTGCGCCTGCATTCACCTCAAGCGTAAAAACGACATGGGCACAAAATTCCAGAGATGGAAGACGAGAATTTTGCCGTTGTGATCTCGTTTTTCAATTTCCCATGCCAGTGGCGTAACAAGGTTCCCATTCAGGATGGTCTGGAACCTCATTTCAATACATTTAAATATAATTTGCGAGATTCCCCACCGTATCGTTCCTCCCTACATTAAAAACGGGAAACAGGTGAAGGGAACCCACTGGTAGTTATCGCCCCTGCAAGGTTGGGGGGGGCTGTGGGGTTGGGTAAACATGTCTGGGTAGTGAACTAGCACTGCTCTGGCTCTGCCCCTTGGCACTGACCTGGAACTCCCCCCTAACACCATCCTGGCACCTTAGCACCTGTCCTGGCACCCTGGCATTACCCAGGAGTGCCGGGGAAGTGCCAGGGGAGCCCATCTGGGAGCTCCATGGGGGATGGCATTCCAATTATCCTTGGGGGCGTTCCCTTATCTATGGGAGGGGGGGAGTTTCTCCATGTCTGTGGGAGGGGATCGAGGGGGCAGGGTTTGCCCCGATCTCACTATTCTCAATGTTGCCAGATTTTTAATGACACCACCCTACAGATGCGATGGCCTCCATTTTTTTTGCCAATGAGTTACAGTCCCTGTAACCCAACAGGCTAACTGTGGTCAGGCAACACCCCACCCAAGCAGTGGATGCTACCCAATTGAGCTTCTGTGAATTTCTTCCCAAATTCCCCAGGGATGATTGCCACGGTTTCCAAACAAAGACACACTTTAGAACCTTTTCACAATTAAGCTTTCCTTCCGCTGCTTTTAGCAGGTTTTCCAACTCTCCTTTCAGCATTCCTTTATCTTTAATAACCAAAAGCTTTCCAACTTTAGCATAGTCTCTCAGCCACCAATTGCATTAATCATTAACTTCACAGGATGTAGGAAGATACCACCATTCTTAGGAGTGCTTCAGATATCACTGGTTTTTCACAAGCTAATTCCAACAGGTCTGCACTTTTCAGCTTTGACTAACTTCACCGAATAGTACCCTGTTCCAATGGCAGTTCCTTTTTGTTTCTTTTTACTTCAATCTTCCTGGAAGCTTCTCTCTATTCTCTAGTTTCTGGAACTAATTGTCCTTTAGCTTTTGGAGTTGCTTTCTTGCCCATTAATCCATGGTATGGCTATCTTGCTTCTAGCAGGGCTGTGAGAACTACCCTTTTCTCTCACTGCTAAGCTCCGATTGCTAGGAGGTCAGCTAATACTAAACTCAAAAAGCCTTCCTACCCTAAAGGTGCCCCTGGTTGCTTAGCAACAGCTCATTCTTTCTCCAATCTTGTTTTTGCTTTTCATGTCGTAATCTTTCTAAGCACAATACAGACACAGTTTGAACTGAAACCGAAAATGCCCATACATGCAAACACACTTGTTTAACATGAATTCAGTGAGTTTTACCCTTTCTTAAGCAAAAACACTAAATTAAACTCACTTAAATCTATACTGTCTTTCTAATATCCAATAATACAATCATAAATTATTTACAACTACCTTTGCTTCCTGACAGCTGTAATAACTCTGTGAATCCATGATTTAGTTTATTGGAAGTCTTTGAAGAAGTAATCTGTGGACAGATGGGAACTGGTGGATGTGCTGTACTTAGATTTCCAGAGGCATTTGATTAGGTGCCACATCAAAGATTATTGTGGAAATAAAAGCTCATTCTTTACGAGGCAACTTATTGGCATGGATAGAAGATTGGCCCGTTAATACGAAATAGAGTTGGTATAATTGGGTCACTTCCTGATTGGCAAATTATTTTTTAAAATGGTGTGCAACAGGAATCAGTGCTGGGGCCTGAACTTTTCATAATTTCTATAAATTCATATAAATATAAATTTATATATTAGGGCTGCATGGTGGCACAGTGGTTAGCACTGCTGCCTCATAGGGCCAGGGTCCCGGGTTCGATTCCCGGCTTTGGTCACTGTCTGTATGGAATTTGCATGTTCTCCCCGTGTCTGCGTGGGTTTCCTTCGAGTGCTCCGGTTTCCTCCCACAGTCCGAAAGACATGCAGGTTAGGTGCTTTGGCCATGCTAAATTCTCCCTCAATGTACCCGAACAGGTGCAGGAGTGTGGCGACTAGGGGATTTTCACAGTAACTTCTTGCAGTGTTAATGTAAGCCTACTTGTGACTAATAAATTTTTAAAACTTGAAAAGTAAAGAAAAATGACTTGGATGAAGGGACCAAAAGTATGGTTGCTAAATTTGCTGATGACACACTGATAAGTAGGAAAGTAAATTGTGAAAAGGATATACGGAGGCTACAAAGGGTTAAGTGAGTGGGCACAGATCTGGCAAATGGAGTATAATGTGGGAAAATATGAAATTGGACAATTGGACAGGAAGAATAAGATGGAAGTATATTATCTAAATGTTAAGAGATTGCAGAGTTCTGAGATTCAGAGAGATCAGGTTGTTCTAGTGCATGAATCACAAAAGGTTGCAGGTACAGCAAATGATTAGGAAACCTGATAGAATGATATTGTATATTGTGAGGGGAATTGTATATAAAGTAGGGAGTGTTATGCTTCAATTGTACAGGACATTAATGGGACCATATCAAGAGTATTGTGTACAATATTGAACTCAGAGTCATAGAGGTTTATAGCATGGAAACAGACCCTACGGCCCAACTTGTCCATACCACCCAGTTGGTACCACTAAGCCAGTCCCAATTGCCTGCATTTGGTCCATATCGCCCTATACCCATCTTACCCATGTAACTGGCTAAATGCTTCTTAAAAGACAAAGTTGTACCCGCCTCTACTACTGTCTCTGGCAGCTTGTTCCAAACACTCACCACCCTCTGAGTGAAAAAATTGCTCTTCTGCAACCTTTTGCATTTTTCCCTCCTACCTTAAACCTATGCCCTTTAGTGTTAGGCTCCCCTACCTCTGGAAAAAGATGTTGACTATCTACCTTATGTATGCCCCTCATTATTTTATAGACCTCTAGAAGATCACCTCTAAGCCCCCTAGGGAAAAAAGTCCCAGTCTATCCAGCCTCTCCTTATAACTTAAACAATCAAGTCCCGGTAGCATCCTCATAAATATTTTCTGCACTCTTTCTAGTTTAATAATATCCTTTCTATAATAGGATGATCTGAACTGTACACAGTATTCCAAGTATGGCCTTACTAATGTCTTGTACAACTTCAACAAAACCTCCCAATTCCTGTATTCAATGTTGTGACCAATGAAACCAAGCATGCTGAATGTCTTCTTCACCACTCTGTCCACCTGTGACTCCACTTTCAAGGAGCTATGAACCTGTACCCCTAGATCTCTTTGTTCTATAACTCTCCCCAACGCCCTTTCGTTAACTGAGTAGGTCCTGCCCCTATTCGATCTACCAAAATGCATCACCTCACATTTATCTAAATTAAACTCTATCTGCTATTCATCACACCACTGGCCCAATTGATTAAGATCCCATTGCAATCCTAGATAAACTTCTTCACTGTCCACTATGCCACCAATCTCGGTGTCATCTGCAAACTTACTAACCATGCCTCCTAAATTCACATCCAAATCATTATTATAAATAACAAATAACAGTGGACCCAGCACCGATCCCTGAGGCACACCGCTGGTCACAGGCCTCCAGTTTGAAAAAACAACCCTTTACAACCACCCTCTGTCTTCTGTCGTTAAGCCAATTTTGTATCCAATTGGCTACCTCACCTGGATCCTATGAGATTTAACCTTTTGCAACAACCTACCATGCGGTACCTTGTCAAAGGCCATGCTAATGTCGACTGCACTGCCCTCATCTACCTTCTTGGTTACCCCATTCAAAAAACTCAATCAAATTCATGAGACATGATTTTCCACTCCTTATTTAAGAAGGATTAAATGCATTGGAAGCATTTCAGATAAGGTTTACTGAACTAATACCTGGAATGGTTGGGTTGTCTTATGAACGAAGATTGGATAGACTAGACTTGTATCCACTGAAGTTAAGAAGAGTAAGAGGTGACTTGATTGAAACATATGATATCCTGAAATACATATGATCCTGAGGAGTCTGGAGGGGGTGGATGTGGAGAGGATGTTTCCTCTTTTGGGAGAACCTAGATCTATAGGTCACTGTTTAAAAATAAGGGTTGTTCAGTTAAGATAGAGATGAGGAGATGTTTATTCCTTCAGCTGGTTTTGAGTCTTTGGATCACTGGTCCTCATAGGACAGTGGAAGCAAAGTCTTTGAATATTTTTAAGGCAGAGTTAGATAGATTCTTCATAAGCAAAGGGGTGAAAGGTTACTGGGGGTAAGCAGGAATGTAGAGTTGAGGTTACAATCAGATCAGTCATGATCTAATTGAATGGCTGAGCAGGTTTGGGGGCTTCTAATTCATATGTTCGTATTTCACACAGAAGCCAATAGATATATTTGGGAGGCATGGTGGCACAGTGGTTAGCACTCCTGCCTCACAGCTCCAGAGAACCGGGTTCAATTCCAGCCTTGGGTGGCTGGCTGTGTGGAGTTTTCCCCGAGTCTGCATTGGTTTTCTTTGGATGCTCCGGTTTCCTCCCACACTCCGAAGATGTGCAGGTTAGGTGGATTGGCCGTGCTAAATTACCCCTTAGTGTCCAAAGATGTATAGGCTAGATAGATCAGCCATGAGAAATGTATGGGGTTGCGGGGAGAGGAGGAAGAGGGCCTGGGTAAGTTAATCTGTCAGAGAGTGGGTGCAGACACGATGGGCTGAATGGCCTCTTCAGCACTGTAGAGATTCTATGATGAAATAGTTATAATGGAAGATCATTAAACCACATAGGTCAGTTCAAAAGGCAACTAGGGTGTAATTCTGGAGCATGACAGGATTGAGGGGCAGCTGGAAGCCGAGATCAAATAAAAACACAATGGAATTCCTGAGGCACATTTCCTACATTCCTGAATAACCAAAACAGACAGAACGGAAAAACAGAATTAAAATGCAACGGCTGACAATGTTGTTCATTCTAATTGAATTGTGCACAAGGGACTATCTGAAAACATAATAAAGACTTACTAATTTGTTGAGTCAAGCAACTGGTACTCCCGGCGCCGTTCATAGCAAGTCCTTACTCCTAGATCATTCCATAAGCTTTTAATCGCATCCGCATGCTGTCTTTCAAGTGTAGTGATTTTATAGGCTTCTAATTCCTTTATTACCTGAGAATTTTCCTGTTGAATTAATTAAGAATGTAAATTGTAGAAACAGCGTAGATTCGATTCCGTGACCATTACCCCTCAGCTTGTTATGAAGCATGTTCACCAAATTCAACAGCAAGTGCTTAACACAGTGGTTCCCAAAGAGTGCGGCGCGCCACACTGGCGCGGCGAGAGAGGATGGCAAGTGTGGCAGGAAGATTCAAGGACAATCAAAGAAACATTTAAACATGGATAGATATTTTTCCAAAGTGAGAGCAAGAGCATTAAGTGATGCATTGTTTTATACTTTCTGGATGTCCCATGATCATATTATAGAACATAGAACAATACAGCACAGAACAGGCCCTTCGGCCCACGATGTTGTGCCGAGCTTTATCTGAAACCAAGACCAAGCTATCCCACTCCCTATCATCCTGGTGTGCTCCATGTGCCTATCCAATAACCGCTTAAATGTTCCAAAAGTGTCAGACTCCACTATAGAATCATAGAATCCCTACAGTGCAGAAGGAGGCCATTCGGCCCATCGAGTCTGCACCGACCACAATCCCACCCAGGCCCTACCCCCACATATTTTACCCGCTAATCCCTCTAACCTACACATCCCAGGACTCTAAGGGGCAATTTTTTTTAACCTGGCCAATCAACCTAACCCGCACATCTTTGGACTGTGGGAGGAAACCGGAGCACCCGGAGGAAACCCGCGCAGACACGAGGAGAATGTGCAAACTCCACACAGACAGTGACCCAAGCCGGGAATCGAACCCGGGACCCTGGAGCTGTGCAGCAGCAGTGCTAACCACTGTGCTACCGTGCCGCGCTATCACTGCAGGCAGTCCATTCCATACCCCAACCACTCTCTGAGTAAAGAACCTACCTCGGACATCCTTCCTATATCTCCCACCATGAACCCTATAGTTATGCCCCCTTGTAATAGCTCCATCCACCCGAGGAAATAGTCTTTGAACGTTCACTCTATCTATCCTCTTCATCATTTTATAAACCTCTATTAAGTCTCCCCTCAGCCTCCTCCGCTCCTGAGAGAACAGCCCTAGCTCCCTCAACCTTTCCTCATAAGACCTACCCTCCAAACCAGGCAGCATCCTGGTAAATCTCCTCTGCACTCTTTCCAGCGCTTCCACATCCTTCTTATAGTGAGGTGACCAGAACTGCACACAATATTCCAAATGTGGTCTCACCAAGGTCCTGTACAGTTGCAGCATAACCCCACGGCTCTTAAACTCCAACCCCCTGTTAATAAAAGCTAACACACTATAGGCCTTCTTCACAGCTCTATCCACTTGAGTGGCAACCTTTAGAGATCTCTCTGTTCCTCCACAGTCTTCAGAACCCTACCTTTGACCCTGTAATCCACATTTAAATTAGTCCTACCAAAATGAATCACCTCACATTTATCAGGGTCAAACTCCATCTGCCATTTTTCAGCTCAGCTTTGCATCCTATCTATGTCTCTTTGCAGCCTACAACAGCCCTCCACCTCATCCACGACTCCACCAATCTTGGTGTTATCAGCAAATTTACTGATCCACCCTTCAGCCCCCTCCTCTAAGTCATTAATAAAAATCACAAAGAGCAGAGGACCAAGCACTGATCCCTGTGGCACTCCGCTAGCAACCTGCCTCCAGTTCGAAAATTTTCCATCCACCACCACCCTCTGTCTTCGATCAGACAGCCAGTTACCTATCCAATCGGCCAACTTTCCTTCTATCCCACACCTCCTCACTTTCATCATAAGCCGACCATGGGGGACCTTATCAAACGCCTTACTAAGATCCATGTATATGACATCAATAATATAAATTATTATAATATTATAAAGTAGTTGTGTCCTATGTTATGAATCAAGCACTGCTTGGAGTTGTTTTTTGTTGTTACTGAATGTATTTCTTATCAATAAAAAATTCAGTGAGGCGCGAGCAAATTTTTATTCCGAAAGTGTGGCCCAGTGAAAAAGGTTTGGGAACCACTGGCTTAACAAAAGGAGGTGGTACAGCACCATCACTGGAGGGAGAGTGTAATTACAGCATGACAAGTTTACATTAGCATTTCCATTGTGGGCATAATGTGCACCAAGATAAAAATAAGAATTGAATGTATAACCTTAGGACTGGGACTGAATTATGGCCATACCCCCTGGCCAATTAGCTCCCAGCCTCTAATTATAACTCATTGAATTTTTCTTAACAAATGATCCAGAATGTCAACTAGTAGTCTGAACAAAGTACAAAGGACAATACAGCACAGGAACACAGCCAACCAAACCTGCGCCAATACGCAATTCTATCCCTCCGTTTGCCTGTCCGTTCATGTTTCTATCAGGATACACCTTGAATGTTGCTAGTGTGCCTGCTTCCACCACCTCCACAGGCAGTGTTTTCCAGGCACCCACCACCCTCTGTGTGAAATCTTTCCCTGCATGTCTCCCTTAAACTTATCACCTCTCACCTTAAACCTGTGTCCTCTTGTAGTCGATCCTTCTACCTTGGGAAAAAGCCTCTGATTATCCACCCTATCGATGTCTCTCATAATTTTGTAGAGTTCTATCATGTCGCCCCTCAGTCTTTCCAGTGAAAACAATCCGAGTTCATCCAACCTCTCCTCAGACCTGAACCCTCCAGACCAGGCAACATCCTGGTAAACCTTCTTTGCACCCTCTCCAAAGCATCCACACTCTTCTATTAGTGCAGTTAGCTACATAATCGCACATTTGGAGCATTTCTTGTCAACTCTTCTCTTTTATATTCCTATTGCCATATCCAAAGTGGAAATTTCCGAAGTCAACTTGTAAAATTACACTCGGCTGCAAAGGGAATGGTTTTGCAAAAATAACGAGTGGGATTCTCCCAAAAAAGTTCTTTAAGTGTCGAATTCGCATGAAAGCTGGAGTAAATCATGCTGGTGTTTTCAGCGGGATTTTCAAAATGTACCTCCCACACTCTGTGCACTGCAGGGTGCACCAGCGTGAATCTCGCGAAAATTCAGGGAGCAGGGCTTTTTCCCACTGGAGAGGCTGGCAGCATAGCGCTGAGCGGGCCACTGCGCAAGCTCCAGTCTGTCAGCACCGAGATCGGCGCAAAGAAACATAGCATCATAGAATCCCACAGCACAGAAAGAGGCCACTTGGCCATTCAAGTCTGCATTGATCACAATCCCACCCAGGCCCTACCCTCATAACCCCACTTACTTACACTACTAACCTCCTGACACTAAGGGGCAATTTAGCATGGTGAATCAACCTAACCCGCACATCTTTGGACTGTGGGAGGAAACCGGAGCACCTGTAGGAAACCCACGCAGACACGGGGAGAACGTGCGAACTCTGCACAGACAGTGACCCAAGTCGGGAATTGAATCTGGGCCACTGGCGCTGTAAGGCAGCAGTGCTAAACACTGTGCCGCCTTATGCGCACTGGTCCTGCAGTGCCGGCCTCTCGATCGCTGGCCAGGCCTGTGACCCCCGCATCGTTGCCCTACCAACCCCCCTACCACCGGATTGCTGGCCCCCCCCCGAATGTGGGTGGGCCAGCTTCGATGCACCTCTTCCCCCGCAGTCCCCATCTCCCTCACTCCCATCCCAGCCCTTCCCATCCCACCCGACCCTCCCTTCCCCCCCACAGTCTTGACCGCACCTCCAAGAGCCCCGGGCCCCCTCAGTCAGGTCGACTCCACCCAAACATCCAGCACCAATCGCTGGCCTCCTGCCCACGGTCACAGCCATGCACAGAGTGGCAGCCGGACCCCCCCATTTTCACCAATTGTGCCCTGAGGCCCCGCCCCTATAGACCCCATCCCCTTGGCACTGCCCAATGCCTGGTGGGCAGTGCCAAGGTGCCCCCTTGGACATTGCCACTTTGCCTCGAGCAGTGCCAGGTGGCTAGGTTGGCACTGCCAAGCTGGCAATGCCCAGGCTTCACACCCCCTTATCCCTGACCCTATGGGGAGCTTCCATGGCCTCCCTTCACTCAAGCGGGATTGGGCCACCAGCTCTCCACTAATGGAGAGCTGTTGTAAGCCCCGCTGGAGTGAATCACTCCTGGCGGGGACAAGGGTGGTGGGAGAGGCTAGCGGACCCAGAGATTTCAATCCCGGGCCCACTAATGAAATGCAAATTCTACTTTAAATAATTTATACAGTTCTGTGCCGATTTCTGGCGTGGAGCTGAAATCCGGCAGCCGAAGACTTGCGGAAGCTGTGGCGCCCAGCGGGGAGCCCGCGAAACGGCCTCCGCTTGAGTCTCCTGGCTGGGAGAATGGCCCCGCAACCATTTCACAGTGAGAACTATAGCAGCCAATGACCAACTCTAAACGTCAATGTTACAAAGTACCTGAATATCACCCTTTAGTTCTAATCTTGAAAAGAGTCTACGCTTCTTTCCCTCACCGCTGCCAAAATCCTTATTCATGCCTTTGTAGCTCGAGGTTCAACATTCCCTTCCTTGGAAGGAAAAATCGAATTGGGTGTCCAACTGGTGGCCAATCCACTCATGCCACTCTCTGCCCCACTAAAGCTGAAATTGCCCCTCCATATTTTAAGGTGATGCCCGCAGATCTGCCATTCTTTATCCGGCAACTTATCCAAAATTAAATCCCTTTCACCTATCAATCTTTTCCTCATGGGCGGCACTGTGGCACAAAGCATCACAGCGCCAGGGATCCAGGTTTGATTCCGGCTTTGGTCACTGTCTGTGTGGAGTTTGCACGTTCTCCCCGTGTCAGCGTGGGTTTTCTCCGGGTGCTCCGGTTTCCTCCCACAGTCCAAAGATGTGCAGGTTAGGTGCATTGGCCAATGCTAAGTTATCCCTTAGAGTCAGGGGGAGTAGCAGGGTAAATACGAGGAGTTACGGGAATAGGGCCTTGGTGGGATTATCGTCAGTGCAGACTTGATGGGCTGAATGGCCTCCTTCTGCACGGTTGGGATTCTATGATTCTATCATTCATTCAGCTACATTCCTTAGCTGTATTGATCTTTTGTGGTTCATAGAATCCCTACAGTACAGAAGGAGGCTGTTTGGCCCCATTGAGTCTGCACCGACCACAATCCCACCCAGCCCCTATCCCTGTAGCCCCACATATTTACCCTGCAAGATCCCCTAAAACTAAGGGGCAATTTAGCATGCCGATTCAATCCAACCCACACATCTTTGGACTGTGGGAGGAAACCGGAGCACCCGGAGGAAACCCATGCAGACACAGAGAAAATGTGCAAACTCCACACAGACAGTAACCCAGGGCCGAGAATCGAACCCGGGTCCCTGTCAGTGTTAAATATACAGGCTGCAAAGACAGTCAGTTTGGAAATTGGCTGTTATCCTAACACAAGATGTGGAGATGCCGGCGTTGGACTGGGGTGAACACAGTAAGAAGTCTCACAACACCAGGTTAAAGTCCAACAGGTTTATTTGGTAGCAAATACCATAAGCTTTCGGAGCGCTGCTCCTTCATCAGATGGAGTGGATATCTGTTCTCCAACAGTGCACAGAGACACAAAATCAAGTTACAGAATACTGATTAGAATGCGAATCCCTACAGCCAGCCAGGTCTTAAAGGTACAGACAATGTGGGTGGAGGGAGCATTAAACACAGGTTAAAGAGATGTGTATTGTCGCACACATGAGGACGGCCTAAACCGGGATGTTGGATTTATGTCACATTATCAGTAACCCCCACAGCTTGCCTCCTGGGCTTGCAGAATCTCACGAGCTGTTTTGTCTGGAGACAATACACATCTCTTTAATCTGTGTTTAATGCTCCCTCCACCCACATTGTCTGTACCTTTAAGACCTGGCTGGCTGTAGGGATTCGCATTCTAATCAGTATTCTGTAACTTGATTTCTGTGTCTCTGTGCACTGTTTGAGAGCACATTTCCACTCCATCTGACGAAGGTGCAGCGCTCCGAAAGCTTATGGTATTTGCTACCAAATAAACCTGTTGGACTTAAACCTGGTGTTGTGAGACTTCTTACTATCCAAACACAATACAGAGCATTTGCAGCAACATAATGAATTATCACACCACAGTGATCCAAAGGGCACCACACCAGGAAGTATTTTTCATTCCTTTTCAGGTTGTGAGTCCTTTACTGCCGGGTCACTCACTGGAATGCATGGGCACCAGTTACTCTCCACTCTCTCACCCAAACCCATGCTTCATGTGAGCCTTCACAGCAAGTGTCGGCCGAATGTCCCAATGCAGAGGGCGCCACTACTGAACGCAGCCTAGCTGTCAACTGACTTATATACGCACACCTCCATTGAAGTGTGCTGTAAAACCGTCATTTTCCTTTCCATAAACCAATATTGCGGCTAATTGTCACGCCTGCACCACTGCTCCAGCTAATTTTAGTTAACCCGACATGAACCAGGGAACAAACTTGCCTCTGCGATGGTGACGACATCACTAAACCATCGGGCAGTCTGGTAAAAATTAACTTTTAAGAGTAAACACAATAGGAGCAGGCAAGGCAATTACCTGATAATTAATGCACATTTTTATTAAGTTTAGGAAGTCTAGTATGTGTCATTAATATTGTATGAGTTTCTTTCCTCCAATTAGTAAAGCTCTGTTGGTATTTTTTGCATGTTAAGTCTAATCATGCATATTCTTACACGATGCTAATGTAATTAGCAGTGAATGTGCATGGATATTGCTAATTGAAATCAGCCTTGTGATCTAAACGTCTCTGGCACTGAATATCTAACAAGCACACTCCCCACAGCTGCAATATGAGGTACTGGTTACTCCCTGCAGCTGGGCTGTGAGATAATAATGGAAGAGAGTCCTGAAATTCCATTGGTCTTCCCCTCCAAGGGAAAGCTTACCTCTTGCGGAAGCTATGCCTGATGTGGAATCACTTTGTTTTAGCTAAAGTGAAATCAACGAACGCTGGGAATCGGAGTTGCAATTACTGCTGAAAGTGGACAGAATTTGGAAAATTGATGTTGGAACTCACGTTGAGCTGTCTTTCCTTTCCAAGCACACCTGCTGCACGAGTAATCCTTACATATGGAGCTGGAGCAGGAATAGGCCATTCAGCCCCTCGAGCCTGCTTCGCCATTTAATAAGTTGGGTGGCAAGGTGGCACAGTGGTTAATACTGGTGCCCCACTGCATCAAGGTCCCGGGTTCAATTCTGGCCCCGGGTCACTGTCTGTGTGGAGTTTACACGTTAGAACATAGAACATTATAGCGCAGTACAAGCCCTTCGACCCTCGATGTTGCGCCGATCTGTGAAACCAATCTAAAGCCCATCTAACCTACACTATTCCAATATCATCCATATGTTTATCCAATGCCCATTTAAATGCCCTTAATGTTGGCGAGTCCACTACTGCTGCAGGCAGGGCATTCCATGTCCTTACTACTCTCCGAGTAAAGAACCTACCTCTGACATCTGTCCTATATCTATCACCCCTCAATTTAAAGCTATGTCCCCTCGTGCTAGCCATCATCATCCGAGGAAAAAGGCTCTCACTATCCACCCTATCTAATCCTCTGATCATCTTATATGCCTCTATTAAGTCACCTCTTAACCTTCTTCTCTCTAATGAAAACAGCCTCAAGTTCCTCAGCCTTTCCTCACAAGACCTTCCCACCATACCAGGCAACATCCTGGTAAATCTCTTCTGCACCCTTTCCAATGCTTCCACATCCTTCCTATAATGCGGCGACCAGAACTGTACGCAATACTCCAAGTGCGGCCGCACCAGAGTTTTGTACAGCTGCAACATGACCTCATGGCTCCGAAACTCAATCCCTCTACCAATAAAAGCTAACACACCGTATGCCTTCTTAACAACCCTATCAACCTGGGTGCCAACTTTCAGGGATCTATGCACGTGGACACCGAGATCTCTCTGCTCATCCACACTAGCAAGTATCTTACCATTAGCCCAGTACTCTGTATTCCTGTTACTCCTTCCAAAGTGAATCACCTCACACTTTTCCGCATTAAACTCCATTTGCCACCTCTCAGCCCAGCACTGCAGCTTATCTATGTCTCTCTGTAACCTGCAACATCCTTCCGCACTGTCCACAACTCCACCGACTTTAGTGTCATCCGCAAATTTACTAACCCATCCTTCTACGCCCTTATCCAGGTCATTTATAAAAATGACAAACAGCAGTGGCCCCAAAACAGATCCTTGCGGTACACCACTAGTAACTGAACTCCAGGATGAACATTTCCCATCAACCAACACCCTCTGTCTTCTTACATCTAGCCAATTTCTGATCCAAACCGCTAAATCACCCTCAATCCCATGCCTCCGTATCTTCTGCAATAGCTTACCATGGGGAACCTTATCAAACGCTTTACTGAAATCTGTATACACCACATCAACTGCTTTACCCTTATCCACCTCTTTGGTCACCTTCTCAAAGAACTCAATAAGGTTTGTGAGGCACGACCTACCCTTCACAAAACCGTGTTGACTATCCCTAATCAAATTATTCCTTTTTAGATGATTATAAATCTGGAGGTGTCCAGACGCTGAAAGATGCCCTCATAAGAACAGGATATGGCGCTCGACTCATCGATCGACAGTTCCGACGCGCCACAGCGGAAAAGCGCACCGACCTCCTCAGAAGACAAACACGGGACACGGTGGACAGAGTACCCTTCGTCATCCAGTACTTCCCCGGAGCAGAGAAGCTATGACATCTCCTCTTTCAACATGTCATTGATGAAGATGAACATCTCGCCAAGGCCATCCCCACACCCCCACTTCTTGCCTTCAAACAACCACACAACCTCAAACAGACCATTGTCCGCAGCAAACTACCCAGCCTTCAGGAGAACAGTGACCACGACACCACACAACCCTGCCATAGCAACCACTGCAAGACGTGCCGGATCATCGACACGGATGCCATAATCTCACGTGAGAACACCATCCACCAGGTACACGGTACCTACTCTTGCAACTCAGCCAACATTGTCTATCTGATACACTGCAGAAAAGGATGTCCCGAGGTATGGTACATTGGGGAAACCATGCAGACGCTACGACAACGGATGAATGAACACCGCTCAACAATCGCCAGGCAAGACTGTTCTTTTCCTGTTGGGAGGCACTTCAGCGATCACGGGCATTTGGTCTCTGATATTCGGGTAAGCGTTCTCCAAGACGGCCTTCACGACACATGACAACACAGAGTCGCTGAGCAGAGACTGATAGCCAAGGTCCGCACACATGAGGATGGCCTCAACCGGGATCTTGGGTTCATGTCACACTATCTGTAACCTCCACAACTTGCAAAATCTCACTGGCTGTCCTGTCTGGAGACGATACACATCTCTTTAACCTGTGCTTAATGCTCTCTCCACTCACATTGTCTGTACCTTTAAGACTTGATTAGCTGTAAAGACTCGCATTCCAATCATTATTCAGTAAATTGAGTTTGTGTCTTTATATGCCCTGTTTGCTGTTTATGAGCAGATCTCCCACTCACCTGACGAAGGAGCAGCGCTCCGAAAGCTAGTGGCGTTTGCTACCAAATAAACCTGTTGGACTTTAACCTGGTGTTGTTAGACTCCTTACTGTCTTGACTAACAATGCCACACCTCCCCCTCTTTTACCACTTTCCCTGATCTTACTGAAACATCTAAACCCCGGAACCTGCAACAACCATTCCTGCCCCTGCTCTATCCACGTCTCCGAAATGGCCACAACATCGAAGTCCCAGGTACCAACCCATGCTGCAAGTTCACCCACCTTATTCCAGATGCTCCTGGCATTGAAGTAGACACACTTCAAACCACCTTCCTGCCTGCCGGTACACTCCGACGACCTTGAAACCTTCTTCATGACCTCACTACTCTCAACCTCCTGTACACTGGAGCTACAATTCAGGTTCCCATCCCCCTGCTGAATTAGTTTAAACCCGCCCGAAGAGCATTAGCAAATTTCCCCCCCTGGACATTGGTACCCTTCTGGTTCAGGTGTAGACCATCCCGTTTGTAGGTCCCACCTACCCCAGAATGACCCCCAATTATCCAGGTATCTGAATCCCTCCCTCCTGCACCATCCCTGTAGCCACGTGTTCAACTGCTCTCTCTCCCTATTCCTCTCCTCGCTAGCACGTTGCATGGGTAACAAACCAGAGATAACAACTGTTTGTTCTAGCTCTAAGCTTCCACCCTAACTCCCTGAATTTCTGCCTTACATCCCCATCCCTTTTCCTACCTATGTCTTTGGTGCCTCTGTGAACCACAACTTGGGCCTGGTCCCCCTCCCCCTTAAGGATCCCGAAAACACGATCCGAGACATCATGGAGCCCGGCACCTGGGAGGCAACACACCAGCCGCGAGTCTCTCTCGTTCCCACAGAATCTCCTATCTGTCCCCCCTAACTATGGAGTCCCCAATGGCTAATGTTCTACTCCTCTCCCCCCTTCCCTTCTGAGCAACAGGGGCAGACTCTGTGCCAGAGACCTGTACCCCATGGCTTACCCCTGGTAGGTTCCCCCCCCCCCCCAACAGTATCCAAAACAGTATACTTGTTATACAAAGGAACAGCCACAGGGGATTGTTGCACTGACTGCTTCTTACCCCTTCTAACAGTCACCCCAGTATCTTCATTCTCCCCGTGTCTGCGTGGGTTTCCTCCGGGTGCTCCGGTTTCCTCCCACAGTCCAAGGATGTGCGGGTTAGGTTGATTAGCCATGTTAAATTAAGCCTAATGTCAGGAGGATTAGCAGGGTAAATGTGGGGGGTTATGGGAACAGGGCCTGGGTTCGGATTGTGGCAGGTGTAGACTCGATGGGCTGAATGGCCTCCTTCTGCACTGTAGGGATTCTATGATTCTACTAAGTTCATGGATGATCTGATAGTCACCTCAAATCTGCATCCTGCCTACCATTGATACCCTATCACCCGTTTGCTTTCCAAGAATCTAGCTACCTGTGCCTGAAAAATATTCCGCTACCTTTTCAGGAAGAGAGTTTCAAAAACTCACCACACTCAGAGAAAAAAATTGCCTCATCTCCGTGACCCCTATTTTTAAACACCTGGTTCTAGATTTGCCCACAAGCGGAAACATCCTCCCCATATCTGCCCTGTCAAAACCCCGTAGAATTTTATATGTTTCAATCAAGCCACCCCGAGATTGACTCCAAACTCCAGTCGGTACAAGCCTAGACTGGCCAACTTGTCCTCATAAGACAACCCAACCATTCCAGGTATTAATCCGGTAAGCTTTCAGTGAACTGGGACCAAGTGGATCTCTTGAAGAGTATAGAGGGTGTCGAAGTAGAGTTAAGAGAGAAATCAGAAGGGCAAAAAGGGGACATGAGATTACTTAGGCAGATAAGGCAATGGAGAATCCAAAGAGCTTCCACAAATATATAAAGGGCAAAAGAGTAACTAGGGAGAGAATAGGGCCTCTTAAGGATCAACAAGGTAATCTATGTGCAGAACCACAAGAGATGGGTGAGATCCTAAATGAATATTGCTCATCAGTATTTACTGTTGAGAAAGGCATGGATGTGAGGGAACTTGGGGAAATAAATAGTGATGTCTTGAGGAGCGTACATATTAGAGAAGGAGGTGCTGGAAGTCTTAAAGTGCATGAAGGTAGATAATTCCCCAGGACCTGATGAAGTGTATCCCAGGATGTCGTGGGAGGCTAGGAAAGAAATTGTGGGTCCCCTGGCAGAAATATTTGTATCATCGACAGCCACAGGTGAGCTGCCTGAAGATTGGAGGGTGGCAAATGTTGTGCCTTTGTTTAAGCAAGGCTGCAGGGAAAAGCCTGGGAATTACAGGCCAGTGAGCCTAATGTCTGCAATGGGTAAGTTGTTAGAAGATATTCTGAAAGACAGGATCTACAGGCATTTAAAGAGGCAAGGACTGACTAGGGACAGTCAGCATGGCTCTGTGAGTGGAAAATCATGTCTCACGAATTTAACTGAATTTTTTGAAGGGGTAACCAAGAAGATAGATGAGGGCAGTGCAGTCAACGTTGTTTACATGGACTTTAATGAGGCCTTTGACAGGGTACTAAATGGTAGGTTGTTGCAGAAGGTTAAATCTCACGGGATCCAGTGTGAGGTAGCCAATTGGATACAAAGTTGGCTTGATGACAGAAGCCAGAGGGTGGTTGTAGAGGATTGTTTTTCAAACTGGAGGCCTGTGACCAGCGGTGTGCCTCAGGGATCAGTGCTGGGTCCACTGTTATTTGTCATTTATATTAATGATTTGGATGAGAATATAGGAGGCATGGTTAGTAAGTTTGCAGATGACACCAAGATTGGTGGCATAGTGGACAGTGAAGAAGGTTATCTCAGATTGCAACGGGATCTTGATCAATTGGACCAGTGGGCTGACGAATGACAGATGAAGTTTAAATTAGATAAATGCGAGGTGATGTATTTCAGTAGATCGAACCGGGGCAGGACTTACTCAGTTAATGGTAAAGCGTTGGGGAGAGTTACAGAACAAAGAGATCTAGGGGTGCAAGTTCATAATTCTTTGAAAATGGCATCACAGGTGGATAGGGGGTGAAGGTGACATTTGGCATGTTTGGTTTCATTGGTCAGAATATTTAATACAGGGGTTGGGACGTCTTGTTGAAGTTGTACTTTGGTAAGGCCACACATGGAATACTGTGTACAGTTCTGGTCACCCTGTTATAGAAAGGATATTATTAAACTAGAAAGAGTACAGAAAAGATTTACAAGAGTGCTACCGGGACTTGATGGTTTGAGTTATAAGGAGAGGCTGGATAGACTGGGACTATTTTTCTCTGGAGCACAGGAGGCTAAGAGGTGATCTTACAGAGGTCTATAAAATAATGAAAAGCAAAGATAAGGTAGATAGTCAATATATTTTCCCAAAGGTAACGGAGTCTAAAACTAGAGGGCATAGGTTTAAGGTGAAAGGGGACAGATACAAAAAGGGGCAAATTTTTCACTCAAAGAATGGTGAGTGCCTGGAACAAGCTGCCAAAAGTAGTAGTAGAGGTGGGTACAATTTTGTCTTTTAAAAAGCATTTAGATGGTTACATGGGTAAGATTGGTATCGAGGGATATGGGCCAAAATTGGGACAAGCTTTAATGGTAAAAATTGGGGGGCATGGACAAATTGGGCTGAAGGGCCTGTTTCCATGCTGTAAAGCCCAATGACTCTATAATTGCTTCCTTAAATAAGGTAACCAATACTGTACACAGTTTTCTTGCCTTATTGCTATTGGTTTGGAAGCAACCAATGATTTTGTTAAAGAGCAAGTACAGGAAGTCCAATCAAAAACTACTCAATTTTAACAAAAAGGCTGTATTTCCTCGGTTGAGAATTCCTGTCAATATTTTACTCTTTTCATCAATAGATCATGTTTGCTTAACCAACAGAAGCTTTCCAAAGTATTTCTGTGTTTAAATAGGTCCATTCTTCAACTACTAACCAAAATGTTTACAGAAGTTTGAATAGATAAAGATACTTGGTGCAATTCTCTATAGGTTACATTGATGTCCAAAGATGTGCGGGTTAGGTTGATTGGCCAGGTTAAAAAAAAAAATTGCCCCTTAGAGTCCTGGGATGTGTAGGTTAGAGGGATTAGCGGGTAAATATGTGGGGGTAGGGTCTGGGTGGGATTGTGGTCGGTGCAGACTCGATGGGCCGAATGGCCTCCTTCTGCACTGTAGGGTTTCTATGATTTCTATGATTTCTATGACAAAAGAATGATTATGGTCTACAATAATTGAATATGAAACTAGAAATGTGTATTAATATAAATTCCTGCAATGACTACTTTTGCCAGTCCAATTATCAGCAGGAAGATTTTCACTTATATTGCCTCAACAGTCGCTTAAAAGATAAACTGGGCAATCTTCTTTAACCTTCCATCCCCTCTCAGATGCCTCTGGACCCACTGAGAATTTCAAGCACTTTATGCTTTTATTTCTGAGGCCTACTGTTGAGGTCATGAGATCGAGTTTCACTCTGTATGGAGTTGTACTATATCCAACTCAGCTTGACTGTGCTTGGTGCAGGAAGCACCAATGTTCCTCCACTAGGATGAGCATGTAAAATAAAGAAGCCAAGAGCACTATATCTCCTGACATGACTTGAAGACACCCTATACATGTACAATTGCCTCACATTGCATCCACCTGCCCATGTATCTTTTTCCGCAATGTTGGAGTGCATGGGCATGATAGCATAGTGGTTAGCACTGCTGCCTCACAGCACCAGGGACCCAGGTTCAATTCCGGCCTTGGATGACTGACTGTGTGGCATTTGCACACCATTATTCCGACATCTCCAAACTCCGTGGCCTGGGGCTCGGCCCCTCCCTCTGCGACTGGATCCTCAACTTCCTAACCCACAGATTGCAATCAGTAAGGATAGGCAACAACACCTCCTCCACGATCATCCTCAACACCGGTGCCCCACAAGCTGTTACTATACACTTTATTCGCCTATGACTGTGCGGCCAAATTCCCCACCAACTCGATTTTCAAGTTTGCTGATATCACCACCGCAGTGGGTCGGATCTCAAACAATGACGAGACAGAGTTTTGATTCATGTGGCTCAGGTTACAGGTTAAAAAGAGATAGAGAATCTGGTGAACAGGTGTGACGACAATAATCTCTCCCTCAATATCAACAAAACAAAGGAGATAGTCATCGACTTCAGGAAGCGTAGTGGAGGACACGCCCCTGTGGGGGTAGGGCCTGGGTGGGATTGTGGTCGGTGCAGACTCGATGGGCCGAATGGCCTCTTTCTGCACTGTAGGGTTTCTATGATTCTATGATTCTGTCTATGTCAATGGGGATGAAGTAGAAATGTTTGAGAGCTTCAAGTTTTTAGGTGTCCAGACCACCAACAATCCATCTTGGTCCCTCCATGCCGATTCTATAGTTAAGAAAGCCCACCAACGTCTCTACTTTCTCAGGAGACAAGGAAATTTGGCATGTCCGCTACAACTCTCACCAACTTTTACAGATGCACCATAGAAAGCATTCTTTCTGGTTGTATCACAGCTTGGTATGGCTCCTACTCTGACCAAGACCGCAATAAACTCCAAAGGGTCGTGAACGAAGCCCAGTAAACCAGCCTCCCATCCACTGACTCTGTCTACACTTCCCGCTGCCTTGTAAAAGTAAGCAGCATAATCAGGGACCGCATGCACCCCGGACATTCTCTCTTCCACCATCTTCTGTCGGGAAACAAATGCAAAAGTCTGAGGACATGTGCCAACCGACTCAAGAACAGCTTCTTCCCTGCTGCCATCAGGCTTTTGAATGGACCTACTTTGGATTAAGTTGATCATTCTCTACACCCTAGCTATGACTGTAACACTACATTCTACATGCTCTCCTTTCCTTCTCTATATACGGTATGTTTTGTCTAAAAAAAAAACTTTTCACTGTATACTAATACATGTGAGAATAATAAATCAAATCAAATCTCCCGTGTCTGCAGGGGCTTCCTCTGGGTGCTCCGGTTTCATCCCACAGTCTAAAGATGTGCAGGTTAGATACACTGGCCATGCTACCTTGCCCCTTAATGTCATGGGGATCAGAACGGTAAATACATGGGTTTATGGGGATAGGGCCTGGGTGGGATTGTTGTGGGTGCAGGTTTGATGGGCTGAAAGGCCTCCTTCTGTACTGTAAGGATTCAATGATTTCAATTCATGCTGAGAGAAGTTCAAATTTACCTCAGTCCCAGGCTGAAAAGAAATCTTCAAACAATCAAGCACTAATCAAATTTGAATAATTATTAGGGGGTTAATCAATGACAGTGCCAAAATCCATGTAAAATGTGCCTTTCGATAGCTGGTTAAGGGTATCTTACCAGCCACAAAAGTAATTTTTCTGACAGAAAACAGAGGTGAAAAAAGAAAACAAAGTTGATATTGGGCGCCACGGTGGCACATTCTCCCAGTGTCTGCGTGGGTTTCCTCCGGGTGCTCCAGTTTCCTCCCACAATCCAAAGATGTGCAGGTTAGGTTGATTGGCCGTGCTAAATTGACCCATAGGGTGGGATTTTACGGCCTCGCTCGTCCCGTAATCGTAAAGCCCCGGCTGAGGTCAATGTTCTGCCCATGTTCTGCCCCTCACTCTCTCCGATTCCTGTGGTGAATGGGGCGGTAAAAATCCAGCCTTAGTGTCAGGTAGGATTAGCAGGGTAATTTGTGGGGTTACAGGGATAGGGCCTGGGTGGGATTGTTGTCGGTGCAAGCTCAATGGGCCGAATGGCCTCCTTCAGCACTTGTAGGGGTTCTATGATTCTATGTTGACTATAGGTTTATGAGGATTAAGGGTAGAATGTAAATGATATAGTGGAAAACATGTAACTGAGTGATTTGATTTGATTTATTATTGTCACATGTATTAACATACAGTGAAAAGTATTGTTTCTTGCGCGCTATACTGACAAAACATACCATTCATAGAGAAGGAAACGAGAGAGTACAGAATGTAGTGTTACAGTCATAGCTAGGGTGTAGAGAAAGATCAACTTAATGCAAGGCAAGTCCTTTCAAAAGTCTGACAGCAGCAGGGAAGAAGCTGTTCTTGAGTGGGTTGGTACGTGACCTCAAGCTTTTGTATCTTTTTCCCGAAGGAAGAAGGTGGAAGAGAGAATCCGGGGTGCGAGGGGTCCTTAATTATGCTGGCTGCTTTGCCGAGGCAGCGGGAAGTGTAGACAGAGTCAATGGATGGGAGGCTGGTTTGCGTGATGAATTGGGCTACATTCAGGACCTTTTGTAGTTCCTTGCGGTCTTGGGCAGAGTAGGAGCCATACCAAGCTGTGATACAACCAGAAAGAATGCTTTCTGTGGTGCACCTGTAAACATTGGAGAGAGTTGTAACTGACATGCCAAGTGTTAAATCTGGTATATTATGGTATGGGGAACTATAGATTAATGCAAATTAAATAAGTGTTAAATCTGGTATATTATGGTATGAGGAACTATAGATTAATGCAAATTAAGTACAGCCAGGGAAAGACAGCTGTTGGAGATTAAGCATAGTATGTAATGTGTGGGAAATATTAATACGGGAACTGCAACTGCACATGGTCAGGAAGTACAAGTGGTGCAGCTGTGGTATTATCAAATGCACCCCAAAGGGAAACAGGAAAAGCTTTATTGACCTTACTGTAAAGTCATTTCTTGCTCTTTGAATGGCGATTTCAGATGCCTGACAGAGCCAAGCGTGAAAGAAATTATTCAACACTGTCTAGTCTCACTATGAAGGGAATAAAAGAGCTCTGATAACCTTTCAAGATGTTAAGTATTTTATCTTGCTGTGGTCTCCATCACAATCCTTACGGGATGGAATAATTTCAAAAAAGTGAAGCAAGAATGGCCTTCACTCTTCTGGGACAATGTAATATTTGAACGGAACCTTACTGCAGCTGTATAGAATTTGTAAGATAAATGCATTATTAATAAGGTCCAAATGAAATATTTCCCTTATATCTCCCTTTCCATGTTGCTTGTTGTCACAGTTGATAAATGCTGGCTACCTGAACTAATACACTTTGCTGGCAAAAGCAGATGGAGGATTAATGGTGTGAGATTACCCACTTGAAGATTAGCAAGAAAATAATTTAGTCGGAGCAAATGCTTCATTCAACTAAACAGGTAATATTCCTGTCAGTCACCTGTTCCTTTTTGCGCATGCAAATTAATACTGAAACAACAATGCCTGTTGATATGAAAGTCCCTGACCTCATCTTCCTCCTCGTTCCAACTCCCTCTTGTTTCTAGATACATTCTGCAGTGAAAGGTGAACCCTCCACTGCACATCATTCTTTTCCAAATTCAGGAAAGCGGTCCAATATTTTAACCTGTAACCTGAGCCACATGAATCAAAATGCAGCACTTTCACCATCAATTGTTTCGCATCGTGGGCCTCGTTTAATACCCGTCCAAGTTGCCCTGACAATGTACAGCTGGGCCTTCTACATATTTTCAAGGTTCAAGGTGAGAGGGGGAAATTTTAAGGGAGATGTGCGGGGGACGTTTTTCCACGCAGAGAGTGGTGGGTGCCTGGAACGCGCTGCCAAAAGGTGATGGAGGAAGCAGGCACATTAGCAACATTTAAGAGGCGTCTCGATGGGTACATGAATAGGGAGGGAATAGAGGGATACAGACCGGGTAAAGGCAGAAGTTTATTTTATTGTAGTTAGGGCATCATGATTAGCACAAGCTTGGAGGGCCGAAGGGCCTGTTCCTGTGCCGTACTTTTCTTTGTTCTTTGTCATTTAAACTGCTGCAGTCCCAAGTAGGCTACATTAACACTGCAATGAAGTTACTGTGAAAATCGCCTAGTTGCCACACTCCGAAGTCCGTTCGGGTACACTGAGGGAGAATTTAGCATGGCAATCCACCTAACCTGCACATCTTTAGAGTGTGGGAGGAGACCGACGCCCCCTGAGAAACCCAACCAGACACGAGAACCCACAAGCCAGGAATCGAACCCAGGTCCCTGGCGCTATGAGGCAGCTTTGCTATCCACTATGCCACCATAATCGAGTCAGGGTGGCATGGTGGCACAGTGGTTAGCACTGCAGCCTCGCAGTGCCAGGGACCCGGGTTCAATTCCTCGGGTGACTGTCTGTGTGGAGTTTGCACACTCTCCCTGTGTCTGCATGGGTTTCCTCCGGGTGCTCCGGTTGCAGGTTAGGTTGATTGGACATGGTAAAGTGACCCTTCGTGTCAGGGGGATTGGCAGGGTAAATACTTGGCGTGACGGAGATAGGGCCAGGATGGAATTGTTGTCGGTGCAGGCTCGATGGGCTGAACGGTCTCTTTCTGCACTGCAGAGATTCTATGAATGAATTCCAGGGCCCAACAGTGATCCAACAACAATGAAGGAACAGTGCGGATAATGAGCGAGGGAAACCTGGTAGTGATGATGGTCCCGCATTGCCCTTCTTGGTGGAGAGGTTAAATGGGAATGACGGACTGTCGAAGCAACCTTGGCTAGTGCATCCTGTAGATCACAGATATGATAGGCATAGCAGACTGGTGGTTGGAGTGGGAGTCCATTATAATCATAGAATCCCACAGTGCAGAAGGAGGCCATTCAGCCCATTGAGTCTGCACCGACCACAATCCCACCCAGGCCACCCTATCATCCCACGCATTTACCCTGCTAATCCCCCTGACACTAAGGGGCAATTTAGCCAATGCGCCTAACCTCCACATGTTTGGTTGGAGCATCAGTGAATCAAACTGCTCAGTACTCAGTACTGTAGATGGGCGAGTCCCGCCCTTTGGATAACACAGTAAGCTAAGCTCCTGTCTGCTTTTAATGTTAAAAATGTCATGCGACTATTTAATAAACAGCAACAAATTCCCCTGGTGTTCGGCCAACATTCCTCCTTCAAACACCACCAGCAAAAAATGATTAACTGTTCATTCATCATTTGTTGTTTGTGGAATGGTGATGCAAGACATGACCACCATGTTTACCTTTTGACAATGATTTGGATGAAGTGTAGCACTGTGCCAATATTCATCCACGGCAGTTCCTCAACGGGCACGGCTGACAGGCAAAGGCTCCAGATTGAACTCAGAAATTCATCCCTTGCCATTCTTATTTCATAGAGACTCACACAGGTGATGAAATAGAAACTGATTAAATATAGCCAGAACCATCCTCACATGAAGCAGATAATGCATCCAATAGGGCGGCATGGTGGCACACTGGTTAGCACTGCTGCCTCACAGCACCAGAGATCCAGGTTCAATTCCCAGCTTGGGTCACTGTGCAGAGTCTGCACGTTCTCTCCGTGTTTGCGTGCTTTTCTTCCAGCTGCCCCGGCTTCCTCCCACAGTCCAAAAGACGTGCTGGTTAAGTGCATTGGCCATGCTAAATTCTCCCTCCTTGTACCCAAACAGGCTAGGGGATTTTCACAGTAACTTAATTGCAGTGTTAATGTAAGCCGACCTGTATCACTAATAAATAAACTTTAAAAAAAACTTAATCTTAAAAAGGAAGACTTTAACTTGAGAGATTTACTTTGGCCAATTTTTTTACACATTCCTTTAGATCTTACCTTATTTCCCGGCTGCTGGTATTGTATATTTAAGATGTCCATAGCTCTTACAATGGACTGGACTGCGGTGATTATGTTCTGGTAGACCAACTTTGCAAAGGCTTTCCTGTCTTCCTCGGAGTATCCAGACCCATGGATGATTCTCATCTGTTTGATGAATGTGCTTTTGCCACTTTCTCCAGTGCCTGGTTTAAATGAAACACAAGGTACAAATTAGACTGCTCAATTATTACAGAATAAGGAAAACTGCCAAAGCAACCGTGAGGAACATTCGAGTTCTACATTGTCCTGCAGCCCAACTTACTACACAGTGAGTCACTGATTTCAAATCCATCCATTCACTGGAAGAACATGATCTGAAGGGCAAGTGTTTCTCCATGGAATGGGAAGGGAAGTTCAGGGAAGCACAGACTGAAACCTTAGTGCTTGTCTGCAGCATTTTGTATTAACTGGATAAGGTACATGGTTTGATAATGTTCCATGAGGAGAGGGGGGAGATTGTAATGTTCTATGTTCTGGGTTGTGGATTTTAACAGAGAAAGAACTGTTTGCACGCTTAGATTCAAACAAACACTCAGCAGGCTTTATTGAGGAGCTGCTCTCTGCATTGCATCAAGTACAAAACTGAAAGTAAAACAACAGCCTGAGCCCACATCCTAATTACATCACCATCAAATCATGCGATCAGCTCTCAAAGCAACCCTGCAACCATTTTAAATATATAACTGAGGGCACTCAGAATGTAAATAGGAAGAGACTCTCTTTATGGGTAGGGATTGAGACACAATGGCCAGAATTTTCTGGCCATTCACGCCGGTAGGATTCTCTGCTCCCGCTGCAGTGAACGGAGAATTGGCCGAGTGCCAAATTTTCCATCCTTGCTTACAGTGGCAGCGGGGCGTGAATGGCTTTGGGAAGAATTGTCCCATTCCGTCTGCCACGGGAATCATAGTGGGCGGGACACGAACCATGCAAAGGATCGTTAACCTCATTTCCGACCTTGGGGCGAGCGGGCCGGAAAATCCCGCCCTCTATTTCTGCGGTGTTAGGCTGACCTGACAAGAATCAAAATCTTAAATCCGTCTGCTGCAGTGTATTTTGGTGAAGTGGTAAATGGTGCTGGACTAGCAATCCTAAAGTCAACTGTTCAATTTATATCATGGCAGGTTATGCAACTCAACTATAACTTGCATGTTGGCTCCAGAAAAATGAACCACAAAAGATGTTAGATTGTCTGGAACACATGTTCCACAGCTACTAGCCCAGCTAACTCGAGTTCAAAGTGACCTTGATTTAAAAATAAGGCCCACTGCTATTTTTTCAGGGCAACCATAAATGGGCAAAATATGCCAGCCTAAGGTAGCAGTCTTCCCTCTGTTGTGGGTTCAAGTCCCACTCCAGGGACTCGAGCAGAAAATGTTCGCCTGATGCTCCAGTGCAGTACGAAAGTCATGCTGCACCGTTAGTTGCGACATTAAACCAAGTCCTTCCTTTCAAGTGGTTGTAAAAGATCCCATGGAAATCTGCAAAGAAGAGTCGGAAATTCTCCCCAGTGTCCAGGCTGGGGATTAACCCTCTAACAACACTGATCAACAAATAAAGCTTCTGAAATGTTGGCTGCAATTCGACACAATGCTCCTGGTCTTTTGCGACCCAGTGCAGAGAAGGGGGGCTGGTCAAGGGGGAGGACCAGCTTGCCAGACTGCTCCCCAAGCTGGTCATTGCCAGATCCAGGCAGGGGTGAGCAAAAGGGTCAACGGGTTGACTGTCTGCCCCTCTTCCGCAGCTAGGTTCATGGCCGGGTGTCCTTTGAAAGGGAGCACGCAGTATCCTGCGGCATTCCCGAGGCTTTTTGCACCCACTGGAAACCCTAGGGGCTGGAGTGCTTCATCACCCCCCCCCCCCCCCCCTCCCCCCGAAAACACATTCGGATTTAATTTGGTACAGTTCCTTTTAAACCTCTTCCTTAATTACAATACCCCTTGAAGGGGCTATCGATTAAATTTACCTGGTTAATTTGCCCATTTGCAATATCAGAAGAGTATAAACAAATGATCCGGTCATTACCACATCACAGTTTGTTGGGGGCTTGCTTTGCGCGAATTGGTTCCTGCGTGAACCAGCGTTACAACAGTGGCTCCATTTCAGAAGTACCTCACTGGCTTCGAAGAGCTTTGGTACATACTGAGGTGGCGAGAGGTGCTATAGAAATGCAGTGTCTCTCCTTTTTTTCATTATTTCTCGAGAGGAAATATAAAATTAAAATACAGGTGACTTTTACTCTGGTTTTCGACCACTGTGCCAACCCGAGGGGGAGGAAAGAAAACAAAAGCGAGGGCAATGTAAAGAACACACGACTGCACACAGAGACTGGCAGAGCAAGACAGTGAGCATGTAAATCTCCTCCCATCGCAACCCTTCAAACTCAAGGGCAATGGAGGATGGTAGACCTCCCAAGCAAATGGTAGACCTCCCAAGCACCTCTCACAATGTCAACTGGTGCAGCAACAATAATCTCTCCCTCAATGTCAACAAAACAAAAGAGATTGTCATTGGGAAGCGTAAAGGAGAACACGCCCCTGCCTACATCAATGGGGACAAAGTAGAAAGGGTCGAGAGTTTCAAGTTTTTAGGTGTCCAGATCACCAACAATCTGTCCTGGTCCCCCCATGCTGACACTATAGTTAAGAAAGCCCACCAACGCCTCTACTTTCTCAGAAGACTAAGGAAATTTGGCATGTCAGCTACAACTCTCACCAACTTTTACAGATGCACCATAGAAAGCATTCTTTCTGGCTGTATCACAGCTTGGTATGGCTCCTGCTCTGCCCAAGACCGCAAGGAACTACAAAAGCTCGTGAATGTAGCCCAATCCATCACGCAAGCCAGACTCTGTCTACACTTCCCGCTGCCTCGGAAAAGCAGCCAGCATAATTAAGGACCCCACGCACCCCGGACATTCTCTCTTCCACCTTCTTCCTTCGGGAAGAAGGTACAAAAGTCTGAGATCATGTGCCAACCGACTCAAGAACAGCTTCTTTCCTGCTGCTGTCAGACTTTTGAATGGACTTGCCTTGCATTAAGTTGGTCTTTCTCTACACCCTTGCTATGCCTGTAATACTACATTCTGCACTGTCTCCTTTCCTTCTCTATGAACGGTATGTTTAGCTTGTATAGCGCACAAGAAACAATACTTTTCATGTATGCTAATGCATGTGACAATAATAAGTCAAATCAAATGGTTCAAGCAAATAGCTGTTTCATAAATGTATTTCTTCCATTTAAAGAAAGGAGCAACATTCTGTGGTTAATCAGCCATGCTATGACTATAGTACGTACAAATTACTATTTGGAGCATTGGCTGGATCAGGTGCGGATAACATCATTTTTTTATTCATTCGTGGGAAATGGGCATCGCTGGCTGGGCCAGCATTTATTGCCCATCCCTAATTTCCCTTGAACTGAGTGGCTTGCTAGGCCATTTCAGAAGGCAGTTGAGAGTCAACCGCATTGCTGTGGCTCTGGAGTCACACGTAGGCCAGACCAGGTAAGGACAGCAGATTTCCTTCCCTAAATGAGATTGGTGAACCAGATAGGTTTTTCTGTCAATCGACAATGGTTTCATGGTCATCAGCAGCAGTAGTTGTTCCCTTTAGTTGAAGGGTCAGTTACGAGGGGTCACAAGTTAAAATCACAGAATCCTACAGTGCAGAAGAGGCCCTTCGGCCCATCGAGTCTGCACCGACGCATGAAATGCCCTGACCTGCCCACCTAATCCCACTTGCCAGCACTTGGTCCATAGCCCTGAATGTTATGGCGTGCCAAGTGTTCATCCGGGTACTTTTTAAAGGTTGTGAGGCATCCCGCTTCCACCACCCTCCCAGGCAGCGCATTCCAGACCCTCACCACTCTCTGGGTAAAAACGTTTTTTCTCAAATCCCCCCTAAACCTCCCACCCCTCACTTTTAACTTGTGATTGTTGGGAGGTTTAGGGGGGGGGATTTGAGGAAAAACCTTTTTATCCAGAGGGTGGTGATGGTCTGGAATGCGCTGTCTGGGAGGGTGGTGGAGGCGGGTTGCCTCACATCCTTTAAAAAATACCTGGATGAGTACTTGGCGCGCCATAACATTCAAGGCTATGGGCCAAGTGGGATTAGATGGGCAGGTCAGGGCCTTTCATGCGTCGATGCAGACTCGATGGACCGAAGGGCCTCTTCTGCACTGTGGTATTCTGTGATTCTTAATTCCAGGTATTTTTTATTGAATTCAAATTCCACCATCTGCGGTGGCGGGATTCGAATCCTGGTCCCCAGAACATTAGCTGACTTTCTGGGTTAATAGTCTAGTGAGCATTCCACTGGGCCATCATCTGCTGCACCTTTGAGATTGACAAGGAAGGGAAATGAATGCATTGTCAATGCACTCTCATTTATATGGTAGACAGGTGAAATTATTAAGATTTGAATTCCAATTCAAAACTTTTCTCCAATGAACATGAGTAACTTTCATTACCTCATACATTTGGACTCAGACCATAACAATATACAGTAAAGTAAATACAATTTAGTTATGTACAGTAGTGCTTTATTCTGTAAAATCATAGAATCCCTACAGTGCAGAAGAAGGCCCTTCGGCCCACTGAGCCTGTACCGACCACAATCCCACCCAGGCCCTATTCGGGCAACCCCACGCATTTACCCTGCTAATCTCCCTGAGACTAGGATCAGTTTAGCATGGCCAATCAACCTAACCCGCACACCTTTGGAGTGTGGGAGGAAACCGGAGCACCCGGAGGAAACCCACGCAGACACAGGGAGAATGTGCAAACTCCACACAGACAGAGACCCAAGGCCGGAATTGAACCCGGGTCCCTGGCGCTGAGGCAGCAGTGCTAACCACTGTGCCAAAGTGCCACCCACCTCTAGTTAAAGTCGGCGTTGGTCCCAGAGGACCATAGGCTGCTCTCACCTTTGAAGTGGGGAACTGACTGGTGACAATTTAACCAAAGGGTCACCACACCTCAGGCGAGGGGCAAGGTTGAGAAGGCATTGTTCATGAATAAATTCAGCCGGTGAGGGAATTGAACCTACGTTGTTGGCATCGCTCTGCGTCACGAACCAGCCATCCAGCCTGTACGTATCTACAATTGTGGTTAACTGTAGCTCCCTTATGATCAACTCTGGCCTGAATCAGCACTGACAATGCAACCAAACTGCAGGAAAAGGCAACAATGGTTACTTAACGAAAACTTTGGCTGGGATTTTCCACTCCCACCATCATCATGGGTGGGACAGGAAAACTTGGAGAGCCATTGACTTTTAACAGCTCTCCAAATCGGGGTGGGGGGGGGGGGGGGGGGGGGGGAAGATAAGAGAGAGAGATTTTTATGTGATGGATCACTTCCCATTTTTTAACATTCTGCTTTCCCCTTTTACACGTTTCTCTGCCACTGTCAGGCTAAGTGGTTTAGTATTTGGTGCCACTGTTCTGCATAAACGTAGTCAATCTTTGCTCACATGATATATTCTTAGCCTCTTACTTCCACATGGAGAATGTGATGTTCAAACGGTGCCGTATTGTGGTCAGGCCACACTGTGAATGCTGCTGTGTCTTGTTTGCAAAGGTAGTACAAGAAAGATATTCAGCCTTTTTGTTAATGATTCAAAAATATAGAGCAACAACGCTGATTCCTTGCCTCCAGAAGATTCATTCTTTTCTTAATTCTTTCACAGGATGTGAGCACCAGGCTGACAGTAACAAATCTGTGCTTCTGCCATTTGTTGCCCATCCCTGATTGCCCTCGAGAAGGTGGTGGTGAGCTGCCTCCTTGAATTGATGCAGTCCATGTGGTGTAGGTACACCCAGAGTGCTGTTGTGGAGGGAGGTTTTGATCCAACGACAGTGAAGGAGTGGTGACATAGTTCCCTGTCAGGATGGTGTATGGCTTGGAGGAGGGGAACTAGGAGGTTCCCATGCATCTGCTGCCCCGATTTTTCTAGGTGCTGGAGGTTGTGGCTTGGAAGGTGCTGTAGAAGGAGCTTTGATGAGTTGAAGTGCATCTTGTAGATGATAGACACTGCTGTCAGTGACGGAGGGAGTAAAGTAGTGGATAGGATTCTAGTCAAGCAAGCTGCTAGGTTTCAATCATCTTGAGTGTTGTTGGAACTGCACACATCCAGGCATTTGTAAAGTATTCCATCACACTCTTAACTTGTGGCTTATAGATAATGGACAGGCTTTGGAGAGTCAGGGGGTGAGTTACTCACCACAGAACTCCCAGCCTCTGACATTGTAGCACTGGTATTTATATGGTTGGTCCAGTTCAGTTTCTGGTTAATGGTAACCCCCAGTTACTTTGAAAGACTGTGGAAACTTGGGTTCTCTTCATATTTGTAAGGAGATGACACAGGGGGAACCTCAGAGTGTAGTATAAGGGTCTGGAACAAACAAGATTATTGTGGGACTGAGTACAGTAACGGCCACACTGTGACGCGAGAAGGCACATGGTCCAGACCCAGGGGTCAGTGTGGTGTTGCACCAAACTGGATTAAGATCTAAGCATGGAGATAGATCCTAACCTGTACCCTTGCCTATGCATGTCTAAATAGTCCCACTTGTTAAAAAAAAGGCTGACAGCTAACCTGCTGAAGGCTCTGAAGACTTCTTTAAGCACCACCATTCCGTAACTAACACCCCATCAACATGGAATAATATAGAAAAGGTAAGTGAGAGTAGAGCCTGGTGACTGGTTTAGATTGGTGAAAAGTACATTGTCAATTGATGCTGCAAAAGTGAATCGTGTGGAGGGCGTAGAAGGTCTGCAGAGAGATTTGGACAGGCTGAGTGAGTGGGCGAGGATCTGGCAGATGGAGTATAACGTTAACAAATGCGAGGTTATTCACTTTGGAAGAAATAATAGCAAACTGGATTATTATCTAAATGGAAAGAAATTACAACATGCTACTGTGCAGAGGGACCTGCGGGTCCTTGTGCATGAGACGCCAAAACCCCAGTCTGCAGGTGCAACAGGTGATCAAGAAGGCAAATGGGATGTTGGCCTATATCGCAAGGGGGATAGAATATAAAAGCAGAGATGTCTTGCTGCATCTGTACAGGGCATTGGTGAGGCCGCAGCTGGAATACTGTGTGCAGTATTGGTCCCCTTATTTGCGGAAGGATATATTGGCCTTGGAGGGAGTGCAGAGAAGGTTCACCAGGTTGATACCAGAGATGAGGGGTGTTGACTATGAGGAGAGACTGAGCAGATTGGGTTTGTATTCGTTGGAATTTAGAAGGCTGAGGGGGGGATCTTATAGAGACCTATAAGATAATGAAGGGACTGGATAGGGTAGAGATGGAGAGATTCTTTCCACTTAGAAAGGAAACTAGAACTAGAGGGCACAGCCTCAAAATAAAGGGGGGTCAGTTTAGGACAGAGTTGAGGAGGAACTTCTTCTCTCAGAGGGTGGTGAATCTCTGGAATTCTCTGCCCACTGAAGTGGTGGAGGCTACCTCGTTGAATATGTTTAAATCACGGATAGATGGATTCCTGATCGGTAAAGGAATTAGGGGTTATGGGGATCAGGCGGGTAAGTGGAACTGATCCACTTCAGATCAGCCATGATCTTATTGAATGGCGGGGCAGGCTCGAGGAGCTAGATGGCCTACTCCTGCTCCTATTTCTTATGTTCTTATAAAACTGTTCCTTAGAATAATGTGATGACGTTTCAGCAGGGATAATGATCAGAGATAATGAACTTCAAGCTTCCAGAAGAGAACACTCGATACGATGATGGTGGAACTGTAGGTATTTCCAGCAGGAAATCCTGAATGACCCTAACTTATTTCCACCTTTCCTGTTAACATAGAATCCCTACAGCGCAGAAGAGGCCATTCGGTCCATCGGGTCTGCGCTGTCACGCTGACAGAATATCTTATCCAGGTTCTCTGTCCCTCCCTATTCCCGTTACCCCACACATTTACCTTGGCTGACCTACACATCTTTGGACACTAAGGGACAATTTAGCATGGCCAATCCGCCTAACCTGCTCATCTTTCGAGTGTGGGAGGAAACCGGAGCACCCAGGAGGAAAACCACACAGACACGGGGAAGAAGGTGCAAACTCCGCACAGTCATCCGAGGCCAGAATCGAACCCGGGTCCCTGGAGCTGTGAGGAAGCAGTAGTAACCACTGTGCCACCGTGCCGGCCGTAAAAGCAAACTCTCAGCCGCCCTCTGCAGTTCAAGGGCAATTAGGGATGGGCAACAAAATGGTGGCCTGGCTAGTGACGCCCACATCCCATGAAAGAATAAAAAATAAAGTTACATTTGCAATGCTTAACCATTCTGGAAAGAAACTACTATGCAATGAATTGTGAAGCTGTAAGTTCAGAAGATCAAAGGTTTCACTGGATTTAATGGTCATTTCCCTCTATAGATGGGGAAAGTGTTGGCTGCAGAAGGGGCAGGACAGAGTCAAGTGGAGGAGATTTTGGGCAGGGTTTTCCTGTTCCGTCCTCCATTGGGATCATCCGGTACCAATAAAAGTCAACGGCGTTTTGGGTGGCCTGTAACAACCCCTGTTGGACCTGAAAATCCCAGGTCTTTGACTTTTTGAATATTCTTACTTCTTATCAGAAAGAGTTCAAGTTTATTTATTAGTGTCACAAGTAGGCTTACATTAATACTGCAATGAAGTTACTGAGAAAATCCCCTCGTCATCACACTCCAGCGCCTGTTTGGGTACACTGAGGGAGAATTTAACATGGGCAATGCACCTAACCAGCACATCTTTCAGACTGTGGGAAGAAACTGGAGCACCCGGAGGAAACCCACGCAGACACGGGGAGAACATGCAGATTCCGCACAGACAGTGACCCCAGCCGGGAATCAAACCCAGGTCCCTGGTGCTGTGAGGCAGCACTGCCTGAAACTGAATGGGCATTTCTCATTCCAGATTTCCATTGCCACCCCTGCATGCCCATGTGTTCTTTTAAAAACTTTTACTTCCAATTTCCATCGATTGCTGAAGCAGCACGGTGGCACAATGGTTAGCACTGTTGCCTCACAGCGTCAGGGACCCGGGTTCGATTCTCGGCTTGGATCACTGTCTGCGTGGAGTTTGTACATTCTCTCTGTGTCTGCGTGGGTTTCCTCCGGGTGCTCCGGTTTCCTCCCACAGTCCAAAGATGTGCGGGTTAGGTGGATTGGCCACACTAAATTGCCCTTTAGTGTCAGGGGGACTAACTAGGGTAAGTGCATGGGGTTAAGGGGATAGGGCCTCGTTGGGATTGTGGTCAATTCAGACTCAATGGGCCGAATGGCCTCCTTCTGTACTGTAGGATTCTATGAGGGTTTTCACACTGGGATCTGCTTCTCTAATGTAGTCAAGTGCATCATAAAACTTCGCATTCACACAACAGAGCAGTCAGATGATACTGAGGGAAATAGATTCAGGATTTACAGCATTTAATTTCGGCTGGCAGGAAGTCACAGCAGCGCTCGAAGCAAGTGTAGGACTGCCAGCAGCTGTTCTGTCTTCAAAGTATCGCGTGACAAGGGAACCTGTTCAACTGCATTGTGTTCCCAACAGTCAAATTAAAGGGAGTTCAAATATGACACTGACAGTGTTAAAGGCATTTACTGCGCATGTAATCTTTTGCTTAAATCATAGCGGCGAGGTGCTAGTGTTACATTCTTTGAATGCTATCTATTGTCCATATACCTTTCGATCAGAAGCGTCATTAAGGTTCAGGAAGAGGAGAGGGTTGACTTGCTGAGAAAAGAGTTTCCTTTTCTTACACTCTCCCAGAAGGAGAAAAACAGTTCAGACCTGTGTTCTTATTTCCCCGTTTCAATGTTTTTTTTTCCCCCTCTTGGGCAAGATCATATGATCTTCCTGCAATCCCACTGCCCTTATCCAGTTTCCGGTTAGATTCAGGAAGGATTGTTGGAGCAAAGCGATTGGCAAATTTATTTGATATCAGAGGAAATCTGTCCCAGTTTTAACAGATTTTCCAGGACATTGAAGAAATTAATCAAAAATATACACAAGTTTGTATCGATCTATTGCTTCTACCCAGGCCTGTCACATTGTCAAAGATGCTCCAGGGTCCTTCTAGATAGTTGCTAAAATATATGATGGGTGGATATTCCTTTCGGAGGTAGGGAACCAAAGTCGAGGCTGTTTGCAGATCCCGAACCCCCCCCCCCCCCCCCCCCCAGGGAAAACAGCCACCTCTTAATTGGTCTAGAGATGGGTTTGGAGGCCAATTTGTGGCAGTCGGACGGGGAACGGAGGCAGCACTGCTCAAATGGAGGCCAAATGGAGAAAGGACAATCACAGTGGCTGTCTTTTCTCAGCTGACCCATCTCTTCACAGGACAGTCAGAGGCCTGGAACCCAGGGCAGCTCCTGTATTCCTGGAGGACCTCCTGGAAGCTGTAAGGGAGAGAAGGAAAGCACTCAGAGGAGGACAGGAGAAGGCTACCCACCTAGACTAGGCAGGAGATAGCTGACATAGTCAGAGGAAGGAGTATGGTGTGCAGAAACTGGATCGTGAGTGGGAAAAGATTCAACAAACGATGCAAGGTGTGTGCAATCTCCAAGCCTCATTTATTCACCCTCCGGACAACACGTGCTTTCCCTAAACTTAGGTTAAGCGTGGGCCTAGGGCACTTACTGTCACCTCACAGTTGCTTAGAGACTTGCTAGCACTGAAACATGCAGCTTCTAATGAGTATGAGTAGCTGGCATTGTTCCTGGAGGACAGCAATGCCTTCCCTTTGCCTCTCTTTTGCCCTTTCAGGAGCTACAGGTTCATCCTGCCTACGAGAGCACCCAGACTGGAGGAGGGGTTATTCTACCTTCACATGACCATAAGCACGGAAGAGGGAGAGTCATGGATATCACCAGGATTGTAAACCATGAGAAGGTCAGGCAAGCTGAGATAAGCATTGGTGATGATAATGGTGAATTGAAACAGCAATGCATTCAGTAGGGGCATGCATTGCAATCCACTCTGTCCAACAACATTCCATAGAAGAGCTATACTGGGAGCATCAGCGCTCCAGAGGCTTCTGCGCTCCAAGGCTGGTTCTCCTGATCTCGTTTTGTGTTCCCAGAAGGTGTTAACGTCCAGGAATTGAGACCAACTTCCTCAACATCGCTAAGCCAAGCACCAGAGCTCAGAAGAACCACCTCACATCCATCAAGTACACCTCCATCAGTGCAGATAGTCACCTCAGGTGAGTTCATAGAAATATGTGAGTTCTCATATGCGGTTTGATAGGGTGGCACTGGGTGATGATCAGTTACATTCTTCTCATGCCAATTAGAATCATAGAATCCCGACAGTGCAGAAGGAGGCCATTTGGCCCATCGGGTCTGTACTGACCACAATCCCACCCAGGCCCTATTCCCATAACCCCACAGATTTACCCTGCTAATCCCCCTGACACTAGGGTCAATCAAGCATGGCCAATCAACCTAACCCGCACATCTGTGGGAGGAAACCAGAGCACCTGGAGAAAAACAGGGAGAACGTGCAAACTCCACACAGATAGTGACCCGAGGCTGGAATTGAACCCGGGTCCCTGGCGCTGTGAGGCAGCAGCGCTAACCACTGTGCCACCAAATTGCACAACATGGATCAGTAAAGCAACAATGTGAGTTCTTTATTTGAATATAGGACTATATGCATACAATGTTAACTAGATGGCCGAGTATAGTACATCCAACTACAGCTGCTTGTAGACTGAATACAAGCCATGGGATTAATGTAGCAATCTTGCTGATGAGGGAGTGATTGACTGCAGTTTAAGGTATGCTCGCTCAAAGGTACGTGGGCCTCATATTACAGCATAGAGTTCAATGGTGGGTTGTTGGGGGGGGGGAAGAGAGAGAATTTAGCAGGAGGCCCAAAAATTAGTTTTGCACCAACATGAATTTCCCACCTGGATTTTTCCACTGGCGTCTGCCACAGCGGATCGGAAATCCCCCTGGCGGCCAACGTGAAACTGACTTATATCCCACTTGTGGAACGCAGGTGAAGGCTCACTCGGAATCTTTTCCCCACAGCTGGTTCTCCATGCAGAAAAAAAACACACCAGTGGAAAGCGTGGGGAAGTTGTTGGAGAAGATTCTTAGAGATAGGATGTATGCGCATTTAGAAAGGAATAAACTCATTAACGATAGTCAGCATGGTTTTGTGAGAGGGAGGTCATGCCTCACTAACCTGGTGGTGTTTTTTGAAGAAGTGACCAAAATGGTTGACGAAGGAAGGGCCGTGGATGTTGTCTATATGGACTTTAGTAAAGCGTTTGACAAAGTCCCTCATGGTAGGCTAGTGAAAAAGGTTGGATCTCATGGGATAAAGGGGGAGGTGGTTAGATGGGTGGAGAACTGGCTTGGTCATAGAAGACAGAGGGTGGTAGTGGAAGGGTCTTTTTCCAGCAGGAGGCCTGTGACTAGTGGTGTTCCGCAGGGCTCTGTATTGGGACCTCTGCTGTTTGTGATTTATATAAATGATCTGGAAGAAAGAGTAACTGGGGTGATCAGTAAGTTTGCGGACGACACAAAACTGGCAGGACTTGCAGATAGTGAGGAACATTGTCAGAGGCTACAGAAGGATATAGATAGGCTGGAAATTTGGGCAAAGAAATGGCAGATGGAGTTCAATCCTGATAAATGCGAAGTGATGCATTTTGGTGGGAATAATGTAGGGAGGAGCTACACGATAAATGGAAGAACCATAAAGGGTGTAGAGACGCAGAGGGACCTGGGTGTGCAAGTCCACAGATCTTTGAAGGTGACGTCACAGGTGGAGAAGGTGGTGAAGAAGGCATATGGCATGCTTGCCTTTATAGGACGGGGCATAGAGTATAAAAGTTGGGGTCTGATGTTGCAGATGTATAGAACGTTGGTTCGGCCGCATTTGGAATACTGCGTCCAGTTCTGGTCGCCACGCTACCAGAAGGACGTGGAGGCTTTGGAGAGAGTACAGAGGAGGTTTACCAGGATGTTGCCTGGTATGGAGGGGCTTGGTTATGAGGAGAGATTGGGGAAACTGGGGTTGTTCTCCTTGGAAAGACGGAGGATGAGGGGAGACTTAATAGAGGTGTATAAAATTATGAAAGGCATAGATAGGGTGAACGGTGGGAAGCTTTTCCCCGGGTCGGTGGTGACGTTCACGAGGGGTCATAGGTTCAAGGTGAAGGGAGGGAGGTTTAACACAGATATCAGAAGGACATATTTTACACAGAGGGTCGTGGGGGCCTGGAATGTGTTGCCGGGCAAGGTGGTGGAGGCGGACACAATGGGAACGTTTAAGACTTATCTAGACAGCTATATGAACGGAGTGGGAATGGAGGGATACAAAAGAGTGGTTTAGTTTGGACCAGGGAGCGGCGCGTGCTAATTGTTCTTTGTTTCTCGTTTCAAGGCTTCATTCTATGATCAACTTGCTGGTGCCAGTACAGAGCGAGACTGCGGATAGTTGGGAACCTGTCTCGGGGGCAGGGAATTCATATGGTGTTCGTGGAAGTGGAAATGAATAGGGTTGGGAAGCATTTTCCGATCAGGGCCAGTGTGATCTCCTGGACTCGTTTCGATCGCCTCAGGGGGTCGGAGAGGAATTTCCCAGATTTTTTTTCCCCATATTGGCCCTGGGGTTTTCACTCTGGGTTTTCGCCTCTCCCTGGAGATCACATGGTCTGGAATGGGGGGGTGGGGGTGAGCTAATAGGTTGTGATGAACAAAGCATCGTAGCTGTGAGGGACAGCTCGGTGGATAGGATATTAGTATGTAGATAGGCTGGAAAATTGGGCGGGGATCCTGGGTTCAGGATTCAATCCTAGACCGGGGAGCGGCGTGGGCTTGGAGGGCCGAAGGGCCTGTTCCTGTGCTGTATTGTTCTTTGTTACACATCTGGAACAAAGTGGCCTGCAGATGTCAGGACTCACCTGAACAATACCTGGGGCTGTCTCTAAAGTTCAGGATAGAGGCCACCAGCAATCCTGGACCCTGGAAAACAACAGCTGTGTATAGTGGTGGTGGGTGGGGGGGGGGGTGGGGGGGGGGGGGGGGGGAGGTGATGTTGGGTGCCTTTTCAATATGGCGCCCTGATAAGATGGCGAACTATGCACCGATGTGGAGATGCCGGCGTTGGACTGGGGTACGCATGTTCACCTGGTGTTGTGAGACTTCTTAAAGTCCAACAGGCTTATTTGGTAGCACAAGCCGCAAGCTTTTAGAGCGCTGCCCTTTCATTAGGTGAGTGGGAGTTCTGTTCACAAACAGGGCCTCTAAAGACACAAACTCAATTTACAAAATAATGGTTGGAATGCTCACTAACTGTCCTGTTTGGAGACAATACACATCTCTTTAACCTGTGCTTAACCCTCTCTCCACTCACATTGTCTGTACCTTTAAGACTTGATTACCTGTAAAGACTCGCATTCCAACCATTATTTTGTAAATTGAGTTTGTGGCTTTATATGCTCTGTTTGTGAACAGAATTCTCACTCACCTGATGAAGGGGCAGCGCTCCGAAAGCTAGTGGCTTTTGCTACCAAATAAACCTGTTGGACTTTAACCTGGTGTTGTGAGACTTCTTATTGAACTATGCACCATCAGGCCTGCGCTGCCATGGAAAACGGCGCAAAACGTCTAATTGCATAATTAATGAGGTCGTGGCCAGAAGATTTGATGTGTTTTCCCACTGGTCTTCGTAGCAGGAAAGACTCCACGTTCCCAACCCCACCATGGGAATTAGTCTCACACGGGAGAATTCCACCCATTGTGTCTAAATAAACCATTATACAAAGCAATAAATTCACCGGTCTCCAAAATGTATCGGTAACTTCCTTATCTGTCCAGACCTAGTATCATAAATTCCCTACAGTACAGAAGGAGGCCATTCAGCCCATCGAGTCTACACCAGCCACAATCCCACCCAGACCTATTCCATAATCTTCCACATTTACCCTGTTAATCCTCCCTGACACTAGGGTCCACTTGGTATGGCCACTCAACCTAACCCTCTCAACTTTGGACTGTGGGAGGAAACCGGAGCACCCGGAAGAAACCCACGCAGACACGGGGAGGAAGTGCAAACTTCACACAGACAGTGACCCGAGGCTGGCATTGAATCCGGGTCCCTGGCACTGTGAGGCAGCAGTGCTAACCACTGTGCCACCATCACCATAACGGTGATCTTTGCTGGCGGTTATTGTACGTTTTCTGTACACTGGCTAGGGATGCTTTGTTTATGTTGTGTCTTGCACTGCTGCAATGGAGCTAAGACCTCAAACTATATTTTTGTGATCTGTACATATCTATCTGTCTGGTTAATTTATAAATTTTAAAAACTGGAAGAAGGCTTTGAAATTACAGAAGAAGTCACCTCACTATTTTGTATGTACTGGGCAAATCCTAAATTGGGTTTACTTCAGACAAAAGTTTTTACATCATTCCTGTAATGACTTTATCGAGGTGGACCTGTTAGAATAGGAGCTCCCCGATTGTGGCAGTTAATGCTATCCAATCCGGGAGCCCTGTAGAATTATATAATGTGGTGTGTCGGGGTTACCGGCACTCGGGGTGTACACTCTGTACTGGGAAGTACCTGTCTGAGTATTGCCAACTCTTGTAAATCAATCTAGATTTGGTCAAGGAACACTGGCCTCGTGGGAGTTATTTCGACTCCCACATATTTCTGTCAGTGACACTTAACTGTCTCCCATTATCAAGGAACCAAATAGCATCCCTCTTACAAAGGCTCAGTCTGATGCACTCGCCTTTTCTATATTACAGGCTCGACACTTAATCTATTAAATTGGAAGCATGCTGGCACATTTGCTGATTGGATACGTGATCTTACACAGAATCTCAAACCTGAGAAATTAGAATACATTATAACAGTACTGCTGTTACATAAGTTCCATAAACACTGCTGGTGTTTATGTAACTTGGCAACCTTCCCTAGATTGTTTTGAGGAACTACTGCTCGCTACTTTCATATAACCCTAACTAGATTCTATATGTTACGTAATGTGAAACTATATTTGTCACATGATTGTTGTTGATTTTCTTTTCATTTATCTTTTTGGGGCTCGGCAGTGTTTTGTCATCGTTTTTTTTTCCTTTTTATTCTCTCTTTATAAGTTTGTTACATTATTGCTGTATTCCAAGCTATGTTCTGTGTGGTTATTCATTCATGTTGCTCACAACACCCATTGTTGATAAAACTGAATGAACAGAATTTTTACAAATACCTGAAGCCATATCTGGCTGTGACTTTCAAACACAAATGACTATCTGGCCAAGAGATGACACCTCATTATCTCTGTGAGCTGCAGAAACCAATTTCAAATGCAAAGGGCCATCTACATTTCCTAATGCAGGTCTGGCCAACAGAACCTAGTCTGCTAGGACAAAGAACCCTGCAGCTCCCTTTCAAATTCTTAATGGTTGAAATGTTCACAATCTCAAGAATTGACCCGTTACTGTGCCCTGTTCCCCTTGGTGAACATAGTATAAATAATGAGACTTGAAGTCACACATGTCCTTTTATTGATAGAGAGACAAGAAAAGAGGTATAAAGTGGAGAAGGAGATTAAGAGACCGTCTATGGTGAGTGAAACCTTGGGACAGATGTGAATCCCTCATTGGCAGAAAGCATCCACACATCCCAGGCTGTATCTTCAATGGAAGGGTTAGTGAAGGTGGGTCTGTGTGAGATCCCAGGCATGCTTTTCCTTCTGAATCAGACAGCATCTGTTAAATCAAGCCCGAATCAGATGATCCCTCACATTGATGGTGCTCTGACAATATCATTGATTCCCATGGCAGGCCCAGTCACCTGCCTCTGCTACCATGACACCACTGTGCTTTTCATCCGCCCCCTCTTGTTCTCCTGAGCCGTGTCATAGAATCAATAGAATCCCTACAGTGCAGAAGGAGGCCAGTTGGCCCATTGAATCTGAACCAACTCTCTGACAGGCTATCTTACCCATGGACCTCTCCCCTGCTCTATCCCTATGACCCCACACATCTGCTATGGCTAACCTACCTGAAAAAACATGATGGAAGAGACTCAGGGAACCACTGAATCCCAACAGTGCAGAAGGAGACCATTGGGCCAATCCAGTCTGCACTGACTCTCCAAAAGAGCATTTATCCCTGTAACCCCACCCACTTACCATGGCTAATCCATCTAACCTACACATCTTGGGACACTAAGTGGCAATTTAGCACGGCGAATCCACCTAACCTGCAAATCTTTGGAGTGTGGGAGGAAACCGGAGCACCCGGAGGAAACCCACGCAGACATGGGGAGAATGTCTTTGTGGAGTTTGCACAGTCACCTAAGGCTAGAATTGAACCTGGGTCCCTGGCGCTGTGAGGCAGCAGGACCACTGTACAGCACTGTGCCACTGTACAGCACTGTGCCACTGTACAGCACTGTGCCACTGTACAGCACTGTGCCACTGTACAGCACTGTGCCACTGTACAGCACTGTGCCACTGTACAGCACTGTGCCACTGTACAGCACTGTGCCACTGTATCCTTCTAATTCCCCCCAGCTTTGTCCGCACTGCTGGCACAGATCAACTTCACCCACTCCATTCTTCAGAAGTTGCGTATTCAGTAAAGGTTTCATGAGTGAAGCCTCGAGCCTTTCTTTAGGATTAATTAGACATTGTGCCAGCCACAAAAGCAAAGAGCTGAGAAGCAGTCTATGGTTACACACATACAGCTAGCAGACATGTGGGAGGATTACAGAAATAATGCTTGCACCAGCGAACTGCACTGTCAGGGAGTGCTGGTTTAAGTTAGGACTGTAACCTTGTAGCATTGATGTTATATACGCGGCCGTCCAACAGCCGCTGGACATGGAGCAGAATTGCCCACCACAAATCCTCAGGGAATACAAATATCCTGAGTGAGGCGCTTGCTCAGCAATTTCCATCCCGGCTGGATAAAGTGCATGATCCAAAGCATAAGTGGATGAAAGCAAAGAACAAAACATTTTCCACATCCACATCAGTCTATCACACAAGTTAGATGCAGGATAAAATCCCACTGAACTAAAAAAAAACACCCCTTCCCAGCCTTATATCGGAACAGCACTCCTCTCTCCTGGGATATTGCCCATTTCTTGCATTAAGCCTTCTTGTGACCTTTTGGAGTGTGACAGGCACACAAAATAATAATTTTCTGTTTTGGAGTCAGATTCGTGAAATGTGGGTTGACAACGGCTAAAATGGTTTCACGCAAGACCATTAGTCAGAAAACTTGCAAGCCATCAATCTAGGTTGGAATTCAACTTAAACCTAGGAGTGAAAATTAACCTGTCCCATAAAGGCATGAAAGACCCCGAATAGCGGCTGAGGTTATTTGATTTGATTATTGCCATATGTATTCATATACAGTGAAAAGTATTGTTCCTTGCGTGCTGTACATACAAAGCATACCATTCATTGAGAAGGAAACAAGACAGTGCAGAATGTAGTGTTACAGTCATAGCTAGGGTGTAGAGAAAGATCAACTTAATGCGAGGTAGGTCCATTCAAAAGTCTGATGGCAGCAGGGAAGAAGCTATTCTGGAGTTGGTTGGTACGTGACCTCAGGCACATTGGCCATGCTAAATTCACCTTCAGTGTACCCGAGCAGGTGCCGGAGTGTGGCAACGAGGGGATGTTCACAGTAACTTCATTGCAGTGTTAATGTAAGCCTACTTGTGACACTAATAAATAAACACTGATGTAAATAAAATAAAACAGTTGCAAGGGTTACCCTAAAGCATCTCTATTTTATTCAGAAGATCGAATATAACTATGCACAACTTGCCTCAGAATTTAACTCAAAAGTGCCAACTAGTTTTATAATTCTCTATTCTGTGCTCCTATCTCTTTTTGTTCAAAGGTCGCAAGGCCCAAAGCCTGCCTCTATTGATGCATGCAGGATGCCATCAAGATTGTGATACTAACAGAGGAAGAGGAGATAAATGAACAAGTACAAATCAACTCAGCCGCTATTAGGGGTTTTACTAGTCCGTAGATTGGGAGGGGAAAAGAGCATTGAGGGAATACTGGGAAAGAAAGAACTAGTACAACGGACTGTATAATGTATGTAATCACAGTACAATATGGGCGCCGAGAGAGAGAACAAGAGGGCACAGATTAAGAACTAGAGGTCACAGATTTAGGTGAATTATAAAAGAAGCAAATGTGATGTGAGGGGAAAAAAAAACTTCTTCAAACAGCAAGTGTTTCGGGTCTAGAATGCACTGCCTGGAAGTGTGGTAGAGGCAGGTTCAATCCAGGCACTTAATGGGGCATTAAATGATTTCTTGAATAGAAACCATGCGCAGGGGTACAGGGAAAAGGAAGGGGAATGGTACCAAGTCATAATGCTTATACAGAGAGCCAGTGCAGACATGAGCAGAATAGTCTCCTTCTGTGCCATAGTAATACTGTAATGTAGGATAGAGTATATGGAGCTTGGGAGGAAAAACAAATAGGACCATTCAGCACGGTGGCACAGTGGTTAGCACTGCTGCCTCACAGCGCCAGGGACCCGGGTTCAATTCTGGCCACGGGTCACTGTCTGTGTGGAGTTTGCATGTTCTCCCTGTGTCAGCCTGGGTTTCCTCCCACAGTCGAAAGATGTTAGGGTTAGGTTGATTGGCCGTGCTAAATTGCACCAAGATGTGCAGGTTAGGGGGATTAGCAGGGTAAATACATGGGGTTGTGGGGATAGGACCTGGGTGGGATTGTCGTCGGTGCAGGCTTGATGGGCCGAATGGCCTTCTTCTGCACTGCAGGGATTCTATGATACACAGTGACTATTGTTTGGTGATAGCATCATTCGACACACTCTGGTTTGTGCCAGCTCTTTGAATTAGCTATCCAATTAGCCCCATGCACCGACTCCTACCACATAGCCCTCTGTTACTTTTCCTCTTTCAATCCCTACTGTTGAATCTGCGGCCAGCCCCCGTCAGTCGGTACATTCCAGCTTATTGTTAAAACACAGAAGCAAGAAACTGTGAGAGAGGTTTCAAACCTTTGAGGTGAGGGAAGAAATTTCCACCGCGTGACAACGATTAATTTGTATCAAGTTAAGAAATCAAAACATATTAGATAGAACGGTTTGCATTTTTTAACGGTACATGTATGTTTTAAATAATTTTCTTTCAAGTACTCCAGAGATGATTTTGCAGGTTGCAACATGTTACTGTACATCCTCAGACTTGTGGTATTTATTGAGAAGACTATGTTCTACCTAAAATAGACGTTTGCGATTTTCAAAATGATTAATGATATCTATGATAATCAGGTCTCTCTTCCCAGGCTTAAAAGCTAGAATTCCAAAGGCAACTTGATATCTGAAAACACTCCTGAAATAATCCTAAAAAGGGCTTTATTTAATAAGTTCCTAATATCAATGAAAAATGATGCGTTTGTTCTATCCTGCAGCAGCACGGTGGCACAGTGGTTAGCACAGCTGCCTCACGGCTCCAGGGACCCGTGTTCGACTCCCGGCTTGGGTCACTGTCTGCGCGGAGTCTGCACGTTCTCCCTGTGTCTGCCTGGGTTTCCTCCAGGTGCTCCAGTTTCCTCCCACAGTCCAAAGATCTATGGGTTAGATGGATTGACTATGCTAAATTGCCCCTTGGTGTCAGGGGGCTAGCTCGGGTAAATGTGGATTACAGGGTCAAAGGTAGGGTTCTGAAGACTGTGGAGGAACAGAGAGATCTTGGGGTCCATATCCACAGATCTCTAAAGGTTGCCACTCAAGTGGATAGAGCTGTGAAGAAGGCCTATAGTGTGTTAGCTTTTATTAACAGGGGGTTGGAGTTCAAGAGCCGTGGGGTTATGCTGCAGCTGTACAGGACCTTGGTGAGACCACATTTGGAATATTGTGTGCAGTTCTGGTCACCTCACTATAAGAAGGATGTGGAAGCGCTGGAAAAAGAGTGCAGAGGAGATTTACCAGGATGCTGCCTGGTTTGGAGGGTAGGTCTTATGAAGAAAGGTTGAGGGAGCTAGGGCTGTTCTCTCTGGAGCGGAGGAGGCTGAGGGGAGACTTAATAGAGGTTTATAAAATGATGAAGGGGATAGATAGAGTGAACGTTCAAAGACTATTTCCTCGGGTGGATGGAGCTATTACAAGGGGGCACAACTATAGGGTTCGTGTGGGAGATACAGGAAGGATATCAGAGGTAGGTTCTTTACGCAGAGAGTGGTTGGGGTGTGGAATGGACTGCCTGCAGTGATAGTGGAGTCAGACACTTTAGAAACATTTAAGCGGTTATTGGATAGGCACATGGAGCACACCAGGATGATAGGGAGTGGGATAGCTTGATCTTGGTTTCAGATAAAGCTCGGCACAACATCGTGGGCCGAAGGGCCTGTTCTGTGCTGTACTGTTCTATGTTCTATAAATGCAAGGGGGGGTTAATGGGATAGGGCCTGTGTGGGATTGTGGTTGGTGCAGATATGATGGCCAAATGGCCTCCTTCTGCACTGTAGGATTCCATGCTACCAAAAGCATATTTCCACCCCCCTCCCCAAAAAGATTCATTCTGTGGATGCATTTCTGACCAACCACGGTCACTTGCATCAACTACCATTTGCAATGACAAAGCCTAACACTGCAGGTCAGACTCAGGTGAGTGCAACAGTCTAGCAGCTGTTCTTCAACGAACCACGGCTGTGGTGTCCCTTTAGCTGCCTCGGCCTCAAGCCCGGGAATTCCCAGCTGTGGCTAAGTGGATCACACTTTCACCTCTCAGTCAGAAAGCTGTGGGTTTGAGTTCCATTGCAAAGGCTTGAACACAAAGATGCAGGCTGATACTCCAGTGTAGTACTGAGGGAATGCCATTTCCCGCCCAACCTCGGTTTTCAGGCTGGCCAGAGGAGTTCCGGGGTATGGGAGAAACCCAAAAATGAATCAGGGTCAGGTCTCAGGTGGGGAAGATAGGTTAAGAGGCCCTCCATCAGCAGCCCCCCTTTAAACTTACTGCCTCCTCCCCCTCCCCATGCCAAAATCCAATAACAACAAAGAACAAAGAAAATTACAGCACAGGAACAGGCCCTTCGGCCCTCCAAGCCTGCACCGACCATGCTGCCCGTCTGAACTAAAACCCCCTGCCCTTCCAGAAAGAGCAAAGAAAATTACAACAGGAACAAAACCACAAGGCCTTCCTCCACCCACCTCCAGCCTTTACACTGATGTGACAATCTTTCTTTGCCCAGCACCCCCCCGCCTCCAGGCCTGCCTTAACCTCACCACCTTGAGACGCCCAAACTTACCTGACTCTGGAAGGAGAGGCAGTGGGATAGTGCTATTGTCACTGGACTAGCAATCCAGAGGTCCAGGGTAATGCCATGGTGACCTGGGTTCGAATCCCACCACGGTAGATGGTGAAATTTGAACTCAATAAAAATCTGGATGACACGTCGAATGTCATAAAAACCCGTTTGGTTCACTAATGTCCTTTAGGGAAGGAAATCCGCCATCCTTACCTGTTCTGGCCTACATGTGACTCCAGAGCCACATCAATGTGGTTGACTCTTAACTGCCCCCATGGATGCTAAATAAATGCTGGCCAGCCAGTGATGCCTACATTCCATGAAGGGATAAAAAACAATCCTAGGAGTTAGGCTTTGGGGCCTGCTTGCTGGCCTAGTCTTGGCCACTGAAGCTTCTGCTGCTGCATTAGACCTGAGTTGATTGGCCGGCAGCTCTCTAAGGCGGGTCTTCTTCCCGAGTGAGGGGCAGAAAGCCTGTCTCCAACCAATTAACTCCCATTGGAGCGTGAAATCACTGTTGGACACACCGTGTCGACGGGGATGCGTCAACTCTTCATAATAATGGGAGAGGAAACCCCACCATCCTAAAAGTCCTGGCCATAATTTGATTTATTATTGTCGCATGTACTGGGATACAATGAAAAGTATTGTTGCTTGAGCGCTATACAGGCAAAGCATACCGTATATAGAGTACATGGGGAGGAAGAAAAGGACAAGGTGCAAAATATAGTGTTACTGTTACAGGTAGAGTGAAGAGAAAGATCAGTTTAATATATGATAGGACCATTCAAAGGTCTGATGACAGCAGGGAAGAAGCTGTTCTTGAGTCTGTTGGTACATGTTTTCAGATTTTTGTGTCTTTGTATGTCTCATTAAACCAACTTGCAGCGAACAATAAACAGAAACAGACTAGACACAGAAACCCAATTTCCCTGGCAAACATTACAATACAAAATAAGAGAAACCCACAATGCTATGGAGGCAGCAAGCACAATGAAAGTTTATCTTCAACGTGCTCGATGAGATCCAGCCAGTGCGTTTTGTTGGGAGTTTCCTACCTGGCTGTCTAATGATACCAAAACTACTTTGCTGGTTAAGCTGGGTTGAACAGTTCAGTTCTTTGGCCCATTGTTGACCAGAAATGTAAGGAAAGATGCTTTGTGTTTAAGCTGTTTTTGAAGTTGCGGCAGCGACTGGAAGCTCAAATAATACTTCCTGCTGGAGAGTCAGAATTCAGCAGCATATGCATCATAAGGATCAGTGTGATTGGAAGTGGCACGGTGGCGCAGTGGTTAGCACTACTGCCTCAGAGCGCCAGGGACCCGGGTTCGAATCCCAGTTTGGATCACTGTCTGTGTGGAGTTTGCACATTCTCCCCTTGTCTGCGTGGGTTTCCTCCGGGTGCAGGTTAGGTTGATTGGCCATGCTAAATTGATCCTAGTGTCAGGGGTATTAGCAGGGTAAATATGTGGGGTTGCGGGAATAGGGCCTGGGCAGGATTGTGGTTGGTGCAGACTTGATGGGCCAAATGGCCTCCTTCTGCACTGCAAAGATTGCATGGATTCTATTCTATGGATTGGAGGGGTACAGCAGAGTATCGGTTACGGTACCCGAGTCGCAACATCCAGGTTATGAGTTCATTAATTTGGGGATTTGCACCAAATAGAATGGCCAAACAACTTGACTGTGATGAAATTGCCAGAGATCCCAGCTGGAACATTAAAGAGCTTCAAGGAAGGCAGCTTGTCACCCTTATCCATTCTGATTTCCAAGTGTCTCCAAGCCTAAATTTATGAAGTTTATTTATTAGTGTCACAAGTAGGCTTACATTAACACTGCAATGAAGTTACTGTGAAAATCCCCTAGTCGCCACACTCCGGTGAATGTTTGGGTACACTGAGGGAGAATTTAGCATGGCCAATGCACGTAACCCCCACGTTTTTCAGACTGTGGGAGGAAACCAGAGCACCCCACGCAGACACGGGGCGAAAGTACAAACTCCACACCGACAGTGACTGAGGCTGGAATTGAACCTGGGTCCCTGGCGCTGTGAGGCAGCAATGCTAACCGCTGTGCCACCTCTTACGCTGAATGGTTGACTCTATACCCCCTCAGGAGTGATGCTTACCAAATCATTCAGCTGTAAAACAATTGGCACCAAATCCACCTCTGCTGGGCAACTAAAGAGGGGAAAATGAAATAGCATTAACCGCCTAAGAATAAATAACAGAAGAATAGTCTCTTGCTGAATTTGGAACTGCTACAGCAGCAGGTTGAGATTTTTCTTAAAATTCATTTTTGGGACGTGAATTATGACCCATCCTTAATTACCCTTTAACTGGGTGGATTGCTCAGCTGTTTCAGAGAGTAGTTAGGAGTCAACCACATTGCTGTAATTCCAGAGCCACAAGTAGGTCTAACTGGGTAAGGATGACAGATTTCTTTACCTGAGCCACAATGGTGAACCAGTTGGGTTTTTACCACAGCTCAGTAGTTTTATAATGGTTATCGAGAATGAGACCAGCATTTTGTGCCACATTAATTAATTGAATTTAAATTCCCCCAAGCTGCCATGGTGGGATTTGAACTCATCCCTCAATATTTTTTATTTATTTCTTTACTCATTAGTCACAAGTAGGCTTACATTAACACTACAATGAAGGTACTGTGAAAATCCCCCAGTCGCCACACTCCAGTGAATGTTTGGGTACACCGAGGAAGAATTTAGCATGGCCAATGCACCTAATCAGCACATCTTTGGACTGTGGGAGGAAACTCACGCAGACACGTGGAGAAGGTGCAAACTCCACACAGTCAACCAAGCTAGGAATTGAACCTGGGTCCATGGCACTGTGAGGCAACAGTGCTAACCACTGTGCTACCGTGCCGTCCCAAATGAGATGGCAATAGTGTTTAGCTGGGCCTCTCGACCTACTAGTCCAATAATATTCCCACGATACTACTGTCCTCCTTAAACTTAGTAAGAAGTCTAACAACACCAGGTTAAAGTCCAACAGGTTTATTTGGTAGCAAACGCCACTAGCTTTCGGAGCGTGTTGCTCCTTCGTCAGGTGGAGTGGGAGATCTGTTCACAAACAGGGCATACAGAGACACAAACTCAATTTACAGAATAATGATTGGAATGCAAGTCTTTACAGCTAATCAAGTCTTAAAGGTACAGACAATGTGAGTGGAGACAGCATTAAGCATAGGTTAAAGAGATGTGTATTGTCTCCAGACAGGACAGCTAGTGAGATTTTGCAAGTCCAGGCAAGTTGTGGGGGTTACAGATAGTGTGACATGAACCCAAGATCCCGATTGAGGCCGTCCTCATGTGTGCAGAACCTGGCTATCAGTCTCTGCTCAGCGACTCTGCGCTGTCGTGTGTCGTGAAGGCCGCCTTGGAGAACGCTTACCCGAAGATCAGAGGGCGAATGCCCGTGACACTCCTTAAGCTTGTCAGAGATGACGATGTTTCCAGTCACAAAGACTAAATACCCAAATCACTTTATATTGAGAAAGACAATATAAAGTTTCCAGGACATTTTGAGCTTCTAACTACATCCTCTTGACTGACGTCTAGCGGATTATATCATATCAATAGCATTGCCATTGGTAACAAACTCGATTGTTCAAGACTGTTTCCAAGACTGTTCCAGACACAAAGTGACCGGCAGAACAACACAAGAATTGAATCACAATCAACATACCTATCAGCCACATACTGCATACACAAGAACCAAACAACATCTGGACACCATTCTGCCCCGAAATACAACCAATTAATCACCAGTGATTGGTGCAAATTTGGGTCAAAACAGGGTCAGCTGAGCCAGAACTTAATGGGCTTGGATGTTAAAAAAACTTCAGTTTGGACCATTTCAAAGCAAAGTATTTATTGCTGTACCAAAAAAAAGTGAATCCAGCAATACTTTTCCCTAGTCTAAAATGAAATGATTATAGTTAATCGAGATGATTATACCTCAAGACCAATCTCTGGGGAGAGCAACTAGGAGCGGCACAGTGGCTAGCACTGCTGCCTCACAGGTTCGAATCCCAACTTGGGTCACTGTCTGTGCGGAGTCTGCACGTTCTTCCCGTGTCTGTGTGGGTTTCCTCCGGTGCTCTGGTTTCCACCCACAGCCCAAAGATGTGCACGTCAGGCGGATTGGCAATGCTAAATTCCTTGGTTTATTTTGGGGCAGCACTGAGATCAGCAGGAGGTCTTCTGGTGCAGTGGGTGGAATCCCTTCTTCTGAGCCAGAAGCTCCAGGTTCAAGACCCACCCCAGTACTTGATGGACAAGAGGCGTTCATAACATGGCCAAATCCTTCCAAGCATGCTGATAGCTGATGATAAGAGTGGGAGAAACTCCTGGTCAGCCACGCTTGACACCACTCAGGCTATAAGCCCCTGGTGACAGACTAGCGACCTGAGATGAAAGTCTGCCTTAGTGCGCCACTAGGTGTGGGAAGGGAATTGGAAATATGAATTATAAACAAAGCCTTTAAACCTCTACAGAACTGGCAAAAAAAATCATAGTTACCCCAAGTGCAGAAGAGGCCATTCAGCCCATTGAGTCTGTACTGGCTTTCTGATAGAGTATCTTACCCAGGTCCTCTCCCCCCACCCTATCTCTGTAACCCCAAAACGTGGCTAATCCATCTAACCTACACATCTTTGGAGTGTGGGAGGAAACCGGAGCACCCGAAGGAAACCCACACAAATACGGGGAGAACGTGCAAACATCATACAGACAGGCCCTCAAGGCCGCAATTGAACTCATGTCCCTGGCATTGTGAGGCAGCAGTGCTAACCTCTGTACCACCCTGTCACGAACACTGCAAGTTTTGCTGATTGTTCCTGGTTCTGATTTTAAGTTTAATGGACTGGAACCAGTTTGGTTTCGATTGACCCAAGCCACTAAAGCTAAACTGCTTCTTTAATTCCCATTCGCTTTATACTCTCTGTACCCATCATTCATTGAACTGCAAACCAGTTTTGTTGTTTCTAATTGGCCTGCACTATCTCTAGTTAAGATGGTTAGAATAGCATTCAGGCAGTACGAGGTACTGGTGATCCAATCTGCTGTGCCAGAGGATGTTGTGTTGCCAGTATGTGCCAGCAATTCCTCATGTGGCCAACTTCTGAACTTAGCCACCTGACTAGCAGGAGCTGGAAACATAGTACAGAGGTTAGCTCTGCTGCCTAACAGCGCCGAGGACCTGGGTTCGATTCCCGGCTTGGGTCACTGTCTGTGTGGAGATTGCACCTCCTCCCTGTGTCTGCGTGGGTTTCCTCTGGGTGCTCCGGTTTCCTCCTACTGTCCGAAAGACGTGCTGGTTTAGCACGTCTTTCAGGGGCAATTTAGACCATGCTAAATTCTCTGTCAGTGTAACTTGAACAGGCGCTAGAGTGTGACACTTGGGGATTTTCACAGTAACTTCATTGCAGTGTTAATGTAAGCTTACTAGTAGCACTAATAAATAAACTTAAACTTAATGAGCGAACCGGAAGGAAATGTGAGGCTGATTTGACTGCTACTCCTAATCTGCCAGTAGATTAAAGCACTAAATAGATTGGGATTACCTACATGTCATTCCTTGACTGAAATGACATGAGCACACGTGTATAGTCTGGTTGGTTCATCATTATCGCCCTTGGGGAGTGGGTTAGGGCGGCACGGTAGCACAGTGGTTAGCACTGCTGCTTCACAGCGCCAGGGACCCAGGTTCGATTCCCGGCTTGGGTCACTGTCTGTGTGGAGTTTGCACATTCTCCCCGTGTCTGCGTGCGTTTCCTCCGGGTGCTCCGGTTTCCTCCCACAGTCCAAAGGTGTGCTGGTTAGGTGCATTGGCCACGCTAAATTCTCCCTCAGTGTATCCGAACAGGCGCCAGAATGTGGCAATTCGGGGATTTTCACAGTAACTTCATTGCAGTGTGAATGTAAGCCTACTTGTGACGAATAAATAATCTTTACTTTATGTTCCAATGATATTAGAGAAAAGAAGGAGAGGCTAGTTACGGTATTATGAAAAGAAGAAGCATTCGTGTATAAAATGATGAAGGGGATAGATAGAGTGAACGTTCAAAGACTATTTCCTCGGGTGGATGGAGCTATTACAAGGGGGCATAACTATAGGGTTCGTGGTGGGAGATACAGGACGGATATCAGAGGTAGGTTCTTTACGCAGAGAGTGGTTGGGGTGTGGAATGGACTGTCTGCAGTGATAGTGGAGTCAGACACTTTAGAAACATTTAAGCGGTTATTGGATAGGCACATGGAGCACACCAGGATGATAGGGAGTGGGATAGCTTGATCTTGGTTTCAGATAAAGCTCGGCACAACATCGTGGGCCGAAGGGCCTGTTCTGTGCTGTACTGTTCTATGTTCTATGTTCTATGTTCTATTTGGAAAGACAGAGGTCAATGAAATGCCAGAGATCAAAGGCAGCCCCGTACTGAAATAAGAAGCAGATGTTGTACACTAAAACAAGAACAAAGAAGCAAAGCTCGATACGGAAATCAGAATGAGCAAACAAATATAAACCGAAAAGCAAAACGTTTGAGAGTGAGGAAATCAAACTTAGGAGGGGCAAGGTGGAGTGCCGAATGACAGGGGCAGCAGTGGGCCAAGAAAATTTGGTGGAGTCAGAGGAACATCACAAAATCATTCTGAAAGGAGTTCTGTAGGGCAACCTGCAGAACTCCTTTAAGGACCACTGGTTAGTATGCACTACATCCACTCCTGAGCTGTGGACTGTGCATGAGGATCAATATTAATCCTGAAGCCTAGATTAATGATTTGGAGACAAGAGTCCCAATCCCATCATGATAGCTGTGAAAATTAAATGCAGTTAATTACTTAAGTCTGCGATTGAAGAGCTCGCAGAGTAATGGCGACCATTACAACTACTGATTGTCATTAAAAATCCATCTGGTTCACTCAGGATATCTACTGTCCTTACCTGGCCTGGTCTAAATGTGACTTCAGATCCACAGGAATGCGTTCGAGACTTACATACCTGCCTCTGAAGTGGATAAGTAAGCCACTCAGTTAAGAGCACTGAAGAATGAGTAGCAAATGCTGGCCTTCCCAGCTAAACCCGCATCCCACAAATGATCAAAACAAAACACTCCTCTCACTGGCATCTGAAAATTGCATCTGGGCCCTGCAGACCTCAGGCAGCCTGCCTACCCACTCAGCCTGCCCGTTTCCAAGTCCATTTGAGTATGGTGATAGGTGGATCAGGAACAGATTTGAGTTCGAAAATGCTGCCGCCATTTTTCTGATGAAAATCATTTCCTTAAGGCCCAATGTTGAATCTTTGGGCTTCCACAGAGGTGGGCTAGTGAGTGGGCCGCATGAGTGGCCCTCCTTCATTTCAGTGGGCCACAAGATTGAAATCAGGCTTGTTCACTAACCATGACCCCATGAATAAGATTAAATACATTTAACACACACTGAATATTTCATAACAAGTTATAGATATTATTAGAACTATCAACTTCAAATGATAAAAACAATATTTACACCTTGGACGCAGAGAGAGCGCACGGCTCTCACAGTCAATGTTGTGAGCAATCAGTTCACTTGCCCTTCGACCATAAGATATAAGAACAGAATTAGGCCATTTGGCCCATCAAGTCTGTTCCACCATTCAATCATGGCTGATATGATCCTCATCCCCATAACCCTTGATCCCCTTATTGATCAAGAATCTATCTATCTATCTCTGTCTTAAGGACACTCAATGACTTGGCCTCCACAGCCTCTGTGGCAAAGAGTTCCACAGATTCACCACTCTCTGGCTGAAGAAACTCCTCCTCATCTCAATTTTAAAAGGAGCGTCCCTTCACACTGAGGTTGTGCCCTCGAGTTCTAGTCTCGCTCACTCATGGAAACATCCGCTCCACGTCCACTCTATCTAGGCCTCTCAGTATTCTGCAAGTTTTACATGTGTTACCACTATACTCGTTGGAAAATAAATACGCGGATGGAAATCAGCGGAATGTGGCAACCCTGCGTGTGGGTAACGGTCAACAAAATGTCTCATGGGCCACAATTTGCCCAACACTGGGCTGCATCAAAAGCATTTCCTGCACGAGTAATCAACTTTACAAAAGCAATTAAACCCATCTTTGGCTAAAATTTGCTCCAAACGAACAGAGAGTTGAAATGGGGTCACATTTATAAATACGTAAATCATCCACTATCTTACGGTGAAGAAGAAGTAGCTCGCGAATTGTAAATCACCACAAGTTCACAGAATCAGAGAACGGTACGGCACGGAGGGGGCTGGGGGTGGCCAGTTGGTACATTGTGCCCGTCCCAGCACTTTAGGTAGAACTATCCAATTGGTCCCCCTCCCTTCAACATCCCCACTACTGCTGAACCTGCTTCCCATTACCCGTTCAGGTAGTACGTGCCAAATCACAACTCTCTGGGTGGGATTTTCCTCCCGCTCTACGGAGTGTTTCGTGGTGATGGGATCTTATAGTCCCGCCGTTGTCAACGGGGTTTCCCCATTGAACGCAAGCCTCGCCCACCGGGAAACCCGCTGTGGGGGTATGCCATCAGCAGGACCACAAGATCCCAGCATCGTAAGTGGCAGCAAAATTTTGGCATCTATTTAAATAAAAAGGTTTCCTCACATTAGCTCTGATTCTTATTCCAATCACATCACCTTAAATCTTAAGCCCTCCAATTAACAATATTTCTACCACTGGACACCACAGAATTGTTACGGTGCAGAAGGAGGCCATTTGGCCCATCATGTCTGCACCAGCTCTCCAAATGAACATCATAACTTAGTGTCATTCCCCTGTCTTATCCCCCTAGCCCTGCACATTGATTCTATTCAAGGAATCATCAAATGCCCTCTTAAGTGCTTCAATTGAAGCTGCCTTCACCACACATCCAGGCAGTGCATTCCAGACCCCAACCACTCGTTGTGCAAAATAGTTTTTTCTCACATCACATTAGCTACTTTTGCAAAACACTATAAACCTGTGTCCTCTCGTTCTTGATCTTTTTACAAGTAGGAGCAGATTCCCCCCGTCTACTCTGTAAAATATACTTTCTCTTTGTGAACTTCATCAAAATAGTTCAGCCCTTTCTCCTATTAACCATCTCCGTTCCAAAGGGCACAATCCCAGTCTCTCCAGCGTCGACACATAACTGATTCTATTTCAGTAAATCAAATCTGCAATCTAGTCTTTTTAAGTTTATTTATTAGTGTCACAAGTAGGCTTACATTAATACTGCAATGAAGTTACTGTGAAAATCCCCTCGTCGCCACACTCTGGCACCTGTTTGGATACACTGAGGGAGAATTTAGCATGGGCAATGCACCGAACCAGCACATCTTCCGTACTGTGGGAGGAAACTGGAACACCCGGAGGAAACCCACGCAGACACAGGGAGAACGTGCAGACTCCACACAGACAGTGACCCAAGGCGGGAATCGAATCTGGGTCCCTGGCACTGTTGGGCAGCAGTGCTAAACACTATGACACCATCTCACCAAGGCCTTGGAAATTTTCCCCAAAAATGCAGCGTCCATAATTAAACACAATACACCAGCTGAGGCTCAACTAGCATTTTATAACATAATTTATTTGCTTTCATACTCTGTTCTTCTATTAATAAAGGATCCCAAATGTTTGTGAGAAAACACACAGATAAACTCAAAACAAAAGACTGTCTTCCTGTCACCACGACAAATGTAGCACACCTGGGACTTTCCAAATAGAGATTTTAATTAATAAATTTCAATTTTCAAACTTGTCCTTTGATCTGAAAAGTATATGGGTACTTTATACATTCCCTTGCTTATCAGTCGTTTTTCAACCTTCTTTTAGTCTGGGGGAATTACATAAATATTTTTTATCTCTAATGAAGATCAGGCAATTCTCCTCAAAGTTATTGGCGGAATCTTCTCATCCTGCCTGCCACAGGAATCGCAGCAGGCTGGATATGGACAACGCAAAGGCTTGTTGACCTCGGCGGGATTTTCTGGCTTTGGGGTGAGTGCGGCCAGAAAAATCGCACCCATTGTCTTAGGTCTCCCAGCAAAATGGGCCAATCTGCTTTATAAAGGCTCTCGCCCTGACCTTATAAGTAGACATGGAAAAACCTTTGATGTGCAAATACCTTGGGTGATTTGGCAACTTCTGAATTCCAGAGTTTCACGTACCTTACATTTACCAATTTAGTTTCAAAAACATATGAATCATAAAATGAAAACATTTCTGCAACACCTACCGAAACGTATCATTTCACATTTCACTGGGTTGAATTTCATCTGCCATTTGTCTGTCTGCCTATTCCATCAACCTATGTCCTCCCTAAAGTTATTTACCATTCTCCTCATTGTTTATTACATTTCTGAGTTGTGTGTCATGTGCAGGCTTTGAAATTATGTGCCGGATATCAAAGTCCAGGTCATTAACAAATATCTAAAAGAGTAGTGGACATAACACAAACCCCAGTCTGAAAAGAACAATTCACCCTTACTCACTTCTGCCACTTAGCCAACTTCAGAGCCATATTAATGCTGCCTTTTTAATCCCATGAGCTTTAATTCTTTTCCCAACAAGTGTGTTGTGTGTGTCTTTCTCAAATGACTTTTGGAAGCACACACACACACACGCACGCACGCACACACACAATGACACCACCCCTTCAACCCTCTCTGCTCCAGCAGCAAAAATCTCAATCAAGTTATTCAAACACGACTTTTCTTTAATAAATCAATGCTGATTTTCATTTATAAGCCCATATTTTTCCAAGCATGAATTAATTTTGTCCCAGATTAAATCAGCCTGAATCATCCATTCTGGAGTGAAATAATTTGATTTGTCACATATATTAGTATACAGTGAAAAGTATTGTTTCTTGCGCGCTATACAGACAAAGCATATTGTTCATAGAGTACATAGGGGATAAGGGAAGGAGAGTGTGCAGAACATAGTCATAGCTAGGGTAGAGAAAGATCAGCTTAATATATGGTAGGTCCATTCAAAAGTCTGATGGCAGCAGGGAAGAAGCTGTTCCGGAGTCGGTTGGTATGTGACCTCAGACTTTTGTATCCCTTTCCCAAGGGAAGAAGGTGGAAGAGAGTATGTGCTGGATCTGTGGGGTCCTTGATTATGCTGGCTGCTTTGATAACCCCTGATGTGGAGATGCCGGCGTTGGACTGGGGTAAACACAGTAAGAAGTCTCACAACACCAGGTTAAAGTCCAACAGGTTTATTTGGTAGCAAAAGCCATTAGCTTTCGTGAAAATAAACCTGTTGGACTTTAACCTGGTGTTGTGAGACTTCTTACTGTTTATAACCCCTCACAGGCCGGTGTCCCTTCACCAGATTCCCTTTATTTACAAACTCTATTCCACTTCTAGAGTGCTTCAGGTACAAAGTCAGAATCTGGAGTGACAGTGGACCTGATACTCCAATATTTACCTGTACAGGTGAGGCTCTCCGTATGCGTTTCCCAGTGGCAAGAGGCAGCTCGCCGTTGGCCAGTGATGGGATCTTCTGGTCCCGCTGCTGTTAATGGGATTTCCCACCGAATCCACCCCATGCTGCCAGGAAGTTTGCGGCGGGGGTGAACCGTCGGAGAGTGGAAAACCTCACCGGCATGAACAGCCAGAAGATCCCGCCCCATATCTGGAGTACAGTATGCAGTTTTGGGTCTCCACGTTTAAGAAGAGATATCCTTGCATTGAAGGCAGGACTGTGAAGGTTCACTAGATTGGTGCCTGATATGAAGGGGGTGGAGGGACAGTGGTTAGCACTGCTGTCTCACAGCGCCAGAGTTCTGGGTTCGATTCCTGGCTTGGGTCATTGTCTGTATGGAGTTTACATGTTCTCCCCATATCAGCGCAAGTTTCCACCGGGTGCTCCGGTTTCCTCCCACAGTCTTTGTGAGATGGTGGCATGGTGACAGTGGTTAGCACTGCTGCTTCACAGCTCCAGGGACCTGAGTTCGATTCCCGGCTTGGGTCACTGTCTGTGTGGAGTTTGCACATTCTCCTCGTGTTTGCGTGGGTTTCCTCCGGGTGCTCCGGTTTCCTCCCACAGTCCAAAAATGTGCGGGTTAGGTTGATTGGCCGTGCTAAAAATTGCCCTTAGTGTCCTGGAATGCGTAGGTTAGAGGGATTAGTGGGTAAATATGTAAGGATATGGGAGTAGGGCCTGGGTGGGATTGTGGTCGGTGCAGACTCGATGGGCCGAATGGCCTCTTTCTGTACTGTAGTGTTTCTATGTTCTATGTTTCTATCTTAATGCAGTTCAGCAGCTTATTCTTTCTGTTGGTAAAACCATCAACGCTATCAAAACTTGCAAAAGTATGTATCGATTTGGAGAGATGGGCAGGAATTCTCCGGCCTCCCAGCCACGTGTTCCCCTCAACGGGAGGTGGCGTGTTGTTTGCTAGCGGCGGGACCCTCTGGTCCCACCACTGTCAATGGAAATTTCCATTGACGTCACCCCGCACCAGTGGGAAACCCGCAGGCAGGGATGGGAAAATCCCACCGGTGTGAACGGTGGGAGAATTCCGGCCATAATTGGAAAAAGAGGGTGAAATTCCTTTCTCAATCATAAAGGACGAATGCCTATTTCTCTCTAATCAAGAGTCCAGGATGAACTTTGAAACATGCAATTTTTAAAAACGCGAGTACTTAATGGAGGAGAATTGTCTGCGTCCCACTTTTCACTAGACATAATGTAACTAAGGTCTCAGCCTTGGGAAAATTGATATATATTGGTGTTCCGCAGGGCTCTGTACTGGGACCTCTGCTATTTGTGATATATATAAATGATTTGGAAGAAGGTGTAACTGGTGTAATCAGCAAGTCTGCGGATGACACGAAGATGGCTGGACTTGCGGATAGCGAAGAGCATTGTCGGGCAATACAGTAGGATATAGATAGGCTGGAAAATTGGGCGGAGAGGTGGCAGAAAAATCTGGATAAATGCGAAGTGATGCATTTTGGAAGAAATAATGTAGGGAGGAGTTATACAATAAATGGCAGAGTCACCAGGAGTATAGAAACACAGAGGGACCTAGGTGTGCAAGTCCACAAATCCTTGAAGGTGGCAACACAGGTGGAGAAGGTGGTGGAGAAGGCATATGGTATGCTTGCCTTTATAGGACGGGGTATAGAGTATAAAAGCTGGAGTCTGATGATGCAGCTGTATAGAACGCGGTTAAGCCACATTTGGAGTACTGCATCCAGTTCTGGTCGCCGCACTACCAGAAGGACGTGGAGGCGTTAGAGAGAGTGCAGAGAAGGTTTACCAGGATGTTGCCTGGTATGGAGGGTCTTAGCTATGAGGAGAGATTGGGTAAACTGGGGTTGTTCTCTCTGGAAAGACGGAGAATGAGGGGAGATCTGATAGAGGTGTACAAGATTATGAAGGGGATAGATAGGGTGAACAGTGGGAAGCTTTTTCCCAGATCAGAAGTGACGTTCACGAGGGGTCACGGGCTCAAGGTGAGAGGGGCGAAGTATAACTCAGATATTAGAGGGATTTTTTTTTTTTTTACACAGAGGGTGGTGGGGGCCTGGAATGCGCTGCCAAGTAGGGTGGTGGAGGCAGGCATGCTGACATCATTTAAGACTTACCTGGATAGTCACATGAGCAGCCTGGGAATGGAGGGATACAAACGATTGGTCTAGTTGGACCAAGGAGCGGCACAGGCTTGGAGGGCCGAAGGGCCTGTTCCCTGTGCTGTACTGTTCTTTGTTCTTATCAACTTGCATCTATACAGGATCTTTCATGGGTTTCCTCCGGATCCCTCCCACAGTCCAAAGATGTGCGGGTTAGGTTGATTGGCCATGCTAAATTGCCCCTTAGTGTCAGGGGGACTAGCTAGGGTAAATATGTGGGGTTACGGGGATGGAACATGGGCGGGATTGTTGTCAGTGCAGGCTTGATGGGCCAAATGACCTCCTTCTGCTCTGTAGGGATTCTATGATTCATGTAGTAAAGAATCCCAAGGTTTCACAGGAGCTTTATCAACACAATTGAAAAGGGGAATAAAATCTGCAGGGCAAAAGGGGAAACAACAGGAAAATAGATTGAACTGAATAATTCTTTCAAAAAGGACCAGTGTAGACATGATGGGCTGAAAGGCCTCATTACGTGCTCATTATGGTTGAACATTAAGAAAAAAATCGCGTTGTGTTGTCAGAGAAGTGTGGACGCTCACCCGCATCAGGACTAAAGTGATTGCCATCAAGTGTGGTACCCAATTGCTTCCCTGAGCATCGGTTCCTTGTACAACCAGGTGACACAAATTCCTATAACATTCATCACATCCCAAAATACTTGACAGAAAAGAGGCTATTTTTGTTTTGAAGGACAGTGGCCGAAACCGACCGTCCTCATTCGCAGCTGGGATTTTCCGATGCCGCTGAGAGTTTTGGCTGGAACGCCAAATTTTCTGTTCTTGCCCGCAGAAGGTCCCGCCTTGGGTGAGCTCGGAGAATCTCGTCCAGTGTATGGGAAAATGGCAGCCATGTTAAAAACACTAAGATACCCCACAAACAGCATTGACAGGTAATGTCAATTACTGTGCTTTTCTAAAGGTTTATTTTATTTATTACGTCACAAGTAGGCTAACATTCACACTGCAGTGAAGTTACTGTGAAAATCCCCTAGTTGCCACACTCCGGCCCTGAGGGAGAATTTAGCATGCCAATTCAGCTAACCTGCATGTCTTTGGACTGTGAGTGGAAACCAGAGCATCTGGAGGAAACCCATGCAGACATGGGGAGAATGTGCAGATTCCGCACAGACAGTGACCCAAGCCGGGAATCGAACCCAGATCCCTGGTGCTGTGAGGCAGCAGTGCTAACCACTGTGCCACCGTGCCGTGCTTGATCCTCTTCCCACTGAAGCTCACAGAACGATGATTCAAACCTTCATGGCGACTCGTTTCCTAGACTCGCAGTCGCTTTTACTTGTTTAAAAATTACGGCAACATTTTCCAAGGATAATAAAAACTGACACAGTTGATACACTGGCTGTTGATTCCCTGCAAGCCTGTTTCACGTGGCTGACGTGGATTGGTTTCTTCCTCAGACTGTCCATTGTGCTCCGATGGAGTTGATATTCTGAAGTATACTTTAACATTCACTCCCTGAATTTTCATTTTAAAAAAAGTATGGAAGGCAGCAACAACCACCTTTATTTGAAAACAAAATGCTGAACAGTGGAGGACTGACAAGCAAAAGTGACACTTTGACCTTCCCCTTGAGAATTGGCCGTAACTTTGAGACAGGAAACGGGTACGGAAACAGCACGTGTGAAATTATCAGACAAAATACAACCCGATAGAAATACGCCTTGCTGGTAGGTGGGGGGGGGTGGGGGACTCTGAAATTCCACAGCGGAGGATGTAATTCGGACTTTGATTTTGCGTTTCCATCAACTCTGACTGTGGAAAGAGGGCATGGACAGCCAAAACAAACACAGTGATATCTCCAACCTGACTGCCTCCAGTCTTCTTATCCTTATATGTGCTGCATTCAAAACAACTTTAACAGCACTGTGCTGTCTTATAACACAGATTAAAATGTTTCAACAGTTTCACTTTTCTTGGAATTTTGCCTGTCCGTTCATGTGCAACAGTTGGCACCTGTAGAACCTGTCAAACTTCTTAAAAGATAACTTTCATGCTACCAGATTTATGCATTAGATAAAAGCCGCACTCCTTCAGTGATGTCAACTTGGCTGGGCTTGTTGTAACCTTTCTTCTGGCTTAGAAGGTATACGTCTCAGTTCAGTACTTCAAAGGGTACAATTTCAGTGCACTATCTGAAGGCCTTTGGCATGATGCACCGGGAAAGACACTCCCTGCTCTCGTGGATGTTATGATCCCGATACAGAGAAGGGCATTGGTGGCACAATGGTTAGCACTGCTGTCTCACAGAGCCAGGGACCCGGCTTCAATTCTGACCTCGGGTGACAGTGTGTGTGGGGTTTGCTCTAGGTGTGGGTTAGGTGGATTGACCGTGCTAAATAGCCTCTTCAGGGGTATAAGCTGGGTAAATAGATGGGGGTTACAGGAATAGGGCCTGGATGAGACTGTTGTCGGTGCAGGCTCGATGGGCCAAATGGCCTCCTTCTGCACTGCTGGGATTCTATTATAAGAAGTAAGCTTTTGATTCGCTACAAGTCCATTTGCCCACTTGCATTGATCAACTTTACCCCGATGATTCAGAATCTAAATGGAAATTACGTCCTCTTAAAATCCATCCAGCTCGATTAATCATTTCTGTTGTTCATCTGTGCTAGTGTTTGATTCCTGGGGACTCTCTACACTGGACAGTGTTGCTGTATGATAATACAATACAAGTGCAAACTGGGGTCAAACAGGGCTGCGTCATCGCACCAATTATCTTCTCCATCTTCCTCGCAGCAACACTCCGCTCCATCACTCTGAAGCTCCTCACTGGAGTGGAGCTAACGTATCGGACAAGCGAGAAACTGTTCAACGTCTGACATCTCCAGGCTAGAGGCAAGACCGCCCCAACTTCTGTCAACGAGCTGCAGTACGCAGATGATGCCCATGTCTGCGCACACTCAGAGACGAACTACAAACCATCGTTGATGCATTCACAGGGGTACATGAGAGAATGGGCTTCAGGCAAACATTCTCTATCAGCCCGCTCCTGCCACACAAAACTGCCCCCTGACCATCAAGCTTCACAGTGAGCCCCTGGACAATGTGGATCATTTCCCAAACCTCGGGAGCCTCCTCTCGGCAGCAGCAGATATTGATGATGAAATTCAACATCGACTTCAATGCGCCAGTACAGTCTTCGGACACCTGAGGAACAGCGTGTTCGAAGACTGAGACCTCAGATCCAGCACCAAGCTCATGGTCTACAGGACAGCCGTGGTCCCCACCCTCCTGAATGCATCAGAAACATGGACAATGTACAGCAGACTCCTCAAATCCCTGGAGATATCACCAACATTGCCTCTGCAAAATCCTGCAAATCCACTGGCAGGATGGGCCTACCAATGTGAGTGTCCTCTTGCAGACCAATATCCGCAGTATCGGGGCGCAGGTCACACTCTACGATCTGTGATGGGCAGACCACATATTCCACATGCCCGACACAAGACTCATGAAGCAAGTGCTCTATTCTGAACTCAGCGATAGCAAGCATTCACTAGGAGGGCAGAGGAAACACTACAAGGGCACTCTGAAAGCCTCCCTAAATAAATGCAACATCCCCATCGACACGAGGGAATCGCTTGCCTGGACACAAACTGGAAAAGAACCACCTGAGAAGGTGCCAATCACCTTGTGCGTCACCAGGTGGAGCACGTGGAGGCCAAGTGTAAACAGCAGAAAGGAGTGCAGAATCCAGAGTGTCCCACCCACCCACCCCATCAAACACCGCCTGCCAAACCTGTGGCTCCAGGCTTGGACTATTCAGCCACTGCAGAACCCACCTCCCCGGAGTGGAAGCAAGTCACCCCCGACCCTGAGGGACTGCCAGAGAAGAAGCATGGTGATAATCACGTGTTGCATCCATTACAGTCTGATTTATACAACAGGCATCTTTCTCAATGATGACAAAAGGAAATATTTGGTACAGTTGTTGGAGCCTTGCATCAAGTCAACATGACCTCAGCACACAAAGTGGCAGGAACTGAAAAAGGTTTAAAATAGGAGGAGTTGAATGTCAATGAATCTGTGGTCTCAAAAGAAAATGACTGTGTGTTTCATGTACATTAGCTAGCCTCAGTTGGTGACATTTCCTGACTCAGAGGGTTGTTGATTCAAGTCTCCCACCAGAATTTGAACACATATAATCTAGACTGACACTCCAATGCGTGAGGATTTGAAGCATTCTCAGATCTGCAGTTTTCCAGATGAGATATTACACCGAGGCCTCATCCATCTGTGCTGATAAAAGCGATCTTGTGACACCTTTGAAGATCAGGACGTTCTGATCATATCCTGGTCAATGTTCCGACTTCAATCAAAATCGCCCAAAAGAAAGGTCAACTGGCCCCTTTATCTTCCTGCTGTTTCAGGGATGTGGAAAAAAAAGAGTTCCTGAAATGTCTTTATTCATTTACGGGATGTGGGCACCGCTGGCTAGGCCAGCATTTATTGTCCACCCATAAATTGCCCTTGAGAAAGTGGTGGTGAGCTGCCTTCCTGATCTGTTGCAGTCCCTACGGTGTAAGTACTCCCACCGTTAGGAAGGAAGTTTCAGAATTTTGACCCAATTTTGACAGTGACAGATGCAGAATGCTTTGAGACATTTCTGTGAGATACAGTAGGTGCTAAATGCAAACCTTTCTTCAAAGTCTTAAGGCTAGTACCAATTGTACAGTTCAGCACATGAAGATAATTCCATTTATTTAGATTTTTAAAAAATCTCTTTCATGTTTATGTTATAAATCTAAATAAAGAACAGAAATCCATTGACCAAAACTGCATGAGCACCATAATTCAAATGATTTTGAAAGAAAAAAAATAAGCCAAGAAATAACTATTTTGAGATGACAGGATGCAGTTTCTTAACACTGTCTCTTAGCAGCTCAAGATGGTTACGCAAGATAGCTGCCAATACATGTCTGCACTTGCACACATGGCCACAGGAGAGACAGTCTCAGTCAGAATGCCTTTCACTCAGTTTCTGAGCCCCCGGCAGGCAAGCAATCGGGCAATAACTTCGCCACAGGGAAAGCGTCTGAACTCAGGGAAATTTGGTATGTCAGCTATGACTCTCACCAACTTTTACAGATGCACCAAAGAAAACATTCTTTCTGGTTGTATCACAGCTTGGTATGGCTCCTGCTCTGCCCAAGACCACGAGAAACTACAAAAGGTCGTGAACGTAGCCCAATCCATCACGCAAACCAGCCTCCCATCCATTGACTCTGTCTACATTTCCCGCTGCCTCAGAAAAGCAGCCAGCATAATTAAGGACCCCACGCACCCCGGACATACACTCTTCCACCTTCTTCCTTCGGGAAAAAGATGCAAAAGTCTGAGGACACGTACTAACCGATTCAAGAACAGCTTCTTCCCTGCTACCAGACTTTGGAATGGACTTACCTCACACTAAGTTGATCTTTCTCTATACCTTAGCTACGACAGTAACACTACATTCTGCACTCTCTCCTTTCCTTCTCTATGAATGGTATGCTTTGTCTGTATAGAGTATTTGTCAACCTAACCCGCACATCTTTGGAATAGGAGGGGAAACCAGAGCACCCAGAGGAAACCCACACAGACACGTAGAGAACGTGCAAACTCCAGACAGACAGTGACCCGAGGCCGGAATCAAACCCAGGTCCCCGGCTCTATGAGGCAGCAGTGCTAACCACTGTGCCGCCATGGTTTTAACTGCATTTACTATCCACATATCCTTTGAGGTCAACTCCCCACCATGGCCTCAGAATGAATACATTTACCCAATATATTCTATTTACAAATACATCTAAAAGGCTTGCAGGTGCAAGATTTGTTTGTGTGATAATTAACACAGCCCCATGGATAAGTTCACCTGCTTTGCCGAATGTTCACTTCTGCCATTGAGGTTTTGTGGCCTCGCTGATCTTCTGAATTGACAGGGAAACTGATCTTAAAAGCTATTTTTCAGACGAGCATAACCATTCTTAACAGAAGTTAATCCAGCTCCAAGGTGAGTTGTGGAATTATTGTGGCAGCGATAGAAAGGCGAGTCAAACACATCAACACTTATATAGCAAAAAAAAAAGATTCTGTAGAAAGGCAAGTCATTAATTTAGAAATAAACAGGATAGAGAAATTATGCAAGAGAAGGAAGAAATGAAGAAGAGGGATGAGAATCAATATCATAGAATCCTACAGTGCAGAAGAGGCCATTCGGTCCATTGAGTCTGCACTGACTCTCTGGCAGAGCATCTTACCCAGGCCTTCTCCTCCGTCTCCATCCCTGTAACCCCACACATCTACCATGGCCAATCCATTTCAGGGCAGCACGGTGGCACAGTGGTTAGCAGTGCTGCCTCATAGAGCCAGGGACCCGGGTTTGATTCCTGGCTGGGATCACTGTCTGTGCGGCTCTGTTCTCCCCATGTCTGCGTGGGTTTCCTCGGGTGCTCCAGTTTCCTCCCACAGTCCGAAAGACATGCCGGTTAGGCGCATTGGCCATGCTAAATTCTCCCTCAGTGCAGCCAAGCTGGTGCCAGACGGTGGTGACAAGGGGATTTTCACAGTAACTTCATTGCAGTGTTAATATATGCCTACTTGTGACACTAATAAATAAATAAACTTTGGGACATTAAGGAACAATTTACCGTGGCCAATCCACCGAATCTGTACGTCTTTGGACTGTGGGAGGAAACTGGAGCACCCGGAGGAAACCCACGCAGACACAGGGAAATGTGCAAACTCCACACCAAGGCCGGAATCGAACCTGGGTCCCTGGAGCTGTGAGGCAGCCGTACTAACCACTGTGCCATGAGGGTAGGGCTGGGTCAAGTATTTGTACCCTTTGATTTCACACGGAACTGTGTCTTCAGATTTAATATTAATATGTAATATTTGGGGTGGCACGGTGGCACAGTGGTTAGCACTGCTGCCTCACAGCTCCAGGGACCTGTGTTTGATTCCCAGCTTGGGTCACTGTCTGTGTGGAGTTTGCACGTTCTCCCCATGTCTGTGTGGGTTTCCTCCGGGTGCTCCGGTTTCCTCCCACAGTCCAAAGATGTGCAGGTTAGGTTGATTGGCCATGCTAAGTTGCCCCTTAGTGTCCCGGGATGTGTAGGTTAAAAGGGATTAACAGGGTAAATGTATGGGGTTGTGGGGATAGGGTGGGATTGTTGTCAGCGCAGGCTCGATGGGCCAAATGGCCTCCTTCTGCACTGTAGGGTTTCTATGATTACTGCAGTGAAGCCGCTCCTGGTACTTAATAAATGCAGAACACGTGAACAGAAAACAAGCAAATCCAGTAGCCTCGAGGCAAAAGCAACATACAGTGGATGCCGGGAATCCAAAATTAATAAATAGAAAATGCTGAAAAGACTGAGCAAGTCCAGTAGCATCTATAGAAAGAGAAGCAGAGTTAACATTTCAGTTCAACAGCATTACATCAGAATTCAGACCGTTCAGGGACTGTAAAGTTAACTTTGTGCCTCTCTGCAAAGACACTGCTATTTCCTGCACTTTGTTTGGTTGCTCTCAAGGAGTTGGGTGTTCCCCGTGTCAGTCATGAAGTTCCCCGATTCCTGTAACTGAGTCTTTGGTGAGTGGGTGTTTTCTTTTATAGAATTGCATGTGGCTGTGTTTAGGAAGCTCTGTCCCTCTGTGCGGAGTGTATTAAAGATATGAAGGAAGGCTATTCCTGTTTAGGGTCCTCATACCTCAGAACAAGAGGGTCTCTTCCTCAATCAGCAAGATCCGTGAACTTTTCACTCACCCTAGAATACTATTTAACAAGCGGGGAGGTGATAGTATGGTGGGATTGTCGCTGGATTATTAATCCAGGAACTCAGCTAATGTTCTGGGGACCCGGGTTCGAATCCCGCCACGGCAGATGGTGGGCATTTGAATTCAATGAGAAGTATCTGGAGTTAAGAATCTACTAATGACCATGAAACCATTGTCGATTGTCAGAAAAACCCCTCTGGTTCACTAATGCCCTTCAGGGAAGCGAAGCTGTCATCCTTACTGAGTCTGACCTACATGTGACTCCAGAGCCACAGCAATGTGGTTGACTCTCAACTGCCCTCTGAAATGGTCGAGCAAGCCACTCTGTTCAAGGGTGACTAGGGATGGGCAATAAATGCTGGTCAGCCAGTGACGCTCATGTCCCACGAATGAATAAAAAAAAATTCAATATTAATTAAATCCATCTTCTTATTCTGAACACATTTATCTGTTCAGATTGAAACATTTCAGCCTGTCAGAACTTTGCACATTCTGATAGCACCTATAAATGCTGTCTCAATCAAGCTCACATATTCCAGCTATCCAATCGTCACGGTCACAGTCACTCCAACCTCAAGATCCCCAGGACAAATTCAATTTTATCAAAAACAGCAACCACCATCTAATGTTTTAAAAATCCTCATGTCAAGACTTTAGCTACTGTTGAAATAAAACATTTTAATATTGAATTGACATGTCTGGTTCAATGGATCGTCACATTAAACAGCTGACAGTAGTGGCATTCAGCAAAAGATCACAGTGCCTTGTGAGATTAAAGACCATTGTTGATGCCGTTGCCATTTGTAGAAGTCATTCAGTCAGATTATTACATTTTGAATCCATGATCACTTGGGAGTTATTTCCCTTCTCCCATTTCTTTCCGTGACCCTCTTGTTCCCTCTTTGTTAATGAATTTTCCCCTTTCTCCCAGCTGCCGAGTGGATCACCAACATTATTGCCAAACTTCCCAATGGCAACAGGCTCAGTTTCTATTGCCCCCAACTTTGTGTCTTTTTAAACAGTGTTTTACACCACCTAACCACTGCTGCTCTATTAGGAACAACCTTTTCCACATCCGCTGCTACATCCTGCAGCAATATCCATTATCAGATATTTGACAACCAATTGCTGAAATAACATGTGAACATTGGGGACAGCACGGGCTGGGAGGGGGGGGGGGGGGGGGGGGGGCAGATCGCTCCCTGGTGGGGTGGGGAGGCCCGATCATTCTCTGGTGTGGAGGGGAGATGGGATCATTCTCTGATGGGGGGGGGGGGCAAAGAGCGAGGTGGTCAGATGTATCTCTAGTGGGGGCCGGGGGGGGGAGAAAGGGGGGCAGAGGGTCATGATTGGTGTCTGGGTAGCGGGGGGGGGGGGGGGGGGATGGTTGGATAAGGGGGACAGTTATGTTGTGGGGGTGGGGCAAAGTCTGTGGGGGCCATCGCTCCTGTTTTTTGCTCCTGGGCTGCTTTATCCACTTTTTGTGGATAAGGGCGCGTTTTTTCAATTTTATTTCACTGCCCATGCGCAGTTCAAAGCTCTGATCGGAGCTGCAGTGTTTCGGGCGCGATAAGCTCCGCCCACAGGGCGATTCAGACCCGCGGTCGCTTTTCCAGGCAGAGTGCGTACAGGGGCGCCTGAGAGCAGTTTTCCAAGTCGGATCTGAATTGCGCCCAGATTCAACTCTTAGAATGAAAATGGTAAAATCAGGCCCATTGTCTGCAAGGTATGATCCCGTGAGTATGTCTACGTCAGATTGTTTGATTTGATTTATTATTGTCACATGTATTAACATACAGTGAAAAGTATTGTTTCTTGCATGCTATACAAAACATACTGTTCATAGAGAAGGAAATGAGACAGTGCAGAATACAGTGTTTCAATCATAGCTGGGGTGTAGAGAAAGATCAACTTAATGCAAGGTAGGTCCATTCAAAAGCCTGACAGCAGCAGGGAAGAAGCTGTTCTTGAGTCGGTTGGTATGTGACCTCAGACTTTATCTTTTTCCCAACGGAAGAAGGTGGAAGAGAGAATGTCCGGGGTCCTTGATTATGCTGGCTGCTTTGCCGAGGCACGGGAAGTGTAGACAGAGTCAATGGATGGGAGGCTGGTTTGAGAGACAGGTGTCCCAGTTTTGGCAAAACCCCCCAGATGTTAGCAAGGAGGACTTTACAGGGTCGACAGGCTGGGTTTGCTTTGTCCTTTCTGGTGCTTAGATCGATGCCAGGTGGTGCGTCTGGCTTCATTCATTGTTCTTGACTTTATAGTGGTTTGAAACAACGGAGTGGCTTGTAAGTCCATTTAACAGTCAACTACATTGTTGTGGGTCAGGTAAGGATGGTGGATTTCCTTCCCTAAGGGACATGTGAACCAGACTGCATGGCAATTGACAATGGTCTCAAGGTCGTCATTATATTTTTAACTCCAGATTTTTATTGAATTCAAATTCCACCATCTGCCATAGAGTATTGACCGGGGTCTCTGGATTACCAGTCCAGTGACAATACCACGATGCTACTCCCTCCCCAATGTGAGTGAGAGAGAGAGAAAAAACAACCAAGTAGAATTTCAACAAATGCTAATTGCATAGTTTAAAATCTCCAACAATAATTAGAAACTGCAAGATTGAGACTCCACGGGGGCGATTCTCGCAGCCCACAGCTCTGCTCAAGCAACAGTGGGCCGGGAGACATCAGCTCAGGCCGTTTAGCCAGTTCCCCACTGGGTGCCATGGCCTTCGTACATCTCCCAGCCAAAGAATTCCAGAGAAAATCACTGTAAATCGGCGCAGAGCTGATTACCATATGGAAACCCGGAGTCTCCAGACCCGCTAGTATGTCTCCATCCCTGTCTCCCCCCCCCCCCCCGACACCGCACCCAGGAATGGTTCACTCCAGCGGGGTTTACAACTGCTCCCCCCTAACGGGGAACAGGTGGCCAACCCCACTGGAGTGAAGAGAATCCATTGAGGCCCCCCAGGAGGTCAGAGGTAAGGGTGGGGTGGGGGGCATGGTCTGTGGTGATGGTAAGTCCCCCATCCAGAGTATGTTCTGTGTCCTGGCCACCCTCAGTGCTGATAGAAGCTCCAAACTGGCACTGCCCAAAGGGCACCTTGGCACTGCTCACTGGGCATCAGGCAGTGCAAAGGGGGCAGGGACAAGAGGGGTCTATTGGGGGCACAATCGGTTGGGGGTGGGGTGGGGAAAAAGAGGAGGGTGCTCACTGCCATTCTATATTTGGATCGCAGGCAGAGGGAGGGAGGGAGGGAGGATGACGATCGGGGCTGGCCATCCAGGTGGGGGATCGTGGCTGTCGGAGGGTGGGGTCAGGGCTGTGGGGTGAGGGGGAGCTCGGACGATTCCAGCTGGCCAGATTGGGGGGGGGGCGGTTTGGGGAGATCAGGGCTTGCCGGGAGGCAAGTTAGCGAGTGGGGGGGTTGGGTGGGGGCAAGTTAGCGATGGTGGGCTGGCAATGCAGGGCTACTACGCATGAGTCGATCTCCACTCTGACAGTTCGGTGCATGCACAGTGGCCCGCTCAGTGCTATGCTGCCGGCCTCTCAGGCACGAATAGGCCCCTGCCCACTGATGTTTAGAGGGAATCCCGCTAGGACATTGTGCAATGCCCAGAGTGTGGGAGATTCAATCTGAAAATCACACCAAAAAAAAAAAAATCAGCCAGAGTTACTCCCGTTTTCACGTGAATTGGGGACTTGGAATTTTTTTGGGAATATCCCGGCCCACATTTGTAAAATTTAATTTTCAGTGTCAGGGAGATTTTTGGGCAGTAATTAAGACTTGCTGCACCATTAAAAGTATAATTAGTCTGGACTGGACTAACCCAAACTTTCTTTGCCACTTAGTCCCTATCTACAATATGAGAACAGCAACTGCACATTGTTGAACATAGTTGCAAGGCAAGTCTGATGATGAGGTGTCATTTAGAGGAAGCACATATCTTAGACAACAACTTCTAATTTTCACATTTAATTGCGTATGTGTGCTTGCGAGGAGCTGCCATTGAATGTGTGTGTGAACAGTGGTGAACACTAAGTTCCACTGTTATTTTCATAGCATGGCTCATGGCGTAGGTGTGGTGTTTAAGGTTGCCAACTTTGTACTCCAGGAGGTATCCATCACATAGCCTCCAGCTGCTCTGCCCAACCCACCCCCATGCGCTTCCGCCATCAGTTCGCCAACACATCTACCCTCATGGTAATTGGTCGCTGACTTGGAGCTATATCGCCGTCCCTTCACTGTCGTTGGGTCAAAATCCTGGAACTCAATCCCCAACAGCACTGTGGGTGCACCGACACCACATTGACTGCAGGGGTCCAAGGAGGCAACTCACCATCACCTTCTCAAGGGCAATTAGGGATGGGCAATAAATGCTGCCCTAACCAGCGAGGCTCATATTCCAAGTACAAATAAAACAAACATACAGAATGAACCACACGTCGGAAACCACTCTGTGCTTAAAGCATGCTTGTGCCAGTGCCACCCTGAGCACATTGTGGCCCTGTACCTTGTTCAACCCTGCTCCACATGAAATAACCAGGAAGATCATGAAAAACATATACTTTTAATTCTGGTGATATAAACGCCACTAACATCAACATTATAACCAGAAAATGGAGCAAATCTTTTTTCAGTGTCACAAGTAGGCTTACATTAACACAGCAATGAAGTTACTGTGAAAATCCCCTAGTCGCCACACTCCGGCACCTGTTCGGGTACACTGAGGGAGAATTTAGCATGGCCAATGCACCCAACCGTCTTTTGGACTGTGGGAGGAAACCGGAGCACCCGGAGGAAACGCACGCAGACATGAGGAGAATGTGCAGACTCCACACAGACAGTGCCCAAAGCTGGGAATCGAACCCTGGTCCCTGTGAGGCAGAAGCACTAACCACTGTGCCATTGTGCCGTCCTCTCAGGTTGCTCGCATCTGTCCCTGGGAGATTACATTTTTAATCCAAAAGACTGCAGGAAAATCTGCAAGGGTTGAAAACCCAATTATTGAGTTATTGATGCCAGGGTCTCACCCCAGTCTGGATCGAGTTCAGCTAATCCTATCTCCAACAGCTGTTGGACTATCCTCAGTGGCCTCAACTGTCCACGCAGGACAGGAAATTGGTCCAACATCTGTTTCTCATTGTTCCCTCCAGCCTTCCCCACTCCACTGCTGGGAAATGCATGTGAACATTGGGCAGGGTCTAGCTTCACTGTGTGACTCACGACCCATCAGGTTGCTGCCAAAGTTCACTGCCGTGAAGAGTGAAATATTAGAGATCGCTCATGGAGCCACACCCCAGGCTGAGTGAAAAGCCCGAGGATGAGGTGGAGAGAAGCCAAACAAATCATGTATTTTGAAAATTAAAAACTTTTACTTACTCTGCAGCAGTTACAGATACTTGCTTGTTGGATTTCTAAAGGTTAATATTTCAAGATAAACAAAAGATTCTGGCTAAAAAGGCAGAGTTCCACCATGTGGGTGTGAAATAAGACTTTTTTTTAAAAAGTGACTAGATTAAAGGAACAAAATAAAGGAAATGAAAATGTCTGTTACATCGGGGGCTTCAGTCCAGCGCTGTGTCTAAAGAATAAACAATCATTGAAAATCTCTGCTCAACCGGGACTCTCTCACCACAGTCCCAGGTACCCAGCTGTGTGGCACCTCAGTCTGCTACAGCTGGCAGTTGTGCTTCCTACAGCCGATAGCCCCCACCGTAATGGGACTGCAAAGCTCCAATCTGGCTCCTTGGAGAGAGCAGGAATTGTGCCTGTAACTATGCTGCAGCTATTGATTGGAGACTGGAACCTGACTGCCTTCTATAGAAGCTAAAGGTAAACTGGCCTCAATTTGTCCAGCACGGAGGTGAATGTCTGCTTATTATAGGATAAGGAGCTTTATTTTCTCAGCGGATTAATGTGTTTCATTATGTGAGACTGGTGGGTGTATCCCACTCGATTCAATAATAAAAGAAAATCCAATACAATGGGCGGAATCCTGTTGAGACCTTGCCAACCGCTTGTACAGCCGGTGAGACCCATGCTGCCTCTGTTTGGGAAGGCCTACCAAACCACAAGCCCATCAGGCACTGGGAGAGTCCAATAGCGGGCCTTAACCTGGAATCAAGACCCCAAGGGTGAGATTTTCTGGCCACGCTCACTCCAGGGGTCGGAAAATCCCACCCGAGCTCAACGGATCTTTGCGTGATCCGTGTCCCGCCCATTACGATTTCCGTGGCGAGCAGGACGGGAAAATTCTACCCCAAGTCTTGCCCACCAAGTACTGTCAGCCAATCAGAAGCAAGCACATCTTGTGCTCAGCAGTGCGAACGAGGAGGCAGTGGCTGCTGCTGGAAGGACAGGCACTGGTGTCCCAGGACACAGGTAAGTAAAGTGGAGGGGGTTTTGCAGAGTAGGCGTTGTGAGGAGACATGGGAGTCAACAGCAAGGGCAGGGAGGGTGGCTCTCACAAGTACCCTCCCTGCCCATTGTTCAGTCCAGCAGGTGCCTTTCATTGAATAACCCCCACCACCACAGAAGGTGGTGAGCCAACCACATGGTTATAGCTGTTGCGTATGGCATATAGTGACAGACCCACCTGCAGCTCAGTTAGTACCAGCAGCAGTGAGATACACGGACATAAGAACATACAGGAGCAGAAATAGGCCATTTGTTCCCTTCAAGCCTGCTCCACCATTCAACTAGATCGTGGCAGATCTGGTGTGTCAGTCAAGAAGCTAGCTGCTTCTGCATTAAGCACATACATTGACCCTGTCTGCACCACTCAGGGGAAGAGAGCTCCAAAAATTCAAAACCCGCTGAAAGAAAATTTTTATTAATTGGCCACTCAAGGCTGAACCTGGGCCTTCGCACCCAGAACCTAACTCTGGCAGAGCAGGGAGGCTTCAGGTAAGTCACCGTCCCAACTACACGTCCTGCCCACCTCCAAGCTCGTCACCAGTGAGGGCAGAAGATACAGGGGAGCGGTTCAGCAGTGCACTATTCTCTAATGGAACCCCACACATTCTCTCTTCCACCAGGAAAAAGATAAAAAAGTCTGAGATCACTTTCCAATCGACACAAAAAGAACTTCTTCCCAGCTGCCATCAGACTTTTGAATGGACCTACCTCACACCAAGTTGATCTTTCTCTAAATTCTAGCTATGACTGTAACACTACATTCTACACTCTCTCCTTTCCTTCTTTATGTTACGGTATGTTTTGTCTGTATAGCGTGCAAAAAACAATACTTTTCACTGTGCACTAATACATATATTCTGCACCCTCTCCTGACCTTCTCCTCTATGTACTCTATGAACGGTATGTACAGCTCACAAGAAACAATATTTTTCACTGTATCCCAATACGTGACAATAATAAATCAAATCTTTATCATGTGGTTTTATACCAGACAGGGTTATAGCGTAGACAGATTGTTGTAGACAGTTCCTTCTCTGGGATCTCATTCTGTTTAATTCCAGTAAGACTGGGCCAAGACCTGGCACTTGGCCTTACACGAATACTTTTCACATCGACGTTCATGCAGTAACATGTCAGCAGTGGCTCCGTGAGTAACATTCCTGCCTCTGACTCAGAAGCTATGGATTGAAGCACCACTCCAGGGACTTGAGCACACAGCTGAGACTAACACACCCGGTGTCGTGACGGGGAAGTGGTGGAGCAGTGGTAATGTCACTGGACTAGTCATCAAGGTACAGGCTAATGCTCTGGGAACATCCCAACATGAGCAGCTGGGGGAATTTGAATGCAGTTACTAAATATAGAATTGTAAAGCTCATCTCATCAATGGTGACATGAAACTGTCATCTGTCGTCGTAAATACCCATCTGGTTCGGCCTTTTGGCTAAGATCAAGTGTTGGATCAAGCCCAAATGGGATGCAATGCCTCATCTCATCAGCTTGAATGTGGTTTGTCTCTCTTGTGGGGACCATGAATTGGATTCAAAGAACAAAGAAAATTACAGCACAGGAACAGGCCCTTCGGCCCTCCAAGCCTGCACCGACCATGCTGCCCGACTGAACTAAAACCCCCTACCCTTCCGGGGACCGTATCCCTCTATTCCCATCCTATGGCAGGTTGAGGGGCGACCTGATAGAAGTCTACAAGATTATGAGAGGCACGGACAGAGTGGATCGTCAGAAGCTTTTTCCCCAGGGTGGAAGAGTCAATTACTAGGGGGCATAGGTTTAAGATGCAAGGAGCAAGGTTTAAAGGAGATGTACGAGGCAGATTTTTTACACAGAGGGTGGTGGGTCCCTGGAACTTGCTGCCGGGGGAGGTAGTGGAAGCAGATACGATAGTGACTTTTAAGCGGCGTCTTGACAAATACATGAATAGGATGGGAATAGAGGGATACGGTCCCTGGAAGGGTAGGGGGTTTTAGTTCAGTCGGGCAGTATGGTCAGTGTAGGCAGACTTTTTACACAGAGGGTAGTGGGTGCCTGGAATTCGTTGCCAGGGGAGGTAGTGGAAGCGGATACGGTTGTGACTTTTAAGGGGCGTCTTGACAAATACATGAACAAAGAAAATTACAGCAAGGAACAGGCCCTTCAGCTCGGTGTAAAAAAATCTGCCTCGTACATCTCCTTTAAACCTTGCTAAATATTTCTCCCTCACCCAACAAGACCAGTCATGATCACCCTGCTGTTTGTGGGATCTTGCTGTGTGTAAATTGGCTGCCGCGTTTTCTACCTCACAACAGTGACTACACTTCAAAAAGTATTTCATTGAGTGTAAAGCACTTGGGGAGCAGCAGTGGGAATGAAAATAGCAGCAGGAATGGAAATTTTATTTCTTCTTGTGGCACCTTTTGTTGGCCACCCATTCAAAAATAATGTTACAATTTTTCTCCTGCCTGTAGCACGGACCTGGGTTTGATTTCTGGCTTAGGTCACTGTCTGTGCAGAGTCTGCACGTTCTCCCTGTGTCTGCATGGGTTTTCTCCAGGTGCTCCGGTTTCCTCCCATAATTTAAAAGATGTGCTGGTTAGGTGTATTGGCCATGTTCTCCCTCAGTGTACCCAAACAGGCACTAGAACATAGAACATTACAGCGCAGTACAGGCCCTTCGACCCTCGATGTTGCGCCGACCAGTGAAACCAATCTAAAGCCCTTCTAATCTACACTGTTCCAATATCATCCATATGTTTATCCAATAACCATTTGAATGCTCTTAATGTTGACGAGTCCACTACTGCTGCAGGCAGGGCATTCCACGCCCTTACTACTCTGAGTAAAGAACCTACCTCTGACATCTGTCCTATATCTCTCACCCCTCAATTTAAAGCTATGTCCCCTCGTGTTAGCTGTCATCATCCGAGGAAAAAGGCTCTCACTATCCACCCTATCTAATCCTCTGATCATCTTGTATGCCTCTATTAAGTCACCTCTTAACCTTCTTCTGGCTAACGAAAACAACCTCAAATCCCTCAACCTTTCCTCATACGATCTTCCCACCATACCAGGCAACATCCTGGTAAATCTCCTCTGCACCCTTTCCAACACTTCCACATCTTTCCTATAATGCGGCGACCAGAACTGTACGCAATACTCCAAATGCGGCCGCACCAGAGTTTTGTACAGTTGCAGCATGACCTCCTGGCTCCGAAACTCAATCCCTCTACCAATAAAAGCTAACACACCATACGCCTTCTTAACAACCCTATCAACCTGGGTGCCAACTTTCAGGAATCTATGCACATGGACACCCAGATCCCTCTGTTCATCCACACTACCAAGTATCTTACCATTAGCCCAGTACTCTGTATTCCTGTTACTCCTTCCAAAGTGAATCACCTCACACTTTTCCACATTAAACTCCATTTGCCACCTCTTAGCCCAGCTCTGCAGCTTATCTATGTCCCTCTGTAACCTGCCACTTCCCTCCGCACTGTCTACAACTCCACCGACTAATCCATCCTTCTACACCCTCATCCAGGTCATTAATAAAAATGACAAACAGCAGTGGCCCCAAAACAGATCCTTGCAGTATACCACTAGTAACTGAACTCCAGGATGAATATTTCCCATCAACCACCTCTTACAGCTAGCCAATTCCTGATCCAAACCACTAATTCACCCTCAATCCCATGTGTCCGTATTTTCTGCAAAAGCCGACCATGGGGAACCTTATCAAATGCTTTGCTGAAATCCATATATACCACATCAACCGCTTGACCATCATCCACCTCTTTGGTCACCTTCTCAAAGAACTCAATAAGGTTTGTGAGGCACGACCTACCCTTCACAAAACGGGCGGCACGGTAGCACAGTGGTTAGCACTGCTGCTTCACAGCTCCAGGGACCTGGTTTCGAATCCCGGCTTGGGTCACTGTCTGTGTGGAGTTTGCACATTCTCCTCGTGTTTGCGTGGGTTTCCTCCGGGTGCTCCGGTTTCCTCCCACAGTCCAAAAATGTGCGGGTTAGGTTGATTGGCTGTGCTAAAAATTGCCCTTAGTGTCCTGAAATACGTAGGTTAGAGGGATTAGTGGGTAGATATGGGGGTAGGGCCTGGGTGGGATTGTGGTCGATGCAGACTCGATGGGCCGAATGGCCTCTTTCCGTACTGTAGGGTTTCTAAAACCGTGCTGACTATCCCTAATTAAATTATTCCTTTCTAGGTGATTATAAATCCTATCTCTTATAATCCTTTCCAAAACTTTGCCCACAACAGAAGTAAGGCTCACTGGTCTATAATTACCAGGGTTGTCCCTACTCCCCTTCTTGAACAAGGAGACAACATTTGCTATCCTCCAGTCTTCTGGCACTGTTCCTGTAGACAATGACGACACAAAGATCAAAGTCAAAGGCTCTGCAATCTCCTCTCTAGCCTCCCAGAGAATCCTAGGATAAATCCCATCTGGCCCAGGGGACGTATCTATTTTTACCCTTTCCAGAATTGCTAACACCCCCTCCTTATGAACCTCAATCCCATCCAGTCCAACAGCCTGCATCTCAGTACTCCCCTCGACAACACTGTCCCTCTCCTGTGTGAATACCGACGAAAAATATTCATTTAGTGCCTCTCCTATCTCTTCAGACTCCAGGCACAACTTCCCACTACTGTCCTTGACTGGCCCTAATCTTACCCGAGTCATTCTTTTACTCCTGACATACCTATAGAAAGCTTTGGGGTTTTCCTTGATCCTACCTGCCAAAGACTTCTCATGTCCCCTCCTGGCTCCCCTTAACTCTTTCTTTAGGTCCTTCCTGGCTAACTTGTAACTTTCAAGTGCCCTAACTGAGCCTTCACGTCTCATCTTAACATAAGTCTTCTTCTTCCTCTTCACAAGAGATTCAACCTCCTTAATAAACCACGGTTCCCTCACACGTCTGCTTCCTCCCTGCCTGACAGGTACATATTTATCAAGGACGTGTAGTAGCTGTTCCTTGAACAAGTTCCACAGTACAATTGTGCCCATCCCCTGCAGTTTCCTTCCCCAACCTATGCCAGCTAAATCTCGCCTAATTGCATCATAATTTCCTTTCCCCCAGCTATAACTCTTGCCCTTTCGTATATACCGATCCCTTTCCGTTGCTAAGGCAAACATAATCGAATTGTGGTCACTGTCACCAAAGTGCTCACTTACCTCCAAATCTAACACCTGGCCTGGTTCATTACCCAGTACCAAATCCAATGTGGCCTCGCCTCTTGTTGGTCTATCTACATACTGCGTCAGGAAGCCTTCCTGCACACACTGGACAAAAACTGACCCCTCCAAAGTACTCGAACTATAGCTTTTCCAGTCAATATTTGTAAAGTTAAAGTCCCCAAGAACAACTACCCTGTTCGCTCCTTTCCAGAATCACTGGAGTGTGGTGACTGGAGGATTTTCACAGTAACTTCACTGCAGTGTGAATATAAGCCAACTTGTGACATTAATAAATAAACATCCCCTGAGACTCATTGCACTGCATTTACCCACAAGCACAAAATTCTCACAACAGGAACGCAAATTCTCAGCTGCAAAGCAGAAATCTAAAATCCAAATATAACCACGTTACATTCGACTTTTAGTTACTTAGTGGCAAACTCCTCTCTGTATTAAGAAAACAAGAGGAGTTCAGCGGATATTTCAAACCTCCTTTTAAAAATACCTATGGGCGGCACGGTGGTTAGCAGCACTGCTGCCTCACAGTGTCAGGGACCCAGGTTCAATTCTTGGCTTGGGTCACTGTCTGTCTGGAGTTTGCATGTTCGCCCCATGTGTGCGAGTTTCCTCCGAGTGCTCCAGTTTCCTCCCACAGACCAAAAGACGTGCTGGTTAGGTGCACTGGCCATGCTAAATTCTCCCTCAGTATACCCAAACAGGCACCGGAATGTGGCGACTGGGGGATTTTCACAGTAACTTCATTGCAGTGTTAATGTAAGCCAACTTGTGACACTGGTAAATAAACTAAGCAGCATTATTGATGATTAATTGGACAGATGAAAGCGTTTTAAGTCTTGGGGGTGAAATGGTTGTATGAACGACAGTGTGTGCTCTCTCTCGCTTCACTTACCTAGGAGCAGGAGTTTGAGTTCCCTCTTCCGCTGCTGTTTATGCTGCTGTAACGCCTTGTTGATTTTTTTGTTGATGTCTGATGCCACTTTCTCGTCCTCGGACAGACAACAGACACAGCGACAGAAAGACAAACGTCGCCAACATGAAGCCATAGCCGGGTTGGGAAGTCCTTTCTATCCGTGCTTGCCTGCACTCGAAACTGACCCAAAGACCCGCCGGACGCGAAACTTCCCTGAAAAACTCACCCAACACCTCAAAAGGCGAGACTTCCCTGAAATCTAGACGCAAAAGCCACCGACCTGTCAAGAGATCAGACCTGGCCCCTTAATTCCTTCTCCAAATCTACCGTCATCACCCTTCAGCGATTTTATAAATCCGGAGTATTAAAAGGGTAAAAGTGGGGGAGAGAAAAATTAAGGACCTATCTCCTTAAAAAGTCTCGGATTGGATGGAAACCGCCAGAGTTTTCACATGATCTAAAGTGCTAAGAATCTGTGACACTCCCACTCTGTTCAATTTGTGGTTGCATGAATGAATGCTATGAGATGATTCGGGCCAGCAACTGCCTGGCAAAAGTTCACAAAACTTAGAAAACAGGAACCCAGGAATGACATTATAATACAGCGGATGTCCGTGTCAACACAGAGCAAGATTATAAAGATGAACAAAAACAGTAAACTGAGTACATTCCACCTAGCCTTAGACCCGGGTTGTTAGCAACCCATACACGGTAGGGAATAAAGGTACTGGTTTCATTTCATTAAAATCTCTGATTACATTTTGGAACTTGTAGCTGCAAATGTGAAATGCATTTTAAGGGGAAAGGCCAACCTACAACCATCAAATCAAAATGACTCCATAGACTTCCTACAGTGCAGAAAGAGGCCATCCAGTCCATCAAGTCTGCGCCGAATCTCTGAAAGAGCATCCCACCAAATATTGAAGGCGCGGCTAACAAGATTAAAACTGGATCAGAAGCTATAAGTTTACTTTTAAATTGGGAGTAGCTGGTTAAAACTCCAAATTCGACATGGTGGTTAGCGCTGCTGCCTCACAGTGCCAGGGACCCAGGTTCGATTCAGGCCTTGGGTGACTGTCTGCGTGGAGTTTGCACATTCTCCCTGTGTCGGTGTGGGTTTCCTCTCACACTCCGAAGATGTGCAGGTTAAGGGTGGATTGGGCATGCTAAATTGTCCCTTAGTGTCCAAACTTGTGTGGGTTAGGGGTAGATTGGCCATGCTACATTGCCCCTTAGTGTCCAAAGATGTGTAGGTTAGAGGTGGATTGGCCATGCTACATTGCCTCTTAGTGTCCAAAGGTATAGGGTAGATGGATTGGCCGTGCTAAATTGTCCCTTAGCGTCCAAAGGTGTGTAGGTTAAGGGAATTAGCCATGGTAAATTGCCCCTTAGTGTCCAACAGTGTGCTGGTTAGATGGATTGGCCATGCTAAATTGCCACTTAGTGTCCAAAGGTGTAGGTTAGATGGATTGGCCATGCTAAATTGTCCCTTAGGGGAATTAGCCATGGTAAATATGCAGGCTATGGTAATAGAGGGGAGGGTCTAGGAGGGATGCTCTTCCAGAGATTTGGTGCAGACTTGATAGACTGGATGACCTCTTTCTGCACTGTAGGAATTCCATGGAGACATTTTGATTTGATTGTTATAGTTTGGCCTTTCCCCCTAAAATGCATTTCACATTTGTAGCTAAAAGTTCCAAAATGTAATCAGAGATTTTAATGAAATGAAACCCGTACCTTTATTCCCGACCATGTATGGGTTGCCAACAACCCGGGTCTAACAATTGCCTAGAATCACAGTGAATCATCAGAGAATCCACACGATCTCCACCACATAAAGGGAAAACTCCCTGGGCAGTAGGCCACTCCAGCCAAGCAAACAGCACTTATGTAGACATATAATTAAGTCAGATGACATATGATTTAGTCAGTCTGTTTGTAATTTTTGTGGCACATTTGACCCCAAGATGAGCTGCCCAACTCATGTCGATACCATTATTAACCTACTTCACCTCTGTAACATCGCCTGAGGTCACCCTAGTCCCAGCTAATCTGCTGCTGAAACCCTCATTCAAGCCTTCTCGACTTGACTATTCCAATGTGTTCTTGGCTTCTCTCCCATTTTCTACCCTTTGAAAACTTGAGGTCATCCAAATCTCTACTGCCCATGACTGAACTCCCACTATCAACCCCTGTGCTTATTGACTTGCACTGGCTTCTGGTCAAGTAACGTGTTGATTTTAAAATTCTCCTTGTTGCTTTTAATCCCTCCTTGGCCTCACCCCTCCCTATTTCTGTAATCACCTCCAATTAGACCATAAGACCATAAGATATAGGAGCAGAATTAGGCCACTCGGCCCATCGAGTCTGCTCTGCCATTCAATCATGGTTGATTTTTTTTCTCATCTCCATTCTCCTGCCTTTTCCCAATAACCCCTGATCCCCTTATTAATCAAGAAC